>NC_092713.1:166946524-167257621 GCF_047496885.1 Scyliorhinus torazame | reverse complement strand
AGGGTGATAGCTGGGTAGGGTGATAACTGGGTAGGGTGATAGCTGGGTAGGGTGATAGCTGGGTAGGGTGATAGCTGGGTAGGGTGATAGCTGGGAGGGTGATAGCTGGGTAGGGTGATAGCTGGGTAGGGTGAAACCTGGGTAGGGTGATAGCTGGGTAGGGTGATAGCTGGGTAGGGTGGTAGCTGGGTAGGGTGATAGCTGGGAGGGTGATAGCCGGGTAGGGTGGTAGCTGGGTAGGGTGATAGCTGGGTAGGGTGATAACTGGGTAGGGTGATAGCTGGGTAGGGTGACAGCTGGGTAGGGTGATAGCTGGGTTGGGTGATAGCTGGGTAGGGTGATAGCTGGGTAGGGTGATAGCTGGGTAGGGTGATAGCTGCGTAGGGTGATAGCTGGGTAGGGTGGGTAGCTGTGTAGGGTGATAGCTGGCTAGGGTGATAGCTGGGTAGGGTGATAGCTGGGTAGGGTGATAGCTGGGTAGGGTGATAGCTGCGTAGGGTGATAGCTGGGCAGGGTGGGTAGATGTGTAGCTTGATAGCTGGGTAGGGCGATAGCTGGCTAGCGTGATAGCTGGTAGGGTGATAGCTGGGTAGGGTGTACGCTGGGTAGGGTGATTGCTGGGTAGGGTGATAGCTGGGTAGGGTGGGTAGCTGTGTAGGGTGATAGCTGGGTAGGGTGATAGCTGGGTAGGGTGATAGCTGGGTAGGGTGATAGCTGCATAGGGTGATAGCTGGGTAGGGTGGGTTGCTGTGTAGGGGGATAGCTGGGTATGGTGATAGCTGGGTAGGGTGATAGCTGGGTAGGGTGATAGCTGGGTATGGTGATAGCTGCGTAGGCTGATAGCTGGTTGGGTGGGTAGCTGTGTAGGGTGATAGCTGGGTCGGGTGATAGCTGGGTAGGGTGATAGCTGGGTAGGGTGATAGCTGGGTAGGGTGATAGCTGGGTATGGTGGGTAGCTAGGTAGGATGATAGCTGGGTAGGGTGATAGCTGGATAGGGTGGATAGCTGTGTAGGATGATAGCTGGGTAGGGTGATAGCTGGGTAGGGTGATAGCTGCATAGGGTGATAGCTGGGTAGGGTGGGTAGCTGTGTAGGGTGATAGCTGGGTAGGGTGATAGCTGGGTAGGGTGATAGCTGGGTAGGGTGATTGCTGGGTAGGGTGGGTAGCTAGGTAGGATGATAGCTGGGTAGGGTGATTGCTGGGTAGGGTGATAGCTGGGTAGGGTGATAGCTGGGTAGGGTGATAGCTGGGTAGGGTGGGTAGCTGTGTAGGATGATAGCTGGGTAGGGTGATAGCTGGGTAGGGTGATAGCTGTGTAGGGTGATAGCTGGGTAGGGTGGGTAGCTGTGTAGGGTGATAGCTGGGTAGGGTGATAGCTGGGTAGGGTGATAGCTGGGTAGGGTGATAGTTGGGTAGGGTGATATCTGGGTATGGTGATAGCTGTGTAGCGTGGGTAGCTGTGTAGGGTGATTGCTGGGTAGGGTGATAGCTGGGTAAGGTGATAGCTGGGTAGGGTGATAGCTGGGTAGGGTGATAGCGGGATAGGGTGATAGCTGCGTAGGGTGATAGCTGGGTAGGGTGGGTAGCTGTGTATGATGATAGCTGGGTAGGGTGATAGCTGGGTAGGGTGATAGCTGGGTAGGGTGATAGCTGGGTTGGGTGATAGCCGGGTAGCGTGATAGCTGGGGAGGGTGATAGCTGGGTAGTGTGATAGCTGGGTAGGGTGATAGCTGCGTAGGGTGATAGCTGGGTAGGGTGGGTAGCTGTGTATGATGATAGCTGGGTAGGGTGATAGCTGCGTAGGGTGATAGCTAGGTAGGGTGATAGCTGGGTAGGGTGATAGCTGGGTAGGGTGATAGCTGGGTTGGGTGATAGCTGGGTAGGGTGATAGCTGGGTAGGGTGATAGCTGGGTAGGGTGATAGTTGGGTAGGGTGATAGCTGGGTAGTGTGATAGCTGGGTAGTGTGATAGCTGGGTAGGGTGATAGCTGGGTAGGGTGATAGCCGGGTAGGGTGATAGCTGGGGAGGGTGATAGCTGGGTAGGGTGATTGCTGGGTAGGGTGATAGCTGGGTAGGGTGGGTAGCTGTGTAGGGTGATAGCTGGGTAGGGTGATAGCTGGGTAGGGTGATAGCTGGGTAGGGTGATAGCTGCATAGGGTGATAGCTGGGTAGGGTGGGTTGCTGTGTAGGGGGATAGCTGGGTATGGTGATAGCTGGGTAGGGTGATAGCTGGGTAGGGTGATAGCTGGGTATGGTGATAGCTGCGTAGGCTGATAGCTGGTTGGGTGGGTAGCTGTGTAGGGTGATAGCTGGGTCGGGTGATAGCTGGGTAGGGTGATAGCTGGGTAGGGTGGTAGCTGGGTAGGGTGATAGCTGGGTATGGTGGGTAGCTAGGTAGGATGATAGCTGGGTAGGGTGATAGCTGGATAGGGTGGATAGCTGTGTAGGATGATAGCTGGGTAGGGTGATAGCTGGGTAGGGTGATAGCTGCATAGGGTGATAGCTGGGTAGGGTGGGTAGCTGTGTAGGGTGATAGCTGGGTAGGGTGATAGCTGGGTAGGGTGATAGCTGGGTAGGGTGATTGCTGGGTAGGGTGGGTAGCTAGGTAGGATGATAGCTGGGTAGGGTGATTGCTGGGTAGGGTGATAGCTGGGTAGGGTGATAGCTGGGTAGGGTGATAGCTGGGTAGGGTGGGTAGCTGTGTAGGATGATAGCTGGGTAGGGTGATAGCTGGGTAGGGTGATAGCTGTGTAGGGTGATAGCTGGGTAGGGTGGGTAGCTGTGTAGGGTGATAGCTGGGTAGGGTGATAGCTGGGTAGGGTGATAGCTGGGTAGGGTGATAGTTGGGTAGGGTGATAGCTGGGTATGGTGATAGCTGTGTAGCGTGGGTAGCTGTGTAGGGTGATTGCTGGGTAGGGTGATAGCTGGGTAAGGTGATAGCTGGGTAGGGTGATAGCTGGGTAGGGTGATAGCTGGATAGGGTGATAGCTGCGTAGGGTGATAGCTGGGTAGGGTGGGTAGCTGTGTATGATGATAGCTGGGTAGGGTGATAGCTGGGTAGGGTGATAGCTGGGTAGGGTGATAGCTGGGTAGGGTGATAGCTGGGTTGGGTGATAGCCGGGTAGCGTGATAGCTGGGGAGGGTGATAGCTGGGTAGGGTGATAGCTGGGTAGGGTGATAGCTGCGTAGGGTGATAGCTGGGTAGGGTGGGTAGCTGTGTATGATGATAGCTGGGTAGGGTGATAGCTGCGTAGGGTGATAGCTAGGTAGGGTGATAGCTGGGTAGGGTGATAGCTGGGTAGGGTGATAGCTGGGTTGGGTGATAGCTGGGTAGGGTGATAGCTGGGTAGGGTGATAGCTGGGTAGGGTGATAGTTGGGTAGGGTGATAGCTGGGTAGTGTGATAGCTGGGTAGTGTGATAGCTGGGTAGGGTGATAGCTGGGTAGGGTGATAGCCGGGTAGGGTGATAGCTGGGGAGGGTGATAGCTGGGTAGGGTGATAGCTGGGTCGGGTGAAAACTGGGTAGGGTGATAGCTGTGTCGGGTGATAGCTGGGTAGGGTGATAGCTGTGTAGTGTGAAAACTGGGTAGGTGGGTAGCTGGGTAGGGTGATAGCTGGGTAGGGTGATAGCTGGGTAGGGTGATAGCTGGGTAGGGTGATAGCTGGGTAGGGTGGGTAGCTGTGTAGGGTGATAGCTGGGTAGGGTGACAGCTGGGGTGGGTGATAGCTGGGTAGGGTGATAGCTGGGTAGGGTGAAAACTGGGTAGGGTGATAGCTGTGTCGGGTGATAGCTGGGTAGGGTGATAGCTGTGTAGTGTGAAAACTGGGTAGGTGGGTAGCTGGGTAGGGTGATAGCTGGGTAGGGTGATAGCTGGTTAGGGTGATAGCTGGGTAGGGGGATAGCTGGGTAGGGTGATAACTGGGTAGGGTGATAGCTGGGTAGGGTGACAGCTGGGTAGGGTGACAGCTGGGTAGGGTGATAGCTGGGTAGGGTGATAGCTGGGTAGGGTGATAGCTGGGTAGGGTGATAGCTGCGTAGGGTGATAGCTGGGTAGGGTGGGTAGCTGTGTAGGGTGATAGCTGGCTAGGGTGATAGCTGGGTAGGGTGATAGCTGGGTAGGGTGATAGCTGGGTAGGGTGATAGCTGCGTAGGGTGATAGCTGGGTAGGGTGGGTAGCTGTGTAGGGTGATAGCTGGGTAGGGCGATAGCTGGCTAGCGTGATAGCTGGTAGGGTGATAGCTGGGTAGGGTGATAGCTGGGTAGGGTGATAGCTGGGTAGGGTGATAGCTGGGTAGGGTGGGTAGCTGTGTAGGGTGATAGCTGGGTAGGGTGATAGCTGGGTAGGGTGATAGCTGGGTAGGGTGGGTAGCTGTGTAGGGTGATAGCTGGGTAGGGTGATAGCTGGGTAGGGTGATAGCTGGGTAGGGTGATAGCTGCGTAGGGTGATAGCTGGGTAGGGTGGGTAGCTGTGTAGGGTGATAGCTGGGTAGGGTGATAGCTGGGTAGGGTGATAGCTGGGTAGGGTGATAGCTGGGTAGGGTGAAACATGGGTAGGGTGATAGCTGGGTAGGGTGATAGCTGGGTAGGGTGGTAGCTGGGTAGGGTGATAGCTGGGAGGGTGATAGCCGGGTAGGGTGGTAGCTGGGTAGGGTGATAGCTGGGTAGGGTTTTAACTGGGTAGAGTGATAGCTGGGTAGGGTGACAGCTGGGTAGGGTGATAGCTGGGTAGGGTGATAGCTGGGTAGGGTGATAGCTGGGTCGGGTGATAGCTGGGTAGGGTGATAGCTGGGTAGGGTGATAGCTGGGTAGGGTGGGTAGCTGTGTAGGGGGATAGCTGGCTAGGGTGATAGCTGGGTAGGGTGATAGCTGGGTAGCGTGGGTAGCTGCGTAGGGTGATTGCTGGGTAGGGTGACAGCTGGGTAAGTTGATAGCTGGGTAGACTGGGTAGCTGTGTAGGATGATAGCTGGATAGGGTGATAGCTGCGTAGGGTGATAGCTGGGTAGGGTGGGTAGCTGTGTATGATGATAGCTGGGTAGGGTGATAGCTGGGTAGGGTGATAGCTGGGTAGGGTGATAGCTGGGTAGGGTGATAGCTGGGTTGGGTGATAGCTGTGTAGGGTGATAGCTGGGTAGGGTGATAGCTGGGTAGGGTGATAGCTGGGTAGTGTGATAGCTGGGTAGGGTGATAGCTGGGTTGGGTGATAGCTGGGTAGGGTGATAGCTGGGTAGGGTGATAGCTGGGTAGGGTGATAGCTGGATAGGGTGATAGCTGCGTAGGGTGATAGCTGGGTAGGGTGGGTAGCTGTGTATGATGATAGCTGGGTAGGGTGATAGCTGGGTAGGGTGATAGCTGGGTAGGGTGATAGCTGGGTAGGGTGATAGCTGGGTTGGGTGATAGCCGGGTAGCGTGATAGCTGGGGAGGGTGATAGCTGGGTAGGGTGATAGCTGGGTAGGGTGATAGCTGCGTCGGGTGATAGCTGGGTAGGGTGGGTAGCTGTGTATGATGATAGCTGGGTAGGGTGATAGCTGCGTAGCGTGATAGCTAGGTAGGGTGATAGCTGGGTAGGGTGATAGCTGGGTAGGGTGATAGCTGGGTTGGGTGATAGCTGGGTAGGGTGATAGCTGGGTAGGGTGATAGCTGGGTAGGGTGATAGTTGGGTAGGGTGATAGCTGGGTAGTGTGATAGCTGGGTAGTGTGATAGCTGGGTAGGGTGATAGCTGGGTAGGGTGATAGCCGGGTAGGGTATTAGCTGGGGAGGGTGATAGCTGGGTAGGGTGATAGCTGGGTCGGGTGAAAACTGGGTAGGGTGATAGCTGTGTCGGGTGATAGCTGGGTAGGGTGATAGCTGTGTAGTGTGAAAACTGGGTAGGTGGGTAGCTGGGTAGGGTGATAGCTGGGTAGGGTGATAGCTGGGTAGGGTGATAGCTGGGTAGGGTGATAGCTGGGTAGGGTGGGTAGCTGTGTAGGGTGATAGCTGGGTAGGGTGACAGCTGGGGTGGGTGATAGCTGGGTAGGGTGATAGCTGGGTAGGGTGAAAACTGGGTAGGGTGATAGCTGTGTCGGGTGATAGCTGGGTAGGGTGATAGCTGTGTAGTGTGAAAACTGGGTAGGTGGGTAGCTGGGTAGGGTGATAGCTGGGTAGGGTGATAGCTGGGTAGGGTGATAGCTGGGTAGGGGGATAGCTGGGTAGGGTGATAACTGGGTAGGGTGATAGCTGGGTAGGGTGACAGCAGGGTAGGGTGACAGCTGGGTAGGGTGATAGCTGGGTAGGGTGATAGCTGGGTAGGGTGATAGCTGGGTAGGGTGATAGCTGCGTAGGGTGATAGCTGGGTAGGGTGGGTAGCTGTGTAGGGTGATAGCTGGCTAGGGTGATAGCTGGGTAGGGTGATATCTGGGTAGGGTGATAGCTGGGTAGGGTGATAGCTGCGTAGGGTGATAGCTGGGTAGGGTGGGTAGCTGTGTAGGGTGATAGCTGGGTAGGGCGATAGCTGGCTAGCGTGATAGCTGGTAGGGTGATAGCTGGGTAGGGTGATAGCTGGGTAGGGTGATAGCTGGGTAGGGTGATAGCTGGGTAGGGTGGGTAGCTGTGTAGGGTGATAGCTGGGTAGGGTGATAGCTGGGTAGGGTGATAGCTGGGTAGGGTGGGTAGCTGTGTAGGGTGATAGCTGGGTAGGGTGATAGCTGGGTAGGGTGATAGCTGGGTAGGGTGATAGCTGGGTAGGGTGGGTAGCTGTGTAGGGTGATAGCTGGGTAGGGTGATAGCTGGGTAGGGTGATAGCTGGGTAGGGTGATAGCTGGGTAGCGTGATAGCTGGGTAGGGTGGGTAGCTAGGTAGGATGATAGCTGGGTATGGTGATAGCTGGGTAGGGTGGGTAGCTGTGTAGGATGATAGCTGGGTAGGGTGATAGCTGCATAGTGTGATAGCTGGGTAGGGTGATAGCTGGGTAGGGTGATAGCTGCATAGGGTGATAGCTGGGTAGGGTGATAGCTGGGAAGGGTGATAGCTGGGTAGGGTGATAGCTGCATAGGGTGATAGCTGGGTAGGGTGGGTAGCTGTGTAGGGTGATAGCTGGGTAGGGTGATAGCTGGGTAGGGTGATAGCTGGGTAGGGTAATAGCTGGGTAGGGTGATAGCTGGGTAGGGTGATTGCTGGGTAGGGTGGGTAGCTAGGTAGGATGATAGCTGGGTAGGTTGATAGCTGGGTAGGGTGATAGCTGGGTAGGGTGATAGCTGGGTAGGGTGATAGCTGGGTATGGTGGGTAGCTGTCTGGGATGATAGCTGTGTAGGGTGATAGCTGGGTAGGGTGATAGCTGTGTAGGGTGATAGCTGGGTAGTGTGGGTAGCTGTGTAGGGTGATAGCTGGGTAGGGTGATAGCTGGGTAGGGTGATAGCTGGGTAGGGTGATAGTTGGGTAGGGTGATAGCTGGGTAGGGTGATTGCTGGGTAGGGTGGGTAGCTGTGTAGGGTGATTGCTGGGTAGGGTGATAGCTGGGTAAGGTGATAGCTGGGTAGACTGGGTAGCTGTGTAGGATGATAGCTGGATAGGGTGATAGCTGGGTCGGGTGATAGCTGCGTAGGGTGATAGCTGGGTAGGGTGGGTAGCTGTGTATGATGATAGCTGGGTAGGGTGATAGCTGGGTAGGGTGATAGCTGGGTAGGGTGATAGCTGGGTAGGGTGATAGCTGGGTTGGGTGATAGCTGGGTAGGGTGATAGCTGGGTAGGGTGATAGCTGGGTAGGGCGATAGCTGGGTAGGGTGAAAACTGGGTAGGTGGTTAGCTGGGTAAGGTGATAGCTGGGTAGGGTGATAGCTGTGTAGTGTGAAAACTGGGTAGGTGGGTAGCTGGGTAGGGTGATAGCTGGGTAGGGTGATAGCTGTGTAGGGTGATAGCTGCGTAGGGTGATAGCTGGGTAGGGTGATAGCTGGGTAGGGTGATAGCTGGGAGGGTGATAGCTGGGTAGGGTGATAGCTGGGTAGGGTGATAGCTGGGTTGGGTGAAACCTGGGTAGGGTGATAGCTGGGTAGGGTGATAGCCGGGTAGGGTGGTAGCTGGGTAGGGTGATAGCTGGGTAGGATGATAACTGGGTAGGGTGATAGCTGGGTAGTGTGAAAACTGGGTAGGTGGGTGGCTGGGTAGGGTGATAGCTGGGTAGGGTGATAGCTGTGTAGTGTGAAAACTGGGTAGGGTGATAGCTGGGTAGGGTGATAGCTGGGTAGGGTGATAACTGGGTAGGGTGATAGCTGGGTAGGGTGATAGCTGGGTAGGGTGATCGCTGGGTAGGGTGATAGCTGGGAGGGTGATAGCTGGGTAGGGTGATAGCTGGGTAGGGTGAAACCTGGGTAGGGTGATAGCTGGGTAGGGTGATAGCTGGGTAGGGTGGTAGCTGGGTAGGGTGATAGCTGGGAGGGTGATAGCCGGGTAGGGTGGTAGCTGGGTAGGGTGATAGCTGGGTAGGGTGATAACTGGGTAGGGTGATAGCTGGGTAGGGTGACAGCTGGGTAGGGTGATAGCTGGGTTGGGTGATAGCTGGGTAGGGTGATAGCTGGGTAGGGTGATAGCTGGGTAGGGTGATAGCTGCGTAGGGTGATAGCTGGGTAGGGTGGGTAGCTGTGTAGGGTGATAGCTGGCTAGGGTGATAGCTGGGTAGGGTGATAGCTGGGTAGGGTGATAGCTGGGTAGGGTGATAGCTGCGTAGGGTGATAGCTGGGTAGGGTGGGTAGATGTGTAGCTTGATAGCTGGGTAGGGCGATAGCTGGCTAGCGTGATAGCTGGTAGGGTGATAGCTGGGTAGGGTGATAGCTGGGTAGGGTGATTGCTGGGTAGGGTGATAGCTGGGTAGGGTGGGTAGCTGTGTAGGGTGATAGCTGGGTAGGGTGATAGCTGGGTAGGGTGATAGCTGGGTAGGGTGATAGCTGCATAGGGTGATAGCTGGGTAGGGTGGGTTGCTGTGTAGGGGGATAGCTGGGTATGGTGATAGCTGGGTAGGGTGATAGCTGGGTAGGGTGATAGCTGGGTATGGTGATAGCTGCGTAGGCTGATAGCTGGTTGGGTGGGTAGCTGTGTAGGGTGATAGCTGGGTCGGGTGATAGCTGGGTAGGGTGATAGCTGGGTAGGGTGATAGCTGGGTAGGGTGATAGCTGGGTATGGTTGGTAGCTAGGTAGGATGATAGCTGGGTAGGGTGATAGCTGGATAGGGTGGATAGCTGTGTAGGATGATAGCTGGGTAGGGTGATAGCTGGGTAGGGTGATAGCTGCATAGGGTGATAGCTGGGTAGGGTGGGTAGCTGTGTAGGGTGATAGCTGGGTAGGGTGATAGCTGGGTAGGGTGATAGCTGGGTAGGGTGATAGCTGGGTCGGGTGATAACTGGGTAGGGTGATAGCTGGGTAGGGTGATAGCTGGGTAGGGTGAAAGCTGGGTAGGGTGATAGCTGGGTAGGGTGATAGCTGGGTAGGGTGATAGCTGGGTAGGGTGAAACCTGGGTAGGGTGATAGCTGGGTAGGGTGATAGCTGGGTCGGGTGATAACTGGGTAGGGTGATAGCTGGGTAGGGTGATAGCTGGGTAGGGTGAAAGCTGGGTAGGGTGATAGCTGGGTAGGGTGATAGCTGGGTAGGGTGATAGCTGGGTAGGGTGAAACCTGGGTAGGGTGATAGCTGGGTAGGGTGATAGCTGGGTAGGGTGGTAGCTGGGTAGGGTGATAGCTGGGAGGGTGATAGCCGGGTAGGGTGGTAGCTGGGTAGGGTGATAGCTGGGTAGGGTGATAACTGGGTTGGGTGATAGCTGGGTAGGGTGACAGCTGGGTAGGGTGATAGCTGGGTAGGGTGATAGCTGGGTAGGGTGGTAGCTGGGTAGGGTGATAGCTGGGTAGGGTGATAGCTGCGTAGGGTGATAGCTGGGTAGGGTGGGTAGCTGTGTAGGGTGATAGCTGGCTAGGGTGATAGCTGGGTAGGGTGATAGCTGGGTAGGGTGCTAGCTGGGTAGGGTGATAGCTGGGTAGGGTGGGTAGATGTGTAGGGTGATAGCTGGGTAGGGCGATAGCTGGCTAGCGTGATAGCTGGTAGGGTGATAGCTGGGTAGGGTGATAGCTGGGTAGGGTGATAGCTGGGTAGGGTGATAGCTGGGTAGGGTGATAGCTGGGTAGGGTGGGTAGTTGTGTAGGGTGATAGCTGGGTAGGGTGATAGCTGGGTAGGGTGATAGCTGGGTAGGGTGATAGCTGCGTAGAGTGATAGCTGGGTAGGGTGGGTAGCTGTGTAGGGTGATAGCTGGGTAGGGTGATAGCTGGGTAGGGTGATAGCTGGGTAGGGTGATAGCTGCGTAGGGTGATAGCTGGGTAGGGTGGGTAGCTGTGTAGGGTGATAGCTGGGTAGGGTGATAGCTGGCTAGGGTGATAGCTGGGTAGGGTGATAGTTGGGTAGGGTGGGTAGCGAGGTAGGATGATAGCTGGGTAGCGTGATAGCTGGATAGCTTGGGTAGCTGTGTAGGATGATAGCTGGGTAGGGTGATAGCTGGGTAGGGTGATAGCTGCATAGGGTGATAGCTGGGTAGGGTAGGTAGCTGTAAAGGGTGATAGCTGGGTAGGGTGATTGCTGGGTAGAGTGATAGCTGGATAGGGTGATAGCTGGGTAGGGTGATAGCTGGGTAGGGTGATTGCTGGGTAGGGTGGGTAGCTAGGTAGGATGATAGCTGGGTAGGGTGATAGCTGGGTAGGGTGATAGCTGGGTAGGATGATAGCTGGGTAGGGTGATAGCTGGGTAGGGTGGGTAGCTGTGTAGGATGATAGCTGGGTAGGGTGATAGCTGGGTAGGGTGATAGCTGTGTAGGGTGATAGCTGGGTAGGGTGGGTAGCTGTGTAGGGTGATAGCTGGGTAGGGTGATAGCTGGGTAGGGTGATAGCTGGGTAGGGTGATAGCTGGGTAGGGTGATAGCTGGGTCGCGTGGGTAGCTGTGTAGGGTGATTGCTGGGTAGGGTGATAGCTGGGTAAGGTGATAGCTGGGTAGACTGGGTAGCTGTGTAGGATGATAGCTGGATAGGGTGATAGCTGGGTAGGGTGATAGCTGCGTAGGGTGATAGCTGGGTAGGGTGGGTAGCTGTGTATGATGATAGCTGGGTAGGGTGATAGCTGGGTAGGGTGATAGCTGGGAAGGGTGATAGCTGGGTAGGGTGATAGCTGGGTAGGGTGATAGCTGGGTAGGGTGATAGCTGGGTAGTGTGATAGCTGGGTAGGGTGACAGCTGGGTAGGGTGATAGCCGGTTAGGGTGATAGCTGGGGAGGGTGATAGCTGGGTAGGGTGATAGCTGGGTAGGGTGATAGCTGCGTAGGGTGATAGCTGGGTAGGGTGGGTAGCAGTGTATGATGTTGGCTGGGTAGGGTGATAGCTGGGTAGGGTGATAGCTGGGTAGGGTGATAGCTGGGTTAGGTGATAGCTGGGTAGGGTGATAGCTGGGTAGGGTGATAGCTGGGTAGGGTGATAGCTGGGTAGGGTGATAGCTGGTTAGTGTGATAGCTGGGTAGGGTGATAGCTGGGTAGGGTGATAGCTGGGGAGGGTGATAGCTGGGTAGGGTGATAGCTGGGTAGGGTGAAAACTGGGTAGGGTGATAGCTGTGTCGGGTGATAGCTGGCTAGGGTGATAGCTGGGGAGGGTGATAGCTGTGTAGTGTGAAAACTGGGTAGGTGGGTAGCTGGGTAGGGTGATAGCTGGGTAGGGTGATAGCTGGGTAGGGTGATAGCTGGGTAGGGTGATAGCTGGGTAGGGTGATAGCCGGGTAGGGTGGTAGCTGGGTAGGCTGATAGCTGGGTAGGGTGATAACTGGGTAGGGTGATAGCTGGGTAGTGTGAAAACTGGGTAGGTGGGTCGCTGGGTAGGGTGATAGCTGGGTAGGGTGATAGCTGGGTAGGGTGATAGCTGGGAGGGTGATAACTGGGTAGGGTGATTGCTGGGTAGGGTGATAGCTGGGTAGGGTGAAACCTGGGTAGGGTGATAGCTGGGTAGGGTGATAGCCGGGTAGGGTGGTAGCTGGGTAGGGGGATAGCTGGGTAGGGTGATAACTGGGTAGGGTGATAGCTGGGTAGGGTGACAGCTGGGTAGGGTGATAGCTGGGTAGGGTGATAGCTGGGTAGGGTGATAGCTGGGTAGGGTGATAGCTGCATAGGGTGATAGCGGGGTAGGGTGGGTAGCTGTGTAGGGTGATAGCTGGCTAGGGTGATAGCTGGGTAGGGTGATAGCTGGGTAGGGTGATAGCTGGGTAGGGTGATAGCTGCGTAGGGTGATAGCTGGATAGGGTGGGTAGCTGTGTAGGGTGATAGCTGGGTAGGGCGATAGCTGGCTCGCGTGATAGCTGGTAGGGTGATAGCTGGGTAGGGTGATAGCTGGGTAGGGTGATAGCTGGGTAGGGTGATAGCTGGGTAGGGTGGGTAGCTGTGTAGGGTGATAGCTGGGTAGGGTGATAGCTGGGTAGGGAGGGTAGCTGTGTAGGGTGATAGCTGGGTAGGGTGATAGCTGGGTAGGGTGATAGCTGGGTAGGGTGATAGCTGCGTAGGGTGATAGCTGGGTAGGGTGGGTAGCTGGGTAGGGTGATAGATGGGTAGGGTGATAGCTGGGTAGGGTGATAGCTGGGTAGGGTGATAGCTGGGTAGGGTGATAGCTGGGTAGGGTGGGTAGCTAGGTAGGATGATAGCTGGGTAGGGTGATAGCTGGGTAGGGTGGGTAGCTGTGTAGGATGATAGCTGGGTAGGGTGATAGCTGGGTAGGGTGATAGCTGCATAGGGTGATAGCTGGGTAGGGTGGGTAGCTGTGTAGGGTGATAGCTGGGTAGGGTGATAGCTGGGTAGGGTGATAGCTGGGTAGGGTGATAGCTGGGTAGGGTGATAGCTGGGTAGGGTGATTGCTGGGTAGGGTGGGTAGCTAGGTAGGATGATAGCTGGGTAGGTTGATAGCTGGGTAGGGTGATAGCTGGGTAGGGTGATAGCTGGGTAGGGTGAAACCTGGTTAGGGTGATAGCTGGGTAGGGTGATAGCCGGGTAGGGTGGTAGCTGGGTAGGGGGATAGCTGGGTAGGGTGATAACTGGGTAGGGTGATAGCTGGGTAGGGTGATAGCTGGGTAGGGTGGGTAGCTGTGTAGGATGATAGCTGGGTAGGGAGATAGCTGGGTAGGGTGATAGCTGTGTAGGGTGATAGCTGGGTAGGGTGGGTAGCTGTGTAGGGTGATAGCTGGGTAGAGTGATAGCTGGGTAGGGTGATAGCTGGGTAGGGTGATAGTTGGGTAGGGTGATAGCTGGGTAGGGTGATAGCTGGGTAGGGTGGGTAGCTGTGTAGGGTGATTGCTGGGTAGGGTGATAGCTGGGTAAGGTGATAGCTGGGTAGACTGGGTAGCTGTGTAGGATGATAGCTGGATAGGGTGATAGCTGGGTCGGGTGATAGCTGCGTAGGGTGATAGCTGGGTAGGGTGGGTAGCTGTGTATGATGATAGCTGGGTAGGGTGATAGCTGGGTAGGGTGATAGCTGGGTAGGGTGATAGCTGGGTAGGGTGATAGCTATGTCGGGTGATAGCTGGGTTGGATGATAGCTGGGTAGGGTGATAGCTGGGTAGGGTGATAGCTGGGTAGGGCGATAGCTGGGTAGGGTGAAAACTGGGTAGGTGGGTAGCTGGGTAAGGTGATAGCTGGGTAGGGTGATAGCTGTGTAGTGTGAAAACTGGTAGGTGGGTAGCTGGGTAGGGTGATAGCTGGGTAGGGTGATAGCTGTGTAGGGTGATAGCTGGGTAGGGTGATAGCTGGGTAGGGTGATAGCTGGGTAGGGTGATAGCTGGGTAGGGTGATAGCTGGGAGGGTGATAGCTGGGTAGGGTGATAGCTGGGTAGGGTGATAGCTGGGTAGGGTGAAACCTGGGTAGGGTGATAGCTGGGTAGGGTGATAGCCTGGTAGGGTGGTAGCTGGGTAGGGTGATAGCTGGGTAGGGTGATAACTGGGTGGGGTGATAGCTGGGTAGTGTGAAAACTGGGTAGGTGGGTAGCTGGGTAGGGTGATAGCTGGGTAGGGTGATAGCTGTGCAGTGTGAAAACTGGGTAGGTGGGTAGCTGGGTAGGGTGATAGCTGGGTAGGGTGATAGCTGGGTAGGGTGATAACTGGGTAGGGTGATAGCTGGGTAGGGTGATAGCTGGGTAGGGTGATAGCTGGGTAGGGTGATAGCTGGGAGGGTGATAGCTGGGTAGGGTGATAGCTGGGTAGGGTGATAGCTGGGTAGGGTGAAACCTGGGTAGGGTGATAGCTGGGTAGGGTGATAGCTGGGTAGGGTGGTAGCTGGGTAGGGTGATAGCTGGGAGGGTGATAGCCGGGTAGGGTGGTAGCTGGGTAGGGTGATAGCTGGGTAGGGTTTTAACTGGGTAGAGTGATAGCTGGGTAGGGTGACAGCTGGGTAGGGTGATAGCTGGGTAGGGTGATAGCTGGGTAGGGTGATAGCTGGGTCGGGTGATAGCTGGGTAGGGTGATAGCTGGGTAGGGTGATAGCTGGGTAGGGTGGGTAGCTGTGTAGGGGGATAGCTGGCTAGGGTGATAGCTGGGTAGGGTGATAGCTGGGTAGCGTGGGTAGCTGCGTAGGGTGATTGCTGGGTAGGGTGACAGCTGGGTAAGGTGATAGCTGGGTAGACTGGGTAGCTGTGTAGGATGATAGCTGGATAGGTTGATAGCTGCGTAGGGTGATAGCTGGGTAGGGTGGGTAGCTGTGTATGATGATAGCTGGGTAGGGTGATAGCTGGGTAGGGTGATAGCTGGGTAGGGTGATAGCTGGGTTGGGTGATAGCTGTGTAGGTTGATAGCTGGGTAGGGTGATAGCTGGGTAGGGTGATAGCTGGGTAGGGTGATAGCTGGGTTGGGTGATAGCTGGGTAGGGTGATAGCTGGGTAGGGTGATAGCTGGGTAGGGTGATAGCTGGATAGGGTGATAGCTGCGTAGGGTGATAGCTGGGTAGGGTGGGTAGCTGTGTATGATGATAGCTGGGTAGGGTGATAGCTGGGTAGGGTGATAGCTGGGTAGGGTGATAGCTGGGTAGGGTGATAGCTGGGTTGGGTGATAGCCGGGTAGCGTGATAGCTGGGGAGGGTGATAGCTGGGTAGGGTGATAGCTGGGTAGGGTGATAGCTGCGTAGGGTGATAGCTGGGTAGGGTGGGTAGCTGTGTATGATGATAGCTGGGTAGGGTGATAGCTGCGTAGGGTGATAGCTAGGTAGGGTGATAGCTGGGTAGGGTGATAGCTGGGTAGGGTGATAGCTGGGTTGGGTGATAGCTGGGTAGGGTGATAGCTGGGTAGGGTGATAGCTGGGTAGGTTGATAGTTGGGTAGGGTGATAGCTGGGTAGTGTGATAGCTGGGTAGTGTGATAGCTGGGTAGGGTGATAGCTGGGTAGGGTGATAGCCGGGTAGGGTGATAGCTGGGGAGGGTGATAGCTGGGTAGGGTGATAGCTGGGTCGGGTGAAAACTGGGTAGGGTGATAGCTGTGTCGGGTGATAGCTGGGTAGGGTGATAGCTGTGTAGTGTGAAAACTGGGTAGGTGGGTAGCTGGGTAGGGTGATAGCTGGGTAGGGTGATAGCTGGGTAGGGTGATAGCTGGGTAGGGTGATAGCTGGGTAGGGTGGGTAGCTGTGTAGGGTGATAGCTGGGTAGGGTGACAGCTGGGGTGGGTGATAGCTGGGTAGGGTGATAGCTGGGTAGGGTGAAAACTGGGTAGGGTGATAGCTGTGTCGGGTGATAGCTGGGTAGGGTGATAGCTGTGTAGTGTGAAAACTGGGTAGGTGGGTAGCTGGGTAGGGTGATAGCTGGGTAGGGTGATAGCTGGGTAGGGTGATAGCTGGGTAGGGGGATAGCTGGGTAGGGTGATAACTGGGTAGGGTGACAGCTGGGTAGGGTGACAGCTGGGTAGGGTGATAGCTGGGTAGGGTGATAGCTGGGTAGGGTGATAGCTGGGTAGGGTGATAGCTGGGTAGGGTGGGTAGCTGTGTAGGGTGATAGCTGGCTAGGGTGATAGCTGGGTAGGGTGATAGCTGGGTAGGGTGATAGCTGGGTAGGGTGATAGCTGCGTAGGGTGATAGCTGGGTAGGGTGGGTAGCTGTGTAGGGTGATAGCTGGGTAGGGCGATAGCTGGCTAGCGTGATAGCTGGTAGGGTGATAGCTGGGTAGGGTGATAGCTGGGTAGGGTGATAGCTGGGTAGGGTGATAGCTGGGTAGGGTGGGTAGCTGTGTAGGGTGATAGCTGGGTAGGGTGATAGCTGGGTAGGGTGATAGCTGGGTAGGGTGGGTAGCTGTGTAGGGTGATAGCTGGGTAGGGTGATAGCTGGGTAGGGTGATAGCTGGGTAGGGTGATAGCTGCGTAGGGTGATAGCTGGGTAGGGTGGGTAGCTGTGTAGGGTGATAGCTGGGTAGCGTGATAGCTGGGTAGGGTGATAGCTGGGTAGGGTGATAGCTGGGTAGGGTGAAACATGGGTAGGGTGATAGCTGGGTAGGGTGATAGCTGGGTAGGGTGGTAGCTGGGTAGGGTGATAGCTGGGAGGGTGATAGCCGGGTAGGGTGGTAGCTGGGTAGGGTGATAGCTGGGTAGGGTTTTAACTGGGTAGAGTGATAGCTGGGTAGGGTGACAGCTGGGTAGGGTGATAGCTGGGTAGGGTGATAGCTGGGTAGGGTGATAGCTGGGTCGGGTGATAGCTGGGTAGGGTGATAGCTGGGTAGGGTGATAGCTGGGTAGGGTGGGTAGCTGTGTAGGGGGATAGCTGGCTAGGGTGATAGCTGGGTAGGGTGATAGCTGGGTAGCGTGGGTAGCTGCGTAGGGTGATTGCTGGGTAGGGTGACAGCTGGGTAAGGTGATAGCTGGGTAGACTGGGTAGCTGTGTAGGATGATAGCTGGATAGGGTGATAGCTGCGTAGGGTGATAGCTGGGTAGGGTGGGTAGCTGTGTATGATGATAGCTGGGTAGGGTGATAGCTGGGTAGGGTGATAGCTGGGTAGGGTGATAGCTGGGTAGGGTGAAAGCTGGGTTGGGTGATAGCTGTGTAGGGTGATAGCTGGGTAGGGTGATAGCTGGGTAGGGTGATAGCTGGGTAGTGTGATAGCTGGGTAGGGTGATAGCTGGGTTGGGTGATAGCTGGGTAGGGTGATAGCTGGGTAGGGTGATAGCTGGGTAGGGTGATAGCTGGATAGGGTGATAGCTGCGTAGGGTGATAGCTGGGTAGGGTGGGTAGCTGTGTATGATGATAGCTGGGTAGGGTGATAGCTGGGTAGGGTGATAGCTGGGTAGGGTGATAGCTGGGTAGGGTGATAGCTGGGTTGGGTGATAGCCGGGTAGCGTGATAGCTGGGGAGGGTGATAGCTGGGTAGGGTGATAGCTGGGTAGGGTGATAGCTGCGTAGGGTGATAGCTGGGTAGGGTGGGTAGCTGTGTATGATGATAGCTGGGTAGGGTGATAGCTGCGTAGCGTGATAGCTAGGTAGGGTGATAGCTGGGTAGGGTGATAGCTGGGTAGGGTGATAGCTGGGTTGGGTGATAGCTGGGTAGGGTGATAGCTGGGTAGGGTGATAGCTGGGTAGGGTGATAGTTGGGTAGGGTGATAGCTGGGTAGTGTGATAGCTGGGTAGTGTGATAGCTGGGTAGGGTGATAGCTGGGTAGGGTGATAGCCGGGTAGGGTATTAGCTGGGGAGGGTGATAGCTGGGTAGGGTGATAGCTGGGTCGGGTGAAAACTGGGTAGGGTGATAGCTGTGTCGGGTGATAGCTGGGTAGGGTGATAGCTGTGTAGTGTGAAAACTGGGTAGGTGGGTAGCTGGGTAGGGTGATAGCTGGGTAGGGTGATAGCTGGGTAGGGTGATAGCTGGGTAGGGTGATAGCTGGGTAGGGTGGGTAGCTGTGTAGGGTGATAGCTGGGTAGGGTGACAGCTGGGGTGGGTGATAGCTGGGTAGGGTGATAGCTGGGTAGGGTGAAAACTGGGTAGGGTGATAGCTGTGTCGGGTGATAGCTGGGTAGGGTGATAGCTGTGTAGTGTGAAAACTGGGTAGGTGGGTAGCTGGGTAGGGTGATAGCTGGGTAGGGTGATAGCTGGGTAGGGTGATAGCTGGGTAGGGGGATAGCTAGGTAGGGTGATAACTGGGTAGGGTGATAGCTGGGTAGGGTGACAGCAGGGTAGGGTGACAGCTGGGTAGGGTGATAGCTGGGTAGGGTGATAGCTGGGTAGGGTGATAGCTGGGTAGGGTGATAGCTGCGTAGGGTGATAGCTGGGTAGGGTGGGTAGCTGTGTAGGGTGATAGCTGGCTAGGGTGATAGCTGGGTAGGGTGATAGCTGGGTAGGGTGATAGCTGGGTAGGGTGATAGCTGCGTAGGGTGATAGCTGGGTAGGGTGGGTAGCTGTGTAGGGTGATAGCTGGGTAGGGCGATAGCTGGCTAGCGTGATAGCTGGTAGGGTGATAGCTGGGTAGGGTGATAGCTGGGTAGGGTGATAGCTGGGTAGGGTGATAGCTGGGTAGGGTGGGTAGCTGTGTAGGGTGATAGCTGGGTAGGGTGATAGCTGGGTAGGGTGATAGCTGGGTAGGGTGGGTAGCTGTGTAGGGTGATAGCTGGGTAGGGTGATAGCTGGGTAGGGTGATAGCTGGCTAGGGTGATAGCTGCGTAGGGTGATAGCTGGGTAGGGTGGGTAGCTGTGTAGGGTGATAGCTGGGTAGGGTGATAGCTGGGTAGGGTGATAGCTGGGTAGGGTGATAGCTGGGTAGCGTGATAGCTGGGTAGGGTGGGTAGCTAGGTAGGATGATAGCTGGGTATGGTGATAGCTGGGTAGGGTGGGTAGCTGTGTAGGATGATAGCTGGGTAGGGTGATAGCTGCATAGTGTGATAGCTGGGTAGGGTGATAGCTGGGTAGGGTGATAGCTGCATAGGGTGATAGCTGGGTAGGGTGATAGCTGGGTAGGGTGATAGCTGGGTAGGGTGATAGCTGCATAGGGTGATAGCTGGGTAGGGTGGGTAGCTGTGTAGGGTGATAGCTGGGTAGGGTGATAGCTGGGTAGGGTGATAGCTGGGTAGGGTAATAGCTGGGTAGGGTGATTGCTGGGTAGGGTGCGTAGCTAGGTAGGATGATAGCTGGGTAGGTTGATAGCTGGGTAGGGTGATAGCTGGGTAGGGTGATAGCTGGGTAGGGTGATAGCTGGGTATGGTGGGTAGCTGTCTGGGATGATAGCTGTGTAGGGTGATAGCTGGGTAGGGTGATAGCTGTGTAGGGTGATAGCTGGGTAGTGTGGGTAGCTGTGTAGGGTGATAGCTGGGTAGGGTGATAGCTGGGTAGGGTGATAGCTGGGTAGGGTGATAGTTGGGTAGGGTGATAGCTGGGTAGGGTGATTGCTGGGTAGGGTGGGTAGCTGTGTAGGGTGATTGCTGGGTAGGGTGATAGCTGGGTAAGGTGATAGCTGGGTAGACTGGGTAGCTGTGTAGGATGATAGCTGGATAGGGTGATAGCTGGGTCGGGTGATAGCTGCGTAGGGTGATAGCTGGGTAGGGTGGGTAGCTGTGTATGATGATAGCTGGGTCGGGTGATAGCTGGGTAGGGTGATAGCTGGGTAGGGTGATAGCTGGGTAGGGTGATAGCTGGGTAGGGTGATAGCTGGGTTGGGTGATAGCTGGGTAGGGTGATAGCTGGGTAGGGCGATAGCTGGGTAGGGCGATAGCTGGGTAGGTGGTTAGCTGGGTAAGGTGATAGCTGGGTAGGGTGATAGCTGTGTAGTGTGAAAACTGGGTAGGTGGGTAGCTGGGTAGGGTGATAGCTGGGTAGGGTGATAGCTGTGTAGGGTGATAGCTGCGTAGGGTGATAGCTGGGTAGGGTGATAGCTGGGTAGGGTGATAGCTGGGAGGGTGATAGCTGGGTAGGGTGATAGCTGGGTAGGGTGATAGCTGGGTTGGGTGAAACCTGGGTAGGGTGATAGCTGGGTAGGGTGATAGCCGGGTAGGGTGGTAGCTGGGTAGGGTGATAGCTGGGTAGGATGATAACTGGGTAGGGTGATAGCTGGGTAGTGTGAAAACTGGGTAGGTGGGTGGCTGGGTAGGGTGATAGCTGGGTAGGGTGATAGCTGTGTAGTGTGAAAACTGGGTAGGGTGATAGCTGGGTAGGGTGATAGCTGGGTAGGGTGATAACTGGGTAGGGTGATAGCTGGGTAGGGTGATAGCTGGGTAGGGTGATAGCTGGGTAGGGTGATAGCTGGGAGGGTGATAGCTGGGTAGGGTGATAGCTGGGTAGGGTGAAACCTGGGTAGGGTGATAGCTGGGTAGGGTGATAGCTGGGTAGGGTGGTAGCTGGGTAGGGTGATAGCTGGGAGGGTGATAGCCGGGTAGGGTGGTAGCTGGGTAGGGTGATAGCTGGGTAGGGTGATAACTGGGTAGGGTGATAGCTGGGTAGGGTGACAGCTGGGTAGGGTGATAGCTGGGTTGGGTGATAGCTGGGTAGGGTGATAGCTGGGTAGGGTGATAGCTGGGTAGGGTGATAGCTGCGTAGGGTGATAGCTGGGTAGGGTGGGTAGCTGTGTAGGGTGATAGCTGGCTAGGGTGATAGCTGGGTAGGGTGATAGCTGGGTAGGGTGATAGCTGGGTAGGGTGATAGCTGCGTAGGGTGATAGCTGGGCAGGGTGGGTAGATGTGTAGCTTGATAGCTGGGTAGGGCGATAGCTGGCTAGCGTGATAGCTGGTAGGGTGATAGCTGGGTAGGGTGTACGCTGGGTAGGGTGATTGCTGGGTAGGGTGATAGCTGGGTAGGGTGGGTAGCTGTGTAGGGTGATAGCTGGGTAGGGTGATAGCTGGGTAGGGTGATAGCTGGGTAGGGTGATAGCTGCATAGGGTGATAGCTGGGTAGGGTGGGTTGCTGTGTAGGGGGATAGCTGGGTATGGTGATAGCTGGGTAGGGTGATAGCTGGGTAGGGTGATAGCTGGGTATGGTGATAGCTGCGTAGGCTGATAGCTGGTTGGGTGGGTAGCTGTGTAGGGTGATAGCTGGGTCGGGTGATAGCTGGGTAGGGTGATAGCTGGGTAGGGTGATAGCTGGGTAGGGTGATAGCTGGGTATGGTGGGTAGCTAGGTAGGATGATAGCTGGGTAGGGTGATAGCTGGATAGGGTGGATAGCTGTGTAGGATGATAGCTGGGTAGGGTGATAGCTGGGTAGGGTGATAGCTGCATAGGGTGATAGCTGGGTAGGGTGGGTAGCTGTGTAGGGTGATAGCTGGGTAGGGTGATAGCTGGGTAGGGTGATAGCTGGGTAGGGTGATAGCTGGGTATGGTGGGTAGCTAGGTAGGATGATAGCTGGGTAGGGTGATAGCTGGATAGGGTGGATAGCTGTGTAGGATGATAGCTGGGTAGGGTGATAGCTGGGTAGGGTGATAGCTGCATAGGGTGATAGCTGGGTAGGGTGGGTAGCTGTGTAGGGTGATAGCTGGGTAGGGTGATAGCTGGGTAGGGTGATAGCTGGGTAGGGTGATTGCTGGGTAGGGTGGGTAGCTAGGTAGGATGATAGCTGGGTAGGGTGATTGCTGGGTAGGGTGATAGCTGGGTAGGGTGATAGCTGGGTAGGGTGATAGCTGGGTAGGGTGGGTAGCTGTGTAGGATGATAGCTGGGTAGGGTGATAGCTGGGTAGGGTGATAGCTGTGTAGGGTGATAGCTGGGTAGGGTGGGTAGCTGTGTAGGGTGATAGCTGGGTAGGGTGATAGCTGGGTAGGGTGATAGCTGGGTAGGGTGATAGTTGGGTAGGGTGATATCTGGGTATGGTGATAGCTGTGTAGCGTGGGTAGCTGTGTAGGGTGATTGCTGGGTAGGGTGATAGCTGGGTAAGGTGATAGCTGGGTAGGGTGATAGCTGGGTAGGGTGATAGCGGGATAGGGTGATAGCTGCGTAGGGTGATAGCTGGGTAGGGTGGGTAGCTGTGTATGATGATAGCTGGGTAGGGTGATAGCTGGGTAGGGTGATAGCTGGGTAGGGTGATAGCTGGGTTGGGTGATAGCCGGGTAGCGTGATAGCTGGGGAGGGTGATAGCTGGGTAGTGTGATAGCTGGGTAGGGTGATAGCTGCGTAGGGTGATAGCTGGGTAGGGTGGGTAGCTGTGTATGATGATAGCTGGGTAGGGTGATAGCTGCGTAGGGTGATAGCTAGGTAGGGTGATAGCTGGGTAGGGTGATAGCTGGGTAGGGTGATAGCTGGGTTGGGTGATAGCTGGGTAGGGTGATAGCTGGGTAGGGTGATAGCTGGGTAGGGTGATAGTTGGGTAGGGTGATAGCTGGGTAGTGTGATAGCTGGGTAGTGTGATAGCTGGGTAGGGTGATAGCTGGGTAGGGTGATAGCCGGGTAGGGTGATAGCTGGGGAGGGTGATAGCTGGGTAGGGTGATTGCTGGGTAGGGTGATAGCTGGGTAGGGTGGGTAGCTGTGTAGGGTGATAGCTGGGTAGGGTGATAGCTGGGTAGGGTGATAGCTGGGTAGGGTGATAGCTGCATAGGGTGATAGCTGGGTAGGGTGGGTTGCTGTGTAGGGGGATAGCTGGGTATGGTGATAGCTGGGTAGGGTGATAGCTGGGTAGGGTGATAGCTGGGTATGGTGATAGCTGCGTAGGCTGATAGCTGGTTGGGTGGGTAGCTGTGTAGGGTGATAGCTGGGTCGGGTGATAGCTGGGTAGGGTGATAGCTGGGTAGGGTGGTAGCTGGGTAGGGTGATAGCTGGGTATGGTGGGTAGCTAGGTAGGATGATAGCTGGGTAGGGTGATAGCTGGATAGGGTGGATAGCTGTGTAGGATGATAGCTGGGTAGGGTGATAGCTGGGTAGGGTGATAGCTGCATAGGGTGATAGCTGGGTAGGGTGGGTAGCTGTGTAGGGTGATAGCTGGGTAGGGTGATAGCTGGGTAGGGTGATAGCTGGGTAGGGTGATTGCTGGGTAGGGTGGGTAGCTAGGTAGGATGATAGCTGGGTAGGGTGATTGCTGGGTAGGGTGATAGCTGGGTAGGGTGATAGCTGGGTAGGGTGATAGCTGGGTAGGGTGGGTAGCTGTGTAGGATGATAGCTGGGTAGGGTGATAGCTGGGTAGGGTGATAGCTGTGTAGGGTGATAGCTGGGTAGGGTGGGTAGCTGTGTAGGGTGATAGCTGGGTAGGGTGATAGCTGGGTAGGGTGATAGCTGGGTAGGGTGATAGTTGGGTAGGGTGATAGCTGGGTATGGTGATAGCTGTGTAGCGTGGGTAGCTGTGTAGGGTGATTGCTGGGTAGGGTGATAGCTGGGTAAGGTGATAGCTGGGTAGGGTGATAGCTGGGTAGGGTGATAGCTGGATAGGGTGATAGCTGCGTAGGGTGATAGCTGGGTAGGGTGGGTAGCTGTGTATGATGATAGCTGGGTAGGGTGATAGCTGGGTAGGGTGATAGCTGGGTAGGGTGATAGCTGGGTAGGGTGATAGCTGGGTTGGGTGATAGCCGGGTAGCGTGATAGCTGGGGAGGGTGATAGCTGGGTAGGGTGATAGCTGGGTAGGGTGATAGCTGCGTAGGGTGATAGCTGGGTAGGGTGGGTAGCTGTGTATGATGATAGCTGGGTAGGGTGATAGCTGCGTAGGGTGATAGCTAGGTAGGGTGATAGCTGGGTAGGGTGATAGCTGGGTAGGGTGATAGCTGGGTTGGGTGATAGCTGGGTAGGGTGATAGCTGGGTAGGGTGATAGCTGGGTAGGGTGATAGTTGGGTAGGGTGATAGCTGGGTAGTGTGATAGCTGGGTAGTGTGATAGCTGGGTAGGGTGATAGCTGGGTAGGGTGATAGCCGGGTAGGGTGATAGCTGGGGAGGGTGATAGCTGGGTAGGGTGATAGCTGGGTCGGGTGAAAACTGGGTAGGGTGATAGCTGTGTCGGGTGATAGCTGGGTAGTGTGATAGCTGTGTAGTGTGAAAACTGGGTAGGTGGGTAGCTGGGTAGGGTGATAGCTGGGTAGGGTGATAGCTGGGTAGGGTGATAGCTGGGTAGGGTGATAGCTGGGTAGGGTGGGTAGCTGTGTAGGGTGATAGCTGGGTAGGGTGACAGCTGGGGTGGGTGATAGCTGGGTAGGGTGATAGCTGGGTAGGGTGAAAACTGGGTAGGGTGATAGCTGTGTCGGGTGATAGCTGGGTAGGGTGATAGCTGTGTAGTGTGAAAACTGGGTAGGTGGGTAGCTGGGTAGGGTGATAGCTGGTTAGGGTGATAGCTGGGTAGGGGGATAGCTGGGTAGGGTGATAACTGGGTAGGGTGATAGCTGGGTAGGGTGACAGCTGGGTAGGGTGACAGCTGGGTAGGGTGATAGCTGGGTAGGGTGATAGCTGGGTAGGGTGATAGCTGGGTAGGGTGATAGCTGCGTAGGGTGATAGCTGGGTAGGGTGGGTAGCTGTGTAGGGTGATAGCTGGCTAGGGTGATAGCTGGGTAGGGTGATAGCTGGGTAGGGTGATAGCTGGGTAGGGTGATAGCTGCGTAGGGTGATAGCTGGGTAGGGTGGGTAGCTGTGTAGGGTGATAGCTGGGTAGGGCGATAGCTGGCTAGCGTGATAGCTGGTAGGGTGATAGCTGGGTAGGGTGATAGCTGGGTAGGGTGATAGCTGGGTAGGGTGATAGCTGGGTAGGGTGGGTAGCTGTGTAGGGTGATAGCTGGGTAGGGTGATAGCTGGGTAGGGTGATAGCTGGGTAGGGTGGGTAGCTGTGTAGGGTGATAGCTGGGTAGGGTGATAGCTGGGTAGGGTGATAGCTGGGTAGGGTGATAGCTGCGTAGGGTGATAGCTGGGTAGGGTGGGTAGCTGTGTAGGGTGATAGCTGGGTAGGGTGATAGCTGGGTAGGGTGATAGCTGGGTAGGGTGATAGCTGGGTAGGGTGAAACATGGGTAGGGTGATAGCTGGGTAGGGTGATAGCTGGGTAGGGTGGTAGCTGGGTAGGGTGATAGCTGGGAGGGTGATAGCCGGGTAGGGTGGTAGCTGGGTAGGGTGATAGCTGGGTAGGGTTTTAACTGGGTAGAGTGATAGCTGGGTAGGGTGACAGCTGGGTAGGGTGATAGCTGGGTAGGGTGATAGCTGGGTAGGGTGATAGCTGGGTCGGGTGATAGCTGGGTAGGGTGATAGCTGGGTAGGGTGATAGCTGGGTAGGGTGGGTAGCTGTGTAGGGGGATAGCTGGCTAGGGTGATAGCTGGGTAGGGTGATAGCTGGGTAGCGTGGGTAGCTGCGTAGGGTGATTGCTGGGTAGGGTGACAGCTGGGTAAGTTGATAGCTGGGTAGACTGGGTAGCTGTGTAGGATGATAGCTGGATAGGGTGATAGCTGCGTAGGGTGATAGCTGGGTAGGGTGGGTAGCTGTGTATGATGATAGCTGGGTAGGGTGATAGCTGGGTAGGGTGATAGCTGGGTAGGGTGATAGCTGGGTAGGGTGATAGCTGGGTTGGGTGATAGCTGTGTAGGGTGATAGCTGGGTAGGGTGATAGCTGGGTAGGGTGATAGCTGGGTAGTGTGATAGCTGGGTAGGGTGATAGCTGGGTTGGGTGATAGCTGGGTAGGGTGATAGCTGGGTAGGGTGATAGCTGGGTAGGGTGATAGCTGGATAGGGTGATAGCTGCGTAGGGTGATAGCTGGGTAGGGTGGGTAGCTGTGTATGATGATAGCTGGGTAGGGTGATAGCTGGGTAGGGTGATAGCTGGGTAGGGTGATAGCTGGGTAGGGTGATAGCTGGGTTGGGTGATAGCCGGGTAGCGTGATAGCTGGGGAGGGTGATAGCTGGGTAGGGTGATAGCTGGGTAGGGTGATAGCTGCGTCGGGTGATAGCTGGGTAGGGTGGGTAGCTGTGTATGATGATAGCTGGGTAGGGTGATAGCTGCGTAGCGTGATAGCTAGGTAGGGTGATAGCTGGGTAGGGTGATAGCTGGGTAGGGTGATAGCTGGGTTGGGTGATAGCTGGGTAGGGTGATAGCTGGGTAGGGTGATAGCTGGGTAGGGTGATAGTTGGGTAGGGTGATAGCTGGGTAGTGTGATAGCTGGGTAGTGTGATAGCTGGGTAGGGTGATAGCTGGGTAGGGTGATAGCCGGGTAGGGTATTAGCTGGGGAGGGTGATAGCTGGGTAGGGTGATAGCTGGGTCGGGTGAAAACTGGGTAGGGTGATAGCTGTGTCGGGTGATAGCTGGGTAGGGTGATAGCTGTGTAGTGTGAAAACTGGGTAGGTGGGTAGCTGGGTAGGGTGATAGCTGGGTAGGGTGATAGCTGGGTAGGGTGATAGCTGGGTAGGGTGATAGCTGGGTAGGGTGGGTAGCTGTGTAGGGTGATAGCTGGGTAGGGTGACAGCTGGGGTGGGTGATAGCTGGGTAGGGTGATAGCTGGGTAGGGTGAAAACTGGGTAGGGTGATAGCTGTGTCGGGTGATAGCTGGGTAGGGTGATAGCTGTGTAGTGTGAAAACTGGGTAGGTGGGTAGCTGGGTAGGGTGATAGCTGGGTAGGGTGATAGCTGGGTAGGGTGATAGCTGGGTAGGGGGATAGCTGGGTAGGGTGATAACTGGGTAGGGTGATAGCTGGGTAGGGTGACAGCAGGGTAGGGTGACAGCTGGGTAGGGTGATAGCTGGGTAGGGTGATAGCTGGGTAGGGTGATAGCTGGGTAGGGTGATAGCTGCGTAGGGTGATAGCTGGGTAGGGTGGGTAGCTGTGTAGGGTGATAGCTGGCTAGGGTGATAGCTGGGTAGGGTGATATCTGGGTAGGGTGATAGCTGGGTAGGATGATAGCTGCGTAGGGTGATAGCTGGGTAGGGTGGGTAGCTGTGTAGGGTGATAGCTGGGTAGGGCGATAGCTGGCTAGCGTGATAGCTGGTAGGGTGATAGCTGGGTAGGGTGATAGCTGGGTAGGGTGATAGCTGGGTAGGGTGATAGCTGGGTAGGGTGGGTAGCTGTGTAGGGTGATAGCTGGGTAGGGTGATAGCTGGGTAGGGTGATAGCTGGGTAGGGTGGGTAGCTGTGTAGGGTGATAGCTGGGTAGGGTGATAGCTGGGTAGGGTGATAGCTGGGTAGGGTGATAGCTGGGTAGGGTGGGTAGCTGTGTAGGGTGATAGCTGGGTAGGGTGATAGCTGGGTAGGGTGATAGCTGGGTAGGGTGATAGCTGGGTAGCGTGATAGCTGGGTAGGGTGGGTAGCTAGGTAGGATGATAGCTGGGTATGGTGATAGCTGGGTAGGGTGGGTAGCTGTGTAGGATGATAGCTGGGTAGGGTGATAGCTGCATAGTGTGATAGCTGGGTAGGGTGATAGCTGGGTAGGGTGATAGCTGCATAGGGTGATAGCTGGGTAGGGTGATAGCTGGGAAGGGTGATAGCTGGGTAGGGTGATAGCTGCATAGGGTGATAGCTGGGTAGGGTGGGTAGCTGTGTAGGGTGATAGCTGGGTAGGGTGATAGCTGGGTAGGGTGATAGCTGGGTAGGGTAATAGCTGGGTAGGGTGATAGCTGGGTAGGGTGATTGCTGGGTAGGGTGGGTAGCTAGGTAGGATGATAGCTGGGTAGGTTGATAGCTGGGTAGGGTGATAGCTGGGTAGGGTGATAGCTGGGTAGGGTGATAGCTGGGTATGGTGGGTAGCTGTCTGGGATGATAGCTGTGTAGGGTGATAGCTGGGTAGGGTGATAGCTGTGTAGGGTGATAGCTGGGTAGTGTGGGTAGCTGTGTAGGGTGATAGCTGGGTAGGGTGATAGCTGGGTAGGGTGATAGCTGGGTAGGGTGATAGTTGGGTAGGGTGATAGCTGGGTAGGGTGATTGCTGGGTAGGGTGGGTAGCTGTGTAGGGTGATTGCTGGGTAGGGTGATAGCTGGGTAAGGTGATAGCTGGGTAGACTGGGTAGCTGTGTAGGATGATAGCTGGATAGGGTGATAGCTGGGTCGGGTGATAGCTGCGTAGGGTGATAGCTGGGTAGGGTGGGTAGCTGTGTATGATGATAGCTGGGTAGGGTGATAGCTGGGTAGGGTGATAGCTGGGTAGGGTGATAGCTGGGTAGGGTGATAGCTGGGTTGGGTGATAGCTGGGTAGGGTGATAGCTGGGTAGGGTGATAGCTGGGTAGGGCGATAGCTGGGTAGGGTGAAAACTGGGTAGGTGGTTAGCTGGGTAAGGTGATAGCTGGGTAGGGTGATAGCTGTGTAGTGTGAAAACTGGGTAGGTGGGTAGCTGGGTAGGGTGATAGCTGGGTAGGGTGATAGCTGTGTAGGGTGATAGCTGCGTAGGGTGATAGCTGGGTAGGGTGATAGCTGGGTAGGGTGATAGCTGGGAGGGTGATAGCTGGGTAGGGTGATAGCTGGGTAGGGTGATAGCTGGGTTGGGTGAAACCTGGGTAGGGTGATAGCTGGGTAGGGTGATAGCCGGGTAGGGTGGTAGCTGGGTAGGGTGATAGCTGGGTAGGATGATAACTGGGTAGGGTGATAGCTGGGTAGTGTGAAAACTGGGTAGGTGGGTGGCTGGGTAGGGTGATAGCTGGGTAGGGTGATAGCTGTGTAGTGTGAAAACTGGGTAGGGTGATAGCTGGGTAGGGTGATAGCTGGGTAGGGTGATAACTGGGTAGGGTGATAGCTGGGTAGGGTGATAGCTGGGTAGGGTGATCGCTGGGTAGGGTGATAGCTGGGAGGGTGATAGCTGGGTAGGGTGATAGCTGGGTAGGGTGAAACCTGGGTAGGGTGATAGCTGGGTAGGGTGATAGCTGGGTAGGGTGGTAGCTGGGTAGGGTGATAGCTGGGAGGGTGATAGCCGGGTAGGGTGGTAGCTGGGTAGGGTGATAGCTGGGTAGGGTGATAACTGGGTAGGGTGATAGCTGGGTAGGGTGACAGCTGGGTAGGGTGATAGCTGGGTTGGGTGATAGCTGGGTAGGGTGATAGCTGGGTAGGGTGATAGCTGGGTAGGGTGATAGCTGCGTAGGGTGATAGCTGGGTAGGGTGGGTAGCTGTGTAGGGTGATAGCTGGCTAGGGTGATAGCTGGGTAGGGTGATAGCTGGGTAGGGTGATAGCTGGGTAGGGTGATAGCTGCGTAGGGTGATAGCTGGGTAGGGTGGGTAGATGTGTAGCTTGATAGCTGGGTAGGGCGATAGCTGGCTAGCGTGATAGCTGGTAGGGTGATAGCTGGGTAGGGTGATAGCTGGGTAGGGTGATTGCTGGGTAGGGTGATAGCTGGGTAGGGTGGGTAGCTGTGTAGGGTGATAGCTGGGTAGGGTGATAGCTGGGTAGGGTGATAGCTGGGTAGGGTGATAGCTGCATAGGGTGATAGCTGGGTAGGGTGGGTTGCTGTGTAGGGGGATAGCTGGGTATGGTGATAGCTGGGTAGGGTGATAGCTGGGTAGGGTGATAGCTGGGTATGGTGATAGCTGCGTAGGCTGATAGCTGGTTGGGTGGGTAGCTGTGTAGGGTGATAGCTGGGTCGGGTGATAGCTGGGTAGGGTGATAGCTGGGTAGGGTGATAGCTGGGTAGGGTGATAGCTGGGTATGGTTGGTAGCTAGGTAGGATGATAGCTGGGTAGGGTGATAGCTGGATAGGGTGGATAGCTGTGTAGGATGATAGCTGGGTAGGGTGATAGCTGGGTAGGGTGATAGCTGCATAGGGTGATAGCTGGGTAGGGTGGGTAGCTGTGTAGGGTGATAGCTGGGTAGGGTGATAGCTGGGTAGGGTGATAGCTGGGTAGGGTGATTGCTGGGTAGGGTGGGTAGCTAGGTAGGATGATAGCTGGGTAGGGTGATTGCTGGGTAGGGTGATAGCTGGGTAGGGTGATAGCTGGGTAGGGTGATAGCTGGGTAGGGTGGGTAGCTGTGTAGGATGATAGCTGGGTAGGGTGATAGCTGGGTAGGGTGATAGCTGTGTAGGGTGATAGCTGGGTAGGGTGGGTAGCTGTGTAGGGTGATAGCTGGGTAGGGTGATAGCTGGGTAGGGTGATAGCTGGGTAGGGTGATAGTTGGGTAGGGTGATAGCTGGGTATGGTGATAGCTGTGTAGCGTGGGTAGCTGTGTAGGGTGATTGCTGGGTAGGGTGATAGCTGGGTAAGGTGATAGCTGGGTAGACTGGGTAGCTGTGTAGGATGATAGCTGGATAGGGTGATAGCTGCATAGGGTGATAGCTGGGTAGGGTGGGTAGCTGTGTATGATGATAGCTGGGTAGGGTGATAGCTGGGTAGGGTGATAGCTGGGTAGGGTGATAGCTGGGTTGGGTGATAGCTGGGTAGGGTGATAGCTGGGTAGGGTGATAGCTGGATAGGGTGATAGCTGGGTAGTGTGATAGCTGGGTAGGGTGATAGCTGGGTAGGGTGATAGCCGGGTAGGGTGATAGCTGGGGAGGGTGATAGCTGGGTAGGGTGATAGCTGGGAGGGTGATAGCTGCGTAGGGTGATAGCTGGGTAGGGTGGGTAGCTGTGTATGATGATAGCTGGGTAGGGTGATAGCTGGGTAGGGTGATAGCTAGGTAGGGTGATAGCTGGGTAGGGTGATAGCTGGGTAGGGTGATAGCTGGGATGGGTGATAGCTGGGTAGGGTGATAGCTGGGTAGGGTGATAGCTGGGTAGGGTGATAGTTGGGTAGGGTGATAGCTGGGTAGTGTGATAGCTGGGTAGTGTGATAGCCGGGTAGGGTGATAGCTGGGTAGGGTGATAGTTGGGTAGGGTGATAGCTGGGTAGGGTGAAAACTGGGTAGGGTGATAGCTGTGTCGGGTGAAATCTGGGTAGGGTGATAGCTGTGTAGTGTGAAAACTGGGTAGGTGGGTAGCTGGGTAGGGTGATAGCTGGGTAGGGTGATAGCTGGGTAGGGTGATAGCTGGGTAGGGTGATAGCTGCGTAGGGTGATAGCTGGGTAGGGTGGGTAGCTGTGTAGGGTGATAGCTGGGTAGGGTGATAGCTGGGGTGGGTGATAGATGGGTAGGGTGATAGCTGGGTAGGGTGAAAACTGGGTAGGGTGATAGCTGTGTTGGGTGATAGCTGGGTAGGGTGATAGCTGTGTAGTGTGAAAACTGGGTAGGTGGGTAGCTGGGTAGGGTGATAGCTGGGTAGGGTGATAGCTGGGTAGGGTGATAGCTGGGTAGGGTGATAGCTGCGTAGGGTGATAGCTGGGTAGGGTGGGTAGCTGTGTAGGGTGATAGCTGGGTAGGGTGATAGCTGGGTAGGGTGATAGCTGGGTAGGGTGATAGCTGGGTAGGGTGATAGCTGCGTAGGGTGATAGCTGGGTACGGTGGGTGGCTGTGTACGGTGATAGCTGGATAGGGTGATAGCTGGGTAGCGTGATAGCTGTGTAGGGTGATAGCTGGGTAAGGTCATAGCTGGGTAGGGTGATAGCTGGGTAGGGTGATAGCTGGGTAGGGTGGGTAGCTGTGTAGGGTGATAGCTTGGTAGGGTGATCGCTGGGTTTGGGTGATAGCTGGGTAGGGTGGGTAGCTGTGTAGGGTGATAGCTGGGTAGGGTGATAGCTGGGTAGGGTGATAGCTGGGTAGGGTGATAGCTGCGTAGGGTGATAGCTGGGTAGGGTTGGTAGCTGTGTAGGGTGATAGCTGGGTAGGGTGATAGCTGGGTAGGGTGATTGTTGGGTAGGGTGATAGCTGGGTAGGGTGATAGCTGGGTAGGGTGATAGTTGAGTAGGGTGATAGCTGGGTAGGGTGATAGCTGGGTAGGGTGATAGCTGGGTAGGGTGATAGCTGGGTAGGGTGGGTAGCTGGGTAGGGTGATAGCTGGGTAGGGTGATAGCTGGGTAGGGTGATAGCTGCGTATGGTGATAGCTGGGTAGGGTGGGTAGCTGTGTAGGATGATAGCTGGGTAGGGTGGTAGCTGGGTAGGGTGATAGCTGCGTAGGGTGATAGCTGGGTAGGGTGATAGCTGGGTAGGGTGATAGCTGGGTAGGGTGATAGCTGGGTAGGGTGGGTAGCTAGGTAGGATGATACTTGGTATTGTGATAGCTCGGTAGGGTTTGTAGCTGTGTAGGATGATAGCTGGGTAGGGTGATAGCTGGGTAGGGTGATAGCTGTGTAGGGTGATAGCTGGGTAGGGTGGTTAGCTGTGTAGGGAGATAGCTGGGTAGGGTGATCGCTGGGTAGGGTGATAGCTGGGTAGGGTGATAGCTGGGTAGGGTGATAGCTGGGTAGGGTGGGTAGCTGTGTAGGGTGATAGCTGGGTAGGGTGATAGCTGGGTAAGGTGATAGCTGGGTAGAGTGGGTAGCTGTGTAGGATGATAGCTGGGTAGGTTGATAGCTGCGTAGGGTGATAGCTGGGTAGGGTGGGTAGCTGTGTAGGGTGATAGCTGGGTAGGGGGATAGCTGGGGAGGGTGATAGCTGGGTAGGGTGATAGCTGGGTAGGGTGATAGCTGGGTAGGGTGATAGTTCCGTTGGGTGATAGCTGGGTAGGGTGATAGCTGGGTAGGGTGATAGCTGGGTAGGGTGATAGTTGGGTAGGGTGATAGCTGGGTAGGGGGATAGCTGGGTAGGATGATAGCTGGGTAGGGTGATCGCTGTGTCGGGTGACAGCTGGGTAGGGTGATAGCTGGGGAGGGTGATAGCTGGGTAGGGTGATAGCTGGGTACGGTGATAGCTGGGGAGGGTGATAGCTGGGTAGGGTGATAACTGGGTAGGATGATAGCTGTGTCGGGTGATAGCTGGGTAGGGTGATAGCTGGGTAGGGTGATAGCTGGGTAGGGTGATAGCTGGGTAGTGTGATAGCTGGGTAGGGTGATAGTTGGGTAGGTTGATAGCTGGGTAGGGTGATCGCTGGGTAGGGTGATCGCTGGGTAGGGTGGGTAGCTGAGTAGGGTGATAGCTGGGTAGGGTGATAGCTGCGTAGGGTGATAGCTGTGTAGGGTGGGTAGCTGTGTAGGGTGATAGCTGGGTAGGGTGATAGCTGGGTAGGGTGATAGCTGGGTAGGGTGATAGCTGGGTAGGGTGATAGCTGCGTAGGGTGATAGCTGTGTATGGTGGGTAGCTGTGTAGGGTGATAGCTGGATAGGGTGATAGCTGGGCAGCGTGATAGCTGTGTAGGGTGATAGCTGGGTAGGGTGATAGCTGGGTAGGGTGATCGCTGGGTCGTGTGATAGCTGGGTAGGGTGATAGCTGGGTAGGGTGGGTAGCTGTGTAGGGTAATAGCTGGGTAGGGTGATAGCTGGGTAGGGTGATAGCTGTGTAGGGTGGGTAGCTGTGTAGGGTGATAGCTGGGTAGGGTGATAGCTGGGTAGGGTGATAGCTGGGTAGGGTGATAGCTGCGTAGGGTGATAGCTGGGTAGGGTTGGTAGCTATGTAGGGTGATAGCTGGGTAGGGTGATAGCTGGGTAGGGTGATAGCTGGGTAGGGTGATAGTTGGGTAGGGTGATAGCTGGGTAGGGTGATAGCTGGGTAGGGTGATAGCTGGATAGGGTGATAGCTGGGTAGGGTGGGTAGCTGGGTAGGATGGGTAGCTGTGTAGGATGACAGCTGGGTAGGGTGATAGCTGGGTAGGGTGATAGCTGCGTAGGTTGATAGCTGGGTAGGGTGGGTAGCTGTGTAGTATGATAGCTGGGTAGGGTGATAGCTGGGTAGGGTGATAGCTGCGTAGGGTGATAGCTAGGTAGGGTGGGTAGCTGTGTAGGGTGATAGCTGGGTAGGGTGATAGCTGGGTAGGGTCATAGCTGGGTAGGGTGATAGCTGGGTAGGGTGATAGCTGGGTAGGGTGATAGCTGGGTAGGGTGGGTAGCTGGGTAGGGTTGGTAGCTGTGTAGGGTGATAGCTTGTTAGGGTGATAGCTGGGTAGGGTCATAGCTGGGTAGGGTGATAGCTGGGTAGGGTGATAGCTGGGTAGGGTGATAGCTGGGTAGGGTGATAGCTGGGTAGGGTGGGTAGCTAGGTAGGATGATACTGGGTAGGGTGATAGCTCGGTAGGTTTGGTAGCTGTGTAGGATGATAGCTGGGTAGGGTGATAGCTGGGTAGGGTGATAGCTGTGTAGGGTGATAGCTGGGTAGGGTTGGTAGCTGTGTAGGGTCATAGCTGGGTAGGGTGATCTCTGGGTATGGTGATAGCTGGGTAGGGTGATAGCTGGGTAGGGTGATCGCTGGGTAGGGTGGGTAGCTGTGTAGGGCGATAGCTGGGTAGGGTGATAGCTGGGTAAGGTGATAGCTGGGTAGAGTGGGTAGTTGTGTAGGATGATAGCTGGGTAGGGTGGGTAGCTGTGTAGGGTGATAGCTGGGTAGGGGGATAGCTGGTTAGGGTGATAGCTGGGTAGGGTGATAGCTGGGTAGGGTGATAGCTGGGTAGGGTGATAGTTCCGTTGGGTGACAGCTGGGTAGGGTGATAGCTGGGTAGGGTGATAGCTGGGTAGGGTGATAGTTGTGTCGGGTGATAGCCGAGTAGGGTGATAGCTGGGGAGGGTGATAGCTGGGTAGGGTGATAGCTGGGTAGGGTGATAGCTGGGTAGGGAGATAACTGGGTAGGGTGATCGCTGTGTCGGGTGATAGCTGGGTAGGGTGATAGCTGGGGAGGGTGATAGCTGGGAAGGGTGATAACTGGGTATGGTGCCAGGTGGGTCAGGCGTTAGCTGGGTAGAGTGGGTAGGTGGGGATGGTGATAGCTGGGTAGGGTGGAGAGATGGGTTGGGTGATAACTGGGTAGGGTGATAGCTGGGTAGGGTGATAGCTGGGTTGGGTGATAGCTGGGTAGGGTGATAACTGGGTAGGTGGGTAGCTGGGTAGGGTGATAGCTGGGTAGGGTTATAGCTGTGTAGTGTGAAAACTGGGTAGGTGGGTAGCTGGGTAGGGTGATAGCTGGGTAGGGTGATAGCTGTGTAGGGTGATAGCTGGGTAGGGTGATAGCTGGGTAGGGTGATAGCTGGGTAGGGTGATAGCTGGGAGGGTGATAGCTGGGTAGGGTGATAGCTGGGTAGGGTGATAGCTGGGTAGGGTGAAACCTGGGTAGGGTGATAGCTGGGTAGGGTGATAGCCGGGTAGGGTGGTAGCTGGGTAGGCTGATAGCTGGGTAGGGTGATAACTGGGTAGGGTGATAGCTGGGTAGTGTGAAAACTGGGTAGGTGGGTCGCTGGGTAGGGTGATAGCTGGGTAGGGTGATAGCTGGGTAGGGTGATAACTGGGTAGGGTGATAGCTGGGTAGGGTGATAGCTGGGTAGGGTGATAGCTGGGTAGGGTGAAACCTGGGTAGGGTGATAGCTGGGGAAGGTGATAGCCGGGTAGGGTGGTAGCTGGGTAGGGGGATAGCTGGGTAGGGTGATAACTGGGTAGGGTGATAGCTGGGTAGGGTGACAGCTGGGTAGGGTGATAGCTGGGTAGGGTGATAGCTGGGTAGGATGATAGCTGGGTAGGGTGATAGCTGCGTAGGGTGATAGCTGGGTAGGGTGGGTAGCTGTGTAGGGTGATAGCTGGCTAGGGTGATAGCTGGGTAGGGTGATAGCTGGGTAGGGTGATAGCTGGGTAGGGTGATAGCTGCGTAGGGTGATAGCTGGGTAGGGTGGGTAGCTGTGTAGGGTGATAGCTGGGTAGGGCGATAGCTGGCTAGCCTGATAGCTGGTTGGGTGATAGCTGGGTAGGGTGATAGCTGGGTAGGGTGATAGCTGGGTAGGGTGATAGCTGGGTAGGGTGGGTAGCTGTGTAGGGTGATAGCTGGGTAGGGTGATAGCTGGGTAGGGTGGGTAGCTGTGTAGGGTGATAGCTGGGTAGGGTGATAGCTGGGTAGGGTGATAGCTGGGTAGGGTGATAGCTGGGTAGGGTGGGTATCTGTGTAGGGTGATAGCTGGGTAGGGTGATAGCTGGGTAGGGTGATAGCTGGGTAGGGTGATAGCTGGGTAGGGTGGGTAGCTAGGTAGGATGATAGCTGGGTAGGGTGATAGCTGGGTAGGGTGCGTAGCTGTGTAGGATGATAGCTGGGTAGGGTGATAGCTGGGTAGGGTGATAGCTGCATAGGGTGATAGCTGGGTAGGGTGGGTAGCTGTGTAGGGTGATAGCTGGGTAGGGTGATAGCTGGGTAGGGTGATAGCTGGGTAGGGTGATAGCTGGGTAGGGTGATTGCTGGGTAGGGTGGGTAGCTAGGTAGGATGATAGCTGGGTAGGGTGATAGCTGGGTAGGGTGATAGCTGGGTAGGGTGATAGCTGCGTAGGGTGATAGCTGGGTAGGGTGGGTAGCTGTGTAGGATGATAGCTGGGTAGGGTGATAGCTGGGTAGGGTGATAGCTGTGTAGGGTGATAGCTGGGTAGGGTGGGTAGCTGTGTAGGGTGATAGCTGGGTAGGGTGATAGCTGGGTAGGGTGATAGCTGGGTAGGGTGATAGTTGGGTAGGGTGATAGCTGGGTAGGGTGATAGCTGGGTAGGGTGGGTAGCTGTGTAGGGTGATTGCTGGGTAGGGTGATAGCTGGGTAGGGTGATAGCTGGGTAGGGTGATAGCTGGGTAGGGTGATAGTTGGGTAGGGTGATAGCTGGGTAGGGTGATAGCTGGCTGGGTGATAGCTGGGTAGGGTGATAGCTGGGTAGGGTGTTAGTTGGGTAGGGTGATAGCTGGGTAGGGTGATAGCTGGGTAGGGTGGGTAGCTGTGTAGGGTGATTGCTGGGTAGGGTGATAGCTGGGTAAGGTGATAGCTGGGTAGACTGGGTAGCTGTGTAGGATGATAGCTGGATAGGGTGATAGCTGGGTAGGGTGATAGCTGCGTAGGGTGATAGCTGGGTAGGGTGGGTAGCTGTGTATGATGATAGCTGGGTAGGGTGATAGCTGGGTAGGGTGATAGCTGGGTAGGGTGATAGCTGGGTAGGGTGATAGCTATGTAGGGTGATAGCTGGGTTGGGTGATAGCTGGTTAGGGTGATAGCTGGGTAGGGTGATAGCTGGGTTGGGCGATAGCTGGGTAGGGTGAAAACTGGGTAGGTGGGTAGCTGGGTAGGGTGATACCTGGGTAGGGTGATAGCTGTGTAGTGTGAAAACTGGGTAGGTGGGTAGCTGGGTAGGGTGATAGCTGGGTAGGGTGATAGCTGTGTAGGGTGATAGCTGGGTAGGGTGATAGCTGGGTAGGGTGATAGCTGGGTAGGGTGATAGCTGGGAGGGTGATAGCTGGGTAGGGTGATAGCTGGGTAGGGTGATAGCTGGGTAGGGTGAAACCTGGGTAGGGTGATAGCTGGGTAGGGTGATAGCCGGGTAGAGTGGTAGCTGGGTAGGGTGATAGCTGGGTAGGGTGATAACTGGGTCGGGTGATAGCTGGGTAGTGTGAAAACTGGGTAGGTGGGTAGCTGGGTAGGGTGATAGCTGGGTAGGGTGATAGCTGTGTAGTGTGAAAACTGGGTAGGTGGGTAGCTGGGTAGGGTGATAGCTGGGTAGGGTGATAGCTGTGTAGGGTGATAGCTGGGTAGGGTGATAACTGGGTAGGGTGATAGCTGGGTAGGGTGGTAGCTGGGTAGGGTGAAACCTGGGTAGGGTGATAGCTGGGTAGGGTGATAGCTGGGTAGGTTGGTAGCTGGGTAGGGTGATAGCTGGGAGGGTGATAGCCGGGTAGGGTGGTAGCTGGGTAGGGTGATAGCTGGGTAGGGTGATAACTGGGTAGGGTGATAGCTGGGTAGGGTGACAGCTGGGTAGGGTGATAGCTGGGTAGGGTGATAGCTGGGTAGGGTGATAGCTGGGTAGGGTGATAGCTGGGTAGGGTGGGTAGCTGTGTAGGGTGATAGCTGGCTAGGGTGATAGCTGGCTAGGGTGATAGCTGGGTAGGGTGATAGCTGGGTAGGGCGATAGCTGGCTAGCGTGATATCTGGTAGGGTGATAGCTGGGTAGGGTGATAGCTGGGTAGGGTGATAGCTGGGTAGGGTGATAGCTGGGTAGGGTGGGTAGCTGTGTAGGGTGATAGCTGGGTAGGGTGATAGCTGGGTAGGGTGATAGCTGCGTAGGGTGATAGCTGGGTAGGGTGGGTAGCTGTGTAGGGGGATAGATGGGTAGGGTGATAGCTGGGTAGGGTGATAGCTGGGTAGGGTGATAGCTGCGTAGGGTGATAGCTGGGTAGGGTGGGTAGCTGTGTAGGGTGATAGCTGGGTAGGGTGATAGCTGGGTAGGGTGATAGCTGGGTAGGGTGATAGCTGGGTAGGGTGGGTAGCTAGGTAGGATGATAGCTGGGTAGGGTGATAGCTGGATAGGGTGGGTAGCTGTGTAGGATGATAGCTGGGTAGGGTGATAGCTGGGTAGGGTGACAGCTGCATAGGGTGATAGCTGGGTAGGGTGGGTAGCTGTGTAGGGTGATAGCTGGGTAGGGTGATAGCTGGGTAGGGTGATAGCTGGGTAGAGTGATAGCTGGGTAGTGTGATTGCTGGGTAGGGTGGGTAGCTAGGTAGGATGATAGCTGGGTAGGGTGATAGCTGGGTAGGGTGATAGCTGGGTAGGGTGATAGCTGGGTAGGGTGGGTAGCTGTGTAGGATGATAGCTGGGTAGGGTGATAGCTGGGTAGGGTGATAGCTGTGTAGGGTGATAGCTGGGTAGGGTGGGTAGCTGTGTCGGGTGATAGCTGGGTAGGGTGATAGCTGGGTAGGGTGATAGCTGGGTAGGGTGATAGTTGGGTAGGGTGATAGCTGGGTAGGGTGATAGCTGGGTAGCGTGGGTTGCTGTGTAGGGTGATTGCTGGGTAGGGTGATAGCTGGGTAAGGTGATAGCTGGGTAGACTGGGTAGCTGTGTAGGATGATAGCTGGATAGGGTGATAGCTGGGTAGGGTGATAGCTGCGTAGGGTGATAGCTGGGTAGGGTGGGTAGCTGTGTATGATGATAGCTGGGTAGGGTGATAGCTGCGTAGGGTGATAGCTGGGTAGGGTGGGTAGATGTGTAGGGTGATAGCTGGGTAGGGCGATAGCTGGCTAGCGTGATAGCTGGTAGGGTGATAGCTGGGTAGGGTGATAGCTGGGTAGGGTGATAGCTGGGTAGGGTGATAGCTGGGTAGGGTGATAGCTGCGTAGGGTGATAGCTGGGTAGGGTGGGTAGCTGTGTAGGGGGATAGCTGGGTAGGGTGATAGCTGGGTAGGGTGATAGCTGGGTAGGGTGATAGCTGCGTAGGGTGATAGCTGGGTAGGGTGGGTAGCTGTGTAGGGTGATAGCTGGGTAGGGTGATCGCTGGGTAGGGTGATAGCTGGGTAGGGTGATAGCTGGGTAGGGTGATAGCTGGGTAGGGTGGGTAGCTAGGTAGGATGATAGCTGGATAGGGTGGGTAGCTGTGTAGGATGATAGCTGGGTAGGGTGATAGCTGGGTAGGGTGATAGCTGCGTAGGGTGATAGCTGGGTAGGGTGGGTAGCTGTGTATGATGATAGCTGGGTAGGGTGATAGCTGGGTAGGGTGATAGCTAGGTAGGGTGATAGCTGGGTAGGGTGATAGCTGGGTAGGGTGATAACTGGGATGGGTGATAGCTGGGTAGGGTGATAGCTGGGTAGGGTGATAGCTGGGTAGGGTGATAGTTGGGTAGGGTGATAGCTGGGTAGTGTGATAGCTGGGTAGTGTGATAGCTGGGTAGGGTGATAGCTGGGTAGGGTGATAGCCGGGTAGGGTGATAGCTGGGGAGGGTGATAGCTGGGTAGGGTGATAGCTGGGTAGGGTGAAAACTGGGTAGGGTGATAGCTGTGTCGGGTGAAATCTGGGTAGGGTGATAGCTGTGTAGTGTGAAAACTGGGTAGGTGGGTAGCTGGGTAGGGTGATAGCTGGGTAGGGTGATAGCTGGGTAGGGTGATAGCTGCGTAGGGTGATAGCTGGGTAGGGTGGGTAGCTGTGTAGGGTGATAGCTGGGTAGGGTGATAGCTGGGGTGGGTGATAGCTGGGTAGGGTGATAGCTGGGTAGGGTGAAAACTGGGTAGGGTGATAGCTGTGTCGGGTGATAGCTGGGTAGGGTGATAGCTGTGTAGTGTGAAAACTGGGTAGGTGGGTAGCTGGGTAGGGTGATAGCTGGGTAGGGTGATAGCTGCGTAGGGTGATAGCTGGGTAGGGTGGGTAGCTGTGTAGGGTGATAGCTGGGTAGGGTGATAGCTGGTTAGGGTGATAGCTGGGTAGGGTGATAGCTGGGTAGGGTGATAGCTGCGTAGGGTGATAGCTGGGTACGGTGGGTGGCTGTGTACGGTGATAGCTGGATAGGGTGATAGCTGGGTAGCGTGATAGCTGTGTAGGGTGATAGCTGGGTAAGGTGATAGCTGGGTAGGGTGATAGCTGGGTAGGGTGATAGCTGGGTAGGGTGGGTAGCTGTGTAGGGTGATAGCTTGGTAGGGTGATAGCTGGGTAGGGTGATAGCTGGGTAGGGTGGGTAGCTGTGTAGGGTGATAGCTGGGTAGGGTGATAGCTGGGTAGGGTGATAGCTGGGTAGGGTGATAGCTGCGTAGGGTGATAGCTGGGTAGGGTTGGTAGCTGTGTAGGGTGATAGCTGGGTAGGGTGATAGCTGGGTAGGGTGATTGTTGGGTAGGGTGATAGCTGGGTAGGGTGATAGCTGGGTAGGGTGATAGTTGAGTAGGGTGATAGCTGGGTAGGGTGATAGCTGGGTAGGGTGATAGCTGGGTAGGGTGATAGCTGGGTAGGGTGGGTAGCTGGGTAGGGTGGGTAGCTGTGTAGGGTGATAGCTGGGTAGGGTGATAGCTGGGTAGGGTGATAGCTGCGTATGGTGATAGCTGGGTAGGGTGGGTAGCTGTGTAGGATGATAGCTGGGTAGGGTGGTAGCTGGGTAGGGTGATAGCTGCGTAGGGTGATAGCTGGGTAGGGTGATAGCTGGGTAGGGTGATAGCTGGGTAGGGTGATAGCTGGGTAGGGTGGGTAGCTAGGTAGGATGATACTTGGTATTGTGATAGCTCGGTAGGGTGGGTAGCTGTGTAGGATGATAGCTGGGTAGGGTGATAGCTGGGTAGGGTGATAGCTGTGTAGGGTGATAGCTGGGTAGGGTGGTTAGCTGTGTAGGGAGATAGCTGGGTAGGGTGATCGCTGGGTAGGGTGATAGCTGGGTAGGGTGATAGCTGGGTATGGTGATAGCTGGGTAGGGTGGGTAGCTGTGTAGGGTGATAGCTGGGTAGGGTGATAGCTGGGTAAGGTGATAGCTGGGTAGAGTGGGTAGCTGTGTAGGATGATAGCTGGGTAGGTTGATAGCTGCGTAGGGTGATAGCTGGGAAGGGTGGGTAGCTGTGTAGGGTGATAGCTGGGTAGGGGGATAGCTGGGGAGGGTGATAGCTGGGTAGGGTGATAGCTGGGTAGGGTGATAGCTTGGTAGGGTGATAGTTCCGTTGGGTGATAGCTGGGTAGGGTGATAGCTGGGTAGGGTGATAGCTGGGTAGGGTGATAGTTGGGTAGGGTGATAGCTGGGTAGGGGGATAGCTGGGTAGGATGATAGCTGGGTAGGGTGATCGCTGTGTCGGGTGACAGCTGGGTAGGGTGATAGCTGGTGAGGGTGATAGCTGGGTAGGGTGATAGCTGGGTACGGTGATAGCTGGGGAGGGTGATAGCTGGGTAGGGTGATAACTGGGTAGGATGATAGCTGTGTCGGGTGATAGCTGGGTAGGGTGATAGCTGGGTAGGGTGATAGCTGGGTAGGGTGATAGCTGGGTAGTGTGATAGCTGGGTAGGGTGATAGTTGGGTAGGTTGATAGCTGGGTAGGGTGATCGCTGGGTAGGGTGATCGCTGGGTAGGGTGGGTAGCTGAGTAGGATGTTAGTTTGGTAGGGTGATAGCTGGGTAGGGTGATAGCTGGGTAGGGAGGGTAGCTGGGTAGGGTGATAGCTGGGTAGGGTGATAGCTGCATAGGGTGATAGCTGCGTAGGGTGATAGCTGGGTAGGGTGGGTAGCTGTGTAGGGTGATAGCTGGGTAGGGTGATAGCTGGGTAGGGTGATAGCTGGGTAGGGTGATAGCTGGGTAGCGTGATAGCTGGGTAGGGTGGGTAGCTAGGTAGGATGATAGCTGGGTATGGTGATAGCTGGGTAGGGTGGGTAGCTGTGTAGGATGATAGCTGGGTAGGGTGATAGCTGCATAGTGTGATAGCTGGGTAGGGTGATAGCTGGGTAGGGTGATAGCTGGGTAGGGTGATAGCTGCATAGGGTGATAGCTGGGTAGGGTGATAGCTGGGTAGGGTGATAGCTGGGTAGGGTGATAGCTGCATAGGGTGATAGCTGGGTAGGGTGGGTAGCTGTGTAGGGTGATAGCTGGGTAGGGTGATAGCTGTGTAGGGTGATAGCTGGGTAGGGTAATAGCTGGGTAGGGTGATAGCTGGGTAGGGTGATTGCTGGGTAGGGTGGGTAGCTAGGTAGGATGATAGCTGGGTAGGTTGATAGCTGGGTAGGGTGATAGCTGGGTAGGGTGATAGCTGGGTAGGGTGATAGCTGGGTATGGTGGGTAGCTGTCTGGGATGATAGCTGTGTAGGGTGATAGCTGGGTAGGGTGATAGCTGTGTAGGGTGATAGCTGGGTAGTGTGGGTAGCTGTGTAGGGTGATAGCTGGGTAGGGTGATAGCTGGGTAGGGTGATAGCTGGGTAGGGTGATAGTTGGGTAGGGTGATAGCTGGGTAGGGTGATTGCTGGGTAGGGTGGGTAGCTGTGTAGGGTGATTGCTGGGTAGGGTGATAGCTGGGTAAGGTGATAGCTGGGTAGACTGGGTAGCTGTGTAGGATGATAGCTGGATAGGGTGATAGCAGGGTCGGGTGATAGCTGCGTAGGGTGATAGCTGGGTAGGGTGGGTAGCTGTGTATGATGATAGCTGGGTAGGGTGATAGCTGGGTAGGGTGATAGCTGGGTAGGGTGATAGCTGGGTTGGGTGATAGCTGGGTAGGGTGATAGCTGGGTAGGGTGATAGCTGGGTAGGGCGATAGCTGGGTAGGGTGAAAACTGGGTAGGTGCTTAGCTGGGTAAGGTGATAGCTGGGTAGGGTGATAGCTGTGTAGTGTGAAAACTGGGTAGGTGGGTAGCTGGGTAGGGTGATAGCTGGGTAGGGTGATAGCTGTGTAGGGTGATAGCTGCGTAGGGTGATAGCTGGGTAGGGTGATAGCTGGGTAGGGTGATAGCTGGGAGGGTGATAGCTGGGTAGGGTGATAGCTGGGTAGGGTGATAGATGGGTTGGGTGAAACCTGGGTAGGGTGATAGCTGGGTAGGGTGATAGCCGGGTAGGGTGGTAGCTGGGTAGGGTGATAGCTGGGTAGGATGATAACTGGGTAGGGTGATAGCTGGGTAGTGTGAAAACTGGGTAGGTGGGTGGCTGGGTAGGGTGATAGCTGGGTAGGGTGATAGCTGTGTAGTGTGAAAACTGGGTAGGGTGATAGCTGGGTAGGGTGATAGCTGGGTAGGGTGATAGCTGGGTAGGGTGATAGCTGGGTAGGGTGATAGCTGGGTAGGGTGATAGCTGGGAGGGTGATAGCTGGGTAGGGTGATAGCTGGGTAGGGTGAAACCTGGGTAGGGTGATAGCTGGGTAGGGTGATAGCTGGGTAGGGTGGTAGCTGGGTAGGGTGATAGCTGGGAGGGTGATAGCCGGGTAGGGTGGTAGCTGGGTAGGGTGATAGCTGGGTAGGGTGATAACTGGGTAGGGTGATAGCTGGGTAGGGTGACAGCTGGGTAGGGTGATAGCTGGGTTGGGTGATAGCTGGGTAGGGTGATAGCTGGGTAGGGTGATAGCTGGGTAGGGTGATAGCTGCGTAGGGTGATAGCTGGGTAGGGTGGGTAGCTGTGTAGGGTGATAGCTGGCTAGGGTGATAGCTGGGTAGGGTGATAGCTGGGTAGGGTGATAGCTGGGTAGGGTGATAGCTGCGTAGGGTGATAGCTGGGTAGGGTGGGTAGATGTGTAGCTTGATAGCTGGGTAGGGCGATAGCTGGCTAGCGTGATAGCTGGTAGGGTGATAGCTGGGTAGGGTGATAGCTGGGTAGGGTGATTGCTGGGTAGGGTGATAGCTGGGTAGGGTGGGTAGCTGTGTAGGGTGATAGCTGGGTAGGGTGATAGCTGGGTAGGGTGATAGCTGGGTAGGGTGATAGCTGCATAGGGTGATAGCTGGGTAGGGTGGGTTGCTGTGTAGGGGGATAGCTGGGTATGGTGATAGCTGGGTAGGGTGATAGCTGGGTAGGGTGATAGCTGGGTATGGTGATAGCTGCGTAGGCTGATAGCTGGGTAGGGTGGGTAGCTGTGTAGGGTGATAGCTGGGTCGGGTGATAGCTGGGTAGGGTGATAGCTGGGTAGGGTGATAGCTGGGTAGGGTGATAGCTGGGTATGGTGGGTAGCTAGGTAGGATGATAGCTGGGTAGGGTGATAGCTGGATAGGGTGGATAGCTGTGTAGGATGATAGCTGGGTAGGGTGATAGCTGGGTAGGCTGATAGCTGCATAGGGTGATAGCTGGGTAGGGTGGGTAGCTGTGTAGGGTGATAGCTGGGTAGGGTGATAGCTGGGTAGGGTGATAGCTGGGTAGGGTGATTGCTGGGTAGGGTGGGTAGCTAGGTAGGATGATAGCTGGGTAGGGTGATAGCTGGGTAGGGTGATAGCTGGGTAGGGTGATAGCTGGGTAGGGTGATAGCTGGGTAGGGTGGGTAGCTGTGTAGGATGATAGCTGGGTAGGGTGATAGCTGGGTAGGGTGATAGCTGTGTAGGGTGATAGCTGGGTAGGGTGGGTAGCTGTGTAGGGTGATAGCTGGGTAGGGTGATAGCTGGGTAGGGTGATAGCTGGGTAGGGTGATAGTTGGGTAGGGTGATAGCTGGGTATGGTGATAGCTGTGTAGCGTGGGTAGCTGTGTAGGGTGATTGCTGGGTAGGGTGATAGCTGGGTAAGGTGATAGCTGGGTAGACTGGGTAGCTGTGTAGGATGATAGCTGGATAGGGTGATAGCTGCATAGGGTGATAGCTGGGTAGGGTGGGTAGCTGTGTATGATGATAGCTGGGTAGGGTGATAGCTGGGTAGGGTGATAGCTGGGTAGGGTGATAGCTGGGTTGGGTGATAGCTGGGTAGGGTGATAGCTGGGTAGGGTGATAGCTGGATAGGGTGATAGCTGGGTAGTGTGATAGCTGGGTAGGGTGATAGCTGGGTAGGGTGATAGCCGGGTAGGGTGATAGCTGGGGAGGGTGATAGCTGGGTAGGGTGATAGCTGGGGAGGGTGATAGCTGCGTAGGGTGATAGCTGGGTAGGGTGGGTAGCTGTGTATGATGATAGCTGGGTAGGGTGATAGCTGGGTAGGGTGATAGCTAGGTAGGGTGATAGCTGGGTAGGGTGATAGCTGGGTAGGGTGATAGCTGGGATGGGTGATAGCTGGGTAGGGTGATAGCTGGGTAGGGTGATAGCTGGGTAGGGTGATAGTTGGGTAGGGTGATAGCTGGGTAGTGTGATAGCTGGGTAGTGTGATAGCCGGGTAGGGTGATAGCTGGGTAGGGTGATAGTTGGGTAGGGTGATAGCTGGGTAGGGTGAAAACTGGGTAGGGTGATAGCTGTGTCGGGTGAAATCTGGGTAGGGTGATAGCTGTGTAGTGTGAAAACTGGGTAGGTGGGTAGCTGGGTAGGGTGATAGCTGGGTAGGGTGATAGCTGGGTAGGGTGATAGCTGGGTAGGGTGATAGCTGCGTAGGGTGATAGCTGGGTAGGGTGGGTAGCTGTGTAGGGTGATAGCTGGGTAGGGTGATAGCTGGGGTGGGTGATAGCTGGGTAGGTTGATAGCTGGGTAGGGTGAAAACTGGGTAGGGTGATAGCTGTGTCGGGTGATAGCTGGGTAGGGTGATAGCTGTGTAGTGTGAAAACTGGGTAGGTGGGTAGCTGGGTAGGGTGATAGCTGGGTAGGGTGATAGCTGGGTAGGGTGATAGCTGGGTAGGGTGATAGCTGCGTAGGGTGATAGCTGGGTAGGGTGGGTCGCTGTGTAGGGTGATAGCTGGGTAGGGTGATAGCTGGGTAGGGTGATAGCTGGGTAGGGTGATAGCTGGGTAGGGTGATAGCTGCGTAGGGTGATAGCTGGGTACGGTGGGTGGCTGTGTACGGTGATAGCTGGATAGGGTGATAGCTGGGTAGCGTGATAGCTGTGTAGGGTGATAGATGGGTAAGGTCATAGCTGGGTAGGGTGATAGCTGGGTAGGGTGATAGCTGGGTAGGGTGGGTAGCTGTGTAGGGTGATAGCTTGGTAGGGTGATAGCTGGGTAGGGTGATAGCTGGGTAGGGTGGGTAGCTGTGTAGGGTGATAGCTGGGTAGGGTGATAGCTGGGTAGGGTGATAGCTGGGTAGGGTGATAGCTGCGTAGGGTGATAGCTGGGTAGGGTTGGTAGCTGTGTAGGGTGATAGCTGGGTAGGGTGATAGCTGGGTAGGGTGATTGTTGGGTAGGGTGATAGCTGGGTAGGGTGATAGCTGGGTAGGGTGATAGTTGAGTAGGGTGATAGCTGGGTAGGGTGATAGCTGGGTAGGGTGATAGCTGGGTAGGGTGATAGCTGGGTAGGGTGGGTAGCTGGGTAGGGTGATAGCTGGGTAGGGTGATAGCTGGGTAGGGTGATAGCTGCGTATGGTGATAGCTGGGTAGGGTGGGTAGCTGTGTAGGATGATAGCTGGGTAGGGTGGTAGCTGGGTAGGGTGATAGCTGCGTAGGGTGATAGCTGGGTAGGGTGATAGCTGGGTAGGGTGATAGCTGGGTAGGGTGATAGCTGGGTAGGGTGGGTAGCTAGGTAGGATGATACTTGGTATTGTGATAGCTCGGTAGGGTTTGTAGCTGTGTAGGATGATAGCTGGGTAGGGTGATAGCTGGGTAGGGTGATAGCTGTGTAGGGTGATAGCTGGGTAGGGTGGTTAGCTGTGTAGGGAGATAGCTGGGTAGGGTGATCGCTGGGTAGGGTGATAGCTGGGTAGGGTGATAGCTGGGTAGGGTGATAGCTGGGTAGGGTGGGTAGCTGTGTAGGGTGATAGCTGGGTAGGGTGATAGCTGGGTAAGGTGATAGCTGGGTAGAGTGGGTAGCTGTGTAGGATGATAGCTGGGTAGGTTGATAGCTGCGTAGGGTGATAGCTGGGTAGGGTGGGTAGCTGTGTAGGGTGATAGCTGGGTAGGGGGATAGCTGGGGTCGGTGATAGCTGGGTAGGGTGATAGCTGGGTAGGGTGATAGCTGGGTAGGGTGATAGTTCCGTTGGGTGATAGCTGGGTAGGGTGATAGCTGGGTAGGGTGATAGCTGGGTAGGGTGATAGTTGGGTAGGGTGATAGCTGGGTAGGGGGATAGCTGGGTAGGATGATAGCTGGGTAGGGTGATCGCTGTGTCGGGTGACAGCTGGGTAGGGTGATAGCTGGGGAGGGTGATAGCTGGGTAGGGTGATAGCTGGGTACGGTGATAGCTGGGGAGGGTGATAGCTGGGTAGGGTGATAACTGGGTAGGATGATAGCTGTGTCGGGTGATAGCTGGGTAGGGTGATAGCTGGGTAGGGTGATAGCTGGGTAGGGTGATAGCTGGGTAGTGTGATAGCTGGGTAGGGTGATAGTTGGGTAGGTTGATAGCTGGGTAGGGTGATCGCTGGGTAGGGTGATCGCTGGGTAGGGTGGGTAGCTGAGTAGGATGTTAGTTTGGTAGGGTGATAGCTGCGTAGGGTGATAGCTGGGTAGGGAGGGTAGCTGGGTAGGGTGATAGCTGGGTAGGGTGATAGCTGCGTAGGGTGATAGCTGTGTAGGGTGGGTAGCTGTGTAGGGTGATAGCTGGGTAGGGTGATAGCTGGGTAGGGTGATAGCTGGGTAGGGTGATAGCTGGGTAGGGTGATAGCTGCGTAGGGTGATAGCTGTGTATGGTGGGTAGCTGTGTAGGGTGATAGCTGGATAGGGTGATAGCTGGGCAGCGTGATAGCTGTGTAGGGTGATAGCTGGGTAGGGTGATAGCTGGGTAGGGTGATCGCTGGGTCGTGTGATAGCTGGGTAGGGTGATAGCTGGGTAGGGTGGGTAGCTGTGTAGGGTAATAGCTGGGTAGGGTGATAGCTGGGTAGGGTGATAGCTGTGTAGGGTGGGTAGCTGTGTAGGGTGATAGCTGGGTAGGGTGATAGCTGGGTAGGGTGATAGCTGGGTAGGGTGATAGCTGCGTAGGGTGATAGCTGGGTAGGGTTGGTAGCTATGTAGGGTGATAGCTGGGTAGGGTGATAGCTGGGTAGGGTGATAGCTGGGTAGGGTGATAGTTGGGTAGGGTGATAGCTGGGTAGGGTGATAGCTGGGTAGGGTGATAGCTGGGTAGGGTGGGTAGCTGGGTAGGATGGGTAGCTGTGTAGGATGACAGCTGGGTAGGGTGATAGCTGGGTAGGGTGATAGCTGCGTAGGGTGATAGCTGGGTAGGGTGGGTAGCTGTGTAGTATGATAGCTGGGTAGGGTGATAGCTGGGTAGGGTGATAGCTGCGTAGGGTGATAGCTAGGTAGGGTGGGTAGCTGTGTAGGGTGATAGCTGGGTAGGGTGATAGCTGGGTAGGGTCATAGCTGGGTAGGGTGATAGCTGGGTAGGGTGATAGCTGGGTAGGGTGATAGCTGGGTAGGTTGGGTAGCTGGGTAGGGTTGGTAGCTGTGTAGGGTGATAGCTTGTTAGGGTGATAGCTGGGTAGGGTCATAGCTGGGTAGGGTGATAGCTGGGTAGGGTGATAGCTGGGTAGGGTGATAGCTGGGTAGGGTGATAGCTGGGTAGGGTGGGTAGCTAGGTAGGATGATACTGGGTAGGGTGATAGCTCGGTAGGTTTGGTAGCTGTGTAGGATGATAGCTGGGTAGGGTGATAGCTGGGTAGGGTGATAGCTGTGTAGGGTGATAGCTGGGTAGGGTTGGTAGCTGTGTAGGGTGATAGCTGGGTAGGGTGATCTCTGGGTATGGTGATAGCTGGGTAGGGTGATAGCTGGGTAGTTGTGTAGGATGAGAGCTGGGTAGGGTGGGTAGCTGTGTAGGGTGATAGCTGGGTAGGGGGATAGCTGGTTAGGGTGATAGCTGGGTAGGGTGATAGCTGGGTAGGGTGATAGCTGGCTGGGTGATAGTTCCGTTGGGTGACAGCTGGGTAGGGTGATAGCTGGGTAGGGTGATAGCTGGGTAGGGTGATAGTTGTGTAGGGTGATAGCTGGGTAGGGTGATAGCTGGGTAGGATGATAGCTGGGTAGGGTGATAGCTGTGTCGGGTGATAGCCGAGTAGGGTGATAGCTGGGGAGGGTGATAGCTGGGTAGGGTGATAGCTGGGTAGGGTGATAGCTGGGTAGGGTGATAGCTGTGTAGGGTGATAGCTGGGTAGGGTGGTTAGCTGTGTAGGGAGATAGCTGGGTAGGGTGATCGCTGGGTAGGGTGATAGCTGGGTAGGGTGATAGCTGGGTAGGGTGATAGCTGGGTAGGGTGGGTAGCTGTGTAGGGTGATAGCTGGGTAGGGTGATAGCTGGGTAAGGTGATAGCTGGGTAGAGTGGGTAGCTGTGTAGGATGATAGCTGGGTAGGTTGATAGCTGCGTAGGGTGATAGCTGGGTAGGGTGGGTAGCTGTGTAGGGTGATAGCTGGGTAGGGGGATAGCTGGGGTCGGTGATAGCTGGGTAGGGTGATAGCTGGGTAGGGTGATAGCTGGGTAGGGTGATAGTTCCGTTGGGTGATAGCTGGGTAGGGTGATAGCTGGGTAGGGTGATAGCTGGGTAGGGTGATAGTTGGGTAGGGTGATAGCTGGGTAGGGGGATAGCTGGGTAGGATGATAGCTGGGTAGGGTGATCGCTGTGTCGGGTGACAGCTGGGTAGGGTGATAGCTGGGGAGGGTGATAGCTGGGTAGGGTGATAGCTGGGTACGGTGATAGCTGGGGAGGGTGATAGCTGGGTAGGGTGATAACTGGGTAGGATGATAGCTGTGTCGGGTGATAGCTGGGTAGGGTGATAGCTGGGTAGGGTGATAGCTGGGTAGGGTGATAGCTGGGTAGTGTGATAGCTGGGTAGGGTGATAGTTGGGTAGGTTGATAGCTGGGTAGGGTGATCGCTGGGTAGGGTGATCGCTGGGTAGGGTGGGTAGCTGAGTAGGATGTTAGTTTGGTAGGGTGATAGCTGGGTAGGGTGATAGCTGGGTAGGGAGGGTAGCTGGGTAGGGTGATAGCTGGGTAGGGTGATAGCTGCGTAGGGTGATAGCTGTGTAGGGTGGGTAGCTGTGTAGGGTGATAGCTGGGTAGGGTGATAGCTGGGTAGGGTGATAGCTGGGTAGGGTGATAGCTGGGTAGGGTGATAGCTGCGTAGGGTGATAGCTGTGTATGGTGGGTAGCTGTGTAGGGTGATAGCTGGATAGGGTGATAGCTGGGCAGCGTGATAGCTGTGTAGGGTGATAGCTGGGTAGGGTGATAGCTGGGTAGGGTGATCGCTGGGTCGTGTGATAGCTGGGTAGGGTGATAGCTGGGTAGGGTGGGTAGCTGTGTAGGGTAATAGCTGGGTAGGGTGATAGCTGGGTAGGGTGATAGCTGTGTAGGGTGGGTAGCTGTGTAGGGTGATAGCTGGGTAGGGTGATAGCTGGGTAGGGTGATAGCTGGGTAGGGTGATAGCTGCGTAGGGTGATAGCTGGGTAGGGTTGGTAGCTATGTAGGGTGATAGCTGGGTAGGGTGATAGCTGGGTAGGGTGATAGCTGGGTAGGGTGATAGTTGGGTAGGGTGATAGCTGGGTAGGGTGATAGCTGGGTAGGGTGATAGCTGGGTAGGGTGGGTAGCTGGGTAGGATGGGTAGCTGTGTAGGATGACAGCTGGGTAGGGTGATAGCTGGGTAGGGTGATAGCTGCGTAGGGTGATAGCTGGGTAGGGTGGGTAGCTGTGTAGTATGATAGCTGGGTAGGGTGATAGCTGGGTAGGGTGATAGCTGCGTAGGGTGATAGCTAGGTAGGGTGGGTAGCTGTGTAGGGTGATAGCTGGGTAGGGTGATAGCTGGGTAGGGTCATAGCTGGGTAGGGTGATAGCTGGGTAGGGTGATAGCTGGGTAGGGTGATAGCTGGGTAGGTTGGGTAGCTGGGTAGGGTTGGTAGCTGTGTAGGGTGATAGCTTGTTAGGGTGATAGCTGGGTAGGGTCATAGCTGGGTAGGGTGATAGCTGGGTAGGGTGATAGCTGGGTAGGGTGATAGCTGGGTAGGGTGATAGCTGGGTAGGGTGGGTAGCTAGGTAGGATGATACTGGGTAGGGTGATAGCTCGGTAGGTTTGGTAGCTGTGTAGGATGATAGCTGGGTAGGGTGATAGCTGGGTAGGGTGATAGCTGTGTAGGGTGATAGCTGGGTAGGGTTGGTAGCTGTGTAGGGTGATAGCTGGGTAGGGTGATCTCTGGGTATGGTGATAGCTGGGTAGGGTGATAGCTGGGTAGTTGTGTAGGATGAGAGCTGGGTAGGGTGGGTAGCTGTGTAGGGTGATAGCTGGGTAGGGGGATAGCTGGTTAGGGTGATAGCTGGGTAGGGTGATAGCTGGGTAGGGTGATAGCTGGGTAGGGTGATAGTTCCGTTGGGTGACAGCTGGGTAGGGTGATAGCTGGGTAGGGTGATAGCTGGGTAGGGTGATAGTTGTGTAGGGTGATAGCTGGGTAGGGTGATAGCTGGGTAGGATGATAGCTGGGTAGGGTGATAGCTGTGTCGGGTGATAGCCGAGTAGGGTGATAGCTGGGGAGGGTGATAGCTGGGTAGGGTGATAGCTGGGTAGGGTGATAGCTGGGTAGGGAGATAACTGGGTAGGGTGATCGCTGTGTCGGGTGATAGCTGGGTAGGGTGATAGCTGGGGAGGGTGATAGCTGGGTAGGGTGATAACTGGGTATGGTGCCAGGTGGGTCAGGCGTTAGCTGGGTAGAGTGGGTAGGTGGGGATGGTGATAGCTGGGTAGGGTGGAGAGATGGGTTGGGTGATAACTGGGTAGGGTGATAGCTGGGTAGGGTGATAGCTGGGTTGGGTGATAGCTGGGTAGGGTGATAACTGGGTAGGTGGGTAGCTGGGTAGGGTGATAGCTGGGTAGGGTTATAGCTGTGTAGTGTGAAAACTGGGTAGGTGGGTAGCTGGGTAGGGTGATAGCTGGGTAGGGTGATAGCTGTGTAGGGTGATAGCTGGGTAGGGTGATAGCTGGGTAGGGTGATAGCTGGGTAGGGTGATAGCTGGGAGGGTGATAGCTGGGTAGGGTGATAGCTGGGTAGGGTGATAGCTGGGTAGGGTGAAACCTGGGTAGGGTGATAGCTGGGTAGGGTGATAGCCGGGTAGGGTGGTAGCTGGGTAGGCTGATAGCTGGGTAGGGTGATAACTGGGTAGGGTGATAGCTGGGTAGTGTGAAAACTGGGTAGGTGGGTCGCTGGGTAGGGTGATAGCTGGGTAGGGTGATAGCTGGGTAGGGTGATAACTGGGTAGGGTGATAGCTGGGTAGGGTGATAGCTGGGTAGGGTGATAGCTGGGTAGGGTGATAGCTGGGTAGGATGATAGCTGGGTAGGGTGATAGCTGGGTAGGGTGACAGCTGGGTAGGGTGATAGCTGGGTAGGGTGGGTAGCTAGGTAGGATGATACTTGGTATTGTGATAGCTCGGTAGGGTTTGTAGCTGTGTAGGATGATAGCTGGGTAGGGTGATAGCTGGGTAGGGTGATAGCTGTGTAGGGTGATAGCTGGGTAGGGTGGTTAGCTGTGTAGGGAGATAGCTGGGTAGGGTGATCGCTGGGTAGGGTGATAGCTGGGTAGGGTGATAGCTGGGTAGGGTGATAGCTGGGTAGGGTGGGTAGCTGTGTAGGGTGATAGCTGGGTAGGGTGATAGCTGGGTAAGGTGATAGCTGGGTAGAGTGGGTAGCTGTGTAGGATGATAGCTGGGTAGGTTGATAGCTGCGTAGGGTGATAGCTGGGTAGGGTGGGTAGCTGTGTAGGGTGATAGCTGGGTAGGGGGATAGCTGGGGTCGGTGATAGCTGGGTAGGGTGATAGCTGGGTAGGGTGATAGCTGGGTAGGGTGATAGTTCCGTTGGGTGATAGCTGGGTAGGGTGATAGCTGGGTAGGGTGATAGCTGGGTAGGGTGATAGTTGGGTAGGGTGATAGCTGGGTAGGGGGATAGCTGGGTAGGATGATAGCTGGGTAGGGTGATCGCTGTGTCGGGTGACAGCTGGGTAGGGTGATAGCTGGGGAGGGTGATAGCTGGGTAGGGTGATAGCTGGGTACGGTGATAGCTGGGGAGGGTGATAGCTGGGTAGGGTGATAACTGGGTAGGATGATAGCTGTGTCGGGTGATAGCTGGGTAGGGTGATAGCTGGGTAGGGTGATAGCTGGGTAGGGTGATAGCTGGGTAGTGTGATAGCTGGGTAGGGTGATAGTTGGGTAGGTTGATAGCTGGGTAGGGTGATCGCTGGGTAGGGTGATCGCTGGGTAGGGTGGGTAGCTGAGTAGGATGTTAGTTTGGTAGGGTGATAGCTGGGTAGGGTGATAGCTGGGTAGGGAGGGTAGCTGGGTAGGGTGATAGCTGGGTAGGGTGATAGCTGCGTAGGGTGATAGCTGTGTAGGGTGGGTAGCTGTGTAGGGTGATAGCTGGGTAGGGTGATAGCTGGGTAGGGTGATAGCTGGGTAGGGTGATAGCTGGGTAGGGTGATAGCTGCGTAGGGTGATAGCTGTGTATGGTGGGTAGCTGTGTAGGGTGATAGCTGGATAGGGTGATAGTTGGGCAGCGTGATAGCTGTGTAGGGTGATAGCTGGGTAGGGTGATAGCTGGGTAGGGTGATCGCTGGGTCGTGTGATAGCTGGGTAGGGTGATAGCTGGGTAGGGTGGGTAGCTGTGTAGGGTAATAGCTGGGTAGGGTGATAGCTGGGTAGGGTGATAGCTGTGTAGGGTGGGTAGCTGTGTAGGGTGATAGCTGGGTAGGGTGATAGCTGGGTAGGGTGATAGCTGGGTAGGGTGATAGCTGCGTAGGGTGATAGCTGGGTAGGGTTGGTAGCTATGTAGGGTGATAGCTGGGTAGGGTGATAGCTGGGTAGGGTGATAGCTGGGTAGGGTGATAGTTGGGTAGGGTGATAGCTGGGTAGGGTGATAGCTGGGTAGGGTGATAGCTGGGTAGGGTGGGTAGCTGGGTAGGATGGGTAGCTGTGTAGGATGACAGCTGGGTAGGGTGATAGCTGGGTAGGGTGATAGCTGCGTAGGGTGATAGCTGGGTAGGGTGGGTAGCTGTGTAGTATGATAGCTGGGTAGGGTGATAGCTGGGTAGGGTGATAGCTGCGTAGGGTGATAGCTAGGTAGGGTGGGTAGCTGTGTAGGGTGATAGCTGGGTAGGGTGATAGCTGGGTAGGGTCATAGCTGGGTAGGGTGATAGCTGGGTAGGGTGATAGCTGGGTAGGGTGATAGCTGGGTAGGTTGGGTAGCTGGGTAGGGTTGGTAGCTGTGTAGGGTGATAGCTTGTTAGGGTGATAGCTGGGTAGGGTCATAGCTGGGTAGGGTGATAGCTGGGTAGGGTGATAGCTGGGTAGGGTGATAGCTGGGTAGGGTGATAGCTGGGTAGGGTGGGTAGCTAGGTAGGATGATACTGGGTAGGGTGATAGCTCGGTAGGTTTGGTAGCTGTGTAGGATGATAGCTGGGTAGGGTGATAGCTGGGTAGGGTGATAGCTGTGTAGGGTGATAGCTGGGTAGGGTTGGTAGCTGTGTAGGGTGATAGCTGGGTAGGGTGATCTCTGGGTATGGTGATAGCTGGGTAGGGTGATAGCTGGGTAGGGTGATCGCTGGGTAGGGTGGGTAGCTGTGTAGGGCGATAGCTGGGTAGGGTGATAGCTGGGTAAGGTGATAGCTGGGTAGAGTGGGTAGTTGTGTAGGATGAGAGCTGGGTAGGGTGGGTAGCTGTGTAGGGTGATAGCTGGGTAGGGGGATAGCTGGTTAGGGTGATAGCTGGGTAGGGTGATAGCTGGGTAGGGTGATAGCTGGGTAGGGTGATAGTTCCGTTGGGTGACAGCTGGGTAGGGTGATAGCTGGGTAGGGTGATAGCTGGGTAGGGTGATAGTTGTGTAGGGTGATAGCTGGGTAGGGTGATAGCTGGGTAGGATGATAGCTGGGTAGGGTGATAGCTGTGTCGGGTGATAGCCGAGTAGGGTGATAGCTGGGGAGGGTGATAGCTGGGTAGGGTGATAGCTGGGTAGGGTGATAGCTGGGTAGGGAGATAACTGGGTAGGGTGATCGCTGTGTCGGGTGATAGCTGGGTAGGGTGATAGCTGGGGAGGGTGATAGCTGGGTAGGGTGATAACTGGGTATGGTGCCAGGTGGGTCAGGCGTTAGCTGGGTAGAGTGGGTAGGTGGGGATGGTGATAGCTGGGTAGGGTGGAGAGATGGGTTGGGTGATAACTGGGTAGGGTGATAGCTGGGTAGGGTGATAGCTGGGTTGGGTGATAGCTGGGTAGGGTGATAACTGGGTAGGTGGGTAGCTGGGTAGGGTGATAGCTGGGTAGGGTTATAGCTGTGTAGTGTGAAAACTGGGTAGGTGGGTAGCTGGGTAGGGTGATAGCTGGGTAGGGTGATAGCTGTGTAGGGTGATAGCTGGGTAGGGTGATAGCTGGGTAGGGTGATAGCTGGGTAGGGTGATAGCTGGGAGGGTGATAGCTGGGTAGGGTGATAGCTGGGTAGGGTGATAGCTGGGTAGGGTGAAACCTGGGTAGGGTGATAGCTGGGTAGGGTGATAGCCGGGTAGGGTGGTAGCTGGGTAGGCTGATAGCTGGGTAGGGTGATAACTGGGTAGGGTGATAGCTGGGTAGTGTGAAAACTGGGTAGGTGGGTCGCTGGGTAGGGTGATAGCTGGGTAGGGTGATAGCTGGGTAGGGTGATAACTGGGTAGGGTGATAGCTGGGTAGGGTGATAGCTGGGTAGGGTGATAGCTGGGTAGGGTGAAACCTGGGTAGGGTGATAGCTGGGGAAGGTGATAGCCGGGTAGGGTGGTAGCTGAGTAGGGGGATAGCTGGGTAGGGTGATAACTGGGTAGGGTGATAGCTGGGTAGGGTGACAGCTGGGTAGGGTGATTGCTGGGTAGGGTGATAGCTGGGTAGGATGATAGCTGGGTAGGGTGATAGCTGCGTAGGGTGATAGCTGGGTAGGGTGGGTAGCTGTGTAGGGTAATAGCTGGCTAGGGTGATAGCTGGGTAGGGTGATAGCTGGGTAGGGTGATAGCTGGGTAGGGTGATAGCTGCGTAGGGTGATAGCTGGGTAGGGTGGGTAGCTGTGTAGGGTGATAGCTGGGTAGGGCGATAGCTGGCTAGCCTGATAGCTGGTTGGGTGATAGCTGGGTAGGGTGATAGCTTGGTAGGGTGATAGCTGGGTAGGGTGATAGCTGGGTAGGGTGGGTAGCTGTGTAGGGTGATAGCTGGGTAGGGTGATAGCTGGGTAGGGTGGGTAGCTGTGTAGGGTGATAGCTGGGTAGGGTGATAGCTGGGTAGGGTGATAGCTGGGTAGGGTGATAGCTGGGTAGGGTGGGTATCTGTGTAGGGTGATAGCTGGGTAGGGTGATAGCTGGGTAGGGTGATAGCTGGGTAGGGTGATAGCTGGGTAGGGTGGGTAGCTAGGTAGGATGATAGCTGGGTAGGGTGATAGCTGGGTAGGGTGCGTAGCTGTGTAGGATGATAGCTGGGTAGGGTGATAGCTGGGTAGGGTGATAGCTGCATAGGGTGATAGCTGGGTAGGGTGGGTAGCTGTGTAGGGTGATAGCTGGGTAGGGTGATAGCTGGGTAGGGTGATAGCTGGGTAGGGTGATAGCTGGGTAGGGTGATTGCTGGGTAGGGTGGGTAGCTAGGTAGGATGATAGCTGGGTAGGGTGATAGCTGGGTAGGGTGATAGCTGGGTAGGGTGATAGCTGCGTAGGGTGATAGCTGGGTAGGGTGGGTAGCTGTGTAGGATGATAGCTGGGTAGGGTGATAGCTGGGTAGGGTGATAGCTGTGTAGGGTGATAGCTGGGTAGGGTGGGTAGCTGTGTAGGGTGATAGCTGGGTAGGGTGATAGCTGGGTAGGGTGATAGCTGGGTAGGGTGATAGTTGGGTAGGGTGATAGCTGGGTAGGGTGGGTAGCTGTGTAGGGTGATTGCTGGGTAGGGTGATAGCTGGGTAGGGTGATAGCTGGGTAGGGTGATAGCTGGGTAGGGTGATAGTTGGGTAGGGTGATAGCTGGGTAGGGTGATAGCTGGGTAGGGTGATAGCTGGGTAGGGTGATAGCTGGGTAGGGTGTTAGTTGGGTAGGGTGATAGCTGGGTAGGGTGATAGCTGGGTAGGGTGGGTAGCTGTGTAGGGTGATTGCTGGGTAGGGTGATAGCTGGGTAAGGTGATAGCTGGGTAGACTGGGTAGCTGTGTAGGATGATAGCTTGATAGGGTGATAGCTGGGTAGGGTGATAGCTGCGTAAGGTGATAGCTGGGTAGGGTGGGTAGCTGTGTATGATGATAGCTGGGTAGGGTGATAGCTGGGTAGGGTGATAGCTGGGTAGGGTGATAGCTGGGTAGGGTGATAGCTATGTAGGGTGATAGCTGGGTTGGGTGATAGCTGGTTAGGGTGATAGCTGGGTAGGGTGATAGCTGGGTTGGGCGATAGCTGGGTAGGGTGAAAACTGGGTAGGTGGGTAGCTGGGTAGGGTGATACCTGGGTAGGGTGATAGCTGTGTAGTGTGAAAACTGGGTAGGTGGGTAGCTGGGTAGGGTGATAGCTGGGTAGGGTGATAGCTGTGTAGGGTGATAGCTGGGTAGGGTGATAGCTGGGTAGGGTGATAGCTGGGTAGGGTGATAGCTGGGAGGGTGATAGCTGGGTAGGGTGATAGCTGGGTAGGGTGATAGCTGGGTAGGGTGAAACCTGGGTAGGGTGATAGCTGGGTAGGGTGATAGCCGGGTAGAGTGGTAGCTGGGTAGGGTGATAGCTGGGTAGGGTGATAACTGGGTCGGGTGATAGCTGGGTAGTGTGAAAACTGGGTAGGTGGGTAGCTGGGTAGGGTGATAGCTGGGTAGGGTGATAGCTGTGTAGTGTGAAAACTGGGTAGGTGGGTAGCTGGGTAGGGTGATAGCTGGGTAGGGTGATAGCTGTGTAGGGTGATAGCTGGGTAGGGTGATAACTGGGTAGGGTGATAGCTGGGTAGGGTGGTAGCTGGGTAGGGTGAAACCTGGGTAGGGTGATAGCTGGGTAGGGTGATAGCTGGGTAGGTTGGTAGCTGGGTAGGGTGATAGCTGGGAGGGTGATAGCCGGGTAGGGTGGTAGCTGGGTAGGGTGATAGCTGGGTAGGGTGATAACTGGGTAGGGTGATAGCTGGGTAGGGTGACAGCTGGGTAGGGTGATAGCTGGGTAGGGTGATAGCTGGGTAGGGTGATAGCTGGGTAGGGTGATAGCTGGGTAGGGTGATAGCTGCGTAGGGTGATAGCTGGGTAGGGTGGGTAGCTGTGTAGGGTGATAGCTGGCTAGGGTGATAGCTGGCTAGGGTGATAGCTGGGTAGGGTGATAGCTGGGTAGGGCGATAGCTGGCTACCGTGATATCTGGTAGGGTGATAGCTGGGTAGGGTGATAGCTGGGTAGGGTGATAGCTGGGTAGGGTGATAGCTGGGTAGGGTGGGTAGCTGTGTAGGGTGATAGCTGGGTAGGGTGATAGCTGGGTAGGGTGATAGCTGCGTAGGGTGATAGCTGGGTAGGGTGGGTAGCTGTGTAGGGGGATAGATGGGTAGGGTGATAGCTGGGTAGGGTGATAGCTGGGTAGGGTGATAGCTGGGTAGGGTGATAGCTGCGTAGGGTGATAGCTGGGTAGGGTGCGTAGCTGTGTAGGATGATAGCTGGGTAGGGTGATAGCTGGGTAGGGTGATAGCTGCATAGGGTGATAGCTGGGTAGGGTGGGTAGCTGTGTAGGGTGATAGCTGGGTAGGGTGATAGCTGGGTAGGGTGATAGCTGGGTAGGGTGATAGCTGGGTAGGGTGATTGCTGGGTAGGGTGGGTAGCTAGGTAGGATGATAGCTGGGTAGGGTGATAGCTGGGTAGGGTGATAGCTGGGTAGGGTGATAGCTGCGTAGGGTGATAGCTGGGTAGGGTGGGTAGCTGTGTAGGATGATAGCTGGGTAGGGTGATAGCTGGGTAGGGTGATAGCTGTGTAGGGTGATAGCTGGGTAGGGTGGGTAGCTGTGTAGGGTGATAGCTGGGTAGGGTGATAGCTGGGTAGGGTGATAGCTGGGTAGGGTGATAGTTGGGTAGGGTGATAGCTGGGTAGGGTGGGTAGCTGTGTAGGGTGATTGCTGGGTAGGGTGATAGCTGGGTAGGGTGATAGCTGGGTAGGGTGATAGCTGGGTAGGGTGATAGTTGGGTAGGGTGATAGCTGGGTAGGGTGATAGCTGGGTAGGGTGATAGCTGGGTAGGGTGATAGCTGGGTAGGGTGTTAGTTGGGTAGGGTGATAGCTGGGTAGGGTGATAGCTGGGTAGGGTGGGTAGCTGTGTAGGGTGATTGCTGGGTAGGGTGATAGCTGGGTAAGGTGATAGCTGGGTAGACTGGGTAGCTGTGTAGGATGATAGCTTGATAGGGTGATAGCTGGGTAGGGTGATAGCTGCGTAAGGTGATAGCTGGGTAGGGTGGGTAGCTGTGTATGATGATAGCTGGGTAGGGTGATAGCTGGGTAGGGTGATAGCTGGGTAGGGTGATAGCTGGGTAGGGTGATAGCTATGTAGGGTGATAGCTGGGTTGGGTGATAGCTGGTTAGGGTGATAGCTGGGTAGGGTGATAGCTGGGTTGGGCGATAGCTGGGTAGGGTGAAAACTGGGTAGGTGGGTAGCTGGGTAGGGTGATACCTGGGTAGGGTGATAGCTGTGTAGTGTGAAAACTGGGTAGGTGGGTAGCTGGGTAGGGTGATAGCTGGGTAGGGTGATAGCTGTGTAGGGTGATAGCTGGGTAGGGTGATAGCTGGGTAGGGTGATAGCTGGGTAGGGTGATAGCTGGGAGGGTGATAGCTGGGTAGGGTGATAGCTGGGTAGGGTGATAGCTGGGTAGGGTGAAACCTGGGTAGGGTGATAGCTGGGTAGGGTGATAGCCGGGTAGAGTGGTAGCTGGGTAGGGTGATAGCTGGGTAGGGTGATAACTGGGTCGGGTGATAGCTGGGTAGTGTGAAAACTGGGTAGGTGGGTAGCTGGGTAGGGTGATAGCTGGGTAGGGTGATAGCTGTGTAGTGTGAAAACTGGGTAGGTGGGTAGCTGGGTAGGGTGATAGCTGGGTAGGGTGATAGCTGTGTAGGGTGATAGCTGGGTAGGGTGATAACTGGGTAGGGTGATAGCTGGGTAGGGTGGTAGCTGGGTAGGGTGAAACCTGGGTAGGGTGATAGCTGGGTAGGGTGATAGCTGGGTAGGTTGGTAGCTGGGTAGGGTGATAGCTGGGAGGGTGATAGCCGGGTAGGGTGGTAGCTGGGTAGGGTGATAGCTGGGTAGGGTGATAACTGGGTAGGGTGATAGCTGGGTAGGGTGACAGCTGGGTAGGGTGATAGCTGGGTAGGGTGATAGCTGGGTAGGGTGATAGCTGGGTAGGGTGATAGCTGGGTAGGGTGATAGCTGCGTAGGGTGATAGCTGGGTAGGGTGGGTAGCTGTGTAGGGTGATAGCTGGCTAGGGTGATAGCTGGCTAGGGTGATAGCTGGGTAGGGTGATAGCTGGGTAGGGCGATAGCTGGCTACCGTGATATCTGGTAGGGTGATAGCTGGGTAGGGTGATAGCTGGGTAGGGTGATAGCTGGGTAGGGTGATAGCTGGGTAGGGTGGGTAGCTGTGTAGGGTGATAGCTGGGTAGGGTGATAGCTGGGTAGGGTGATAGCTGCGTAGGGTGATAGCTGGGTAGGGTGGGTAGCTGTGTAGGGGGATAGATGGGTAGGGTGATAGCTGGGTAGGGTGATAGCTGGGTAGGGTGATAGCTGGGTAGGGTGATAGCTGCGTAGGGTGATAGCTGGGTAGGGTGGGTAGCTGTGTAGGGTGATAGCTGGGTAGGGTGATAGCTGGGTAGGGTGATAGCTGGGTAGGGTGATAGCTGGGTAGGGTGGGTAGCTAGGTAGGATGATAGCTGGGTAGGGTGATAGCTGGATAGGGTGGGTAGCTGTGTAGGATGATAGCTGGGTAGGGTGATAGCTGGGTAGGGTGATAGCTGCATAGGGTGATAGCTGGGTAGGGTGGGTAGCTGTGTAGGGTGATAGCTGGGTAGGGTGATAGCTGGGTAGGGTGATAGCTGGGTAGGGTGATAGCTGGGTAGCGTGATTGCTGGGTAGGGTGGGTAGCTAGGTAGGATGATAGCTGGGTAGGGTGATAGCTGGGTAGGGTGATAGCTGGGTAGGGTGATAGCTGGGTAGGGTGGGTAGCTGTGTAGGATGATAGCTGGGTAGGGTGATAGCTGGGTAGGGTGATAGCTGTGTAGGGTGATAGCTGGGTAGGGTGGGTAGCTGTGTCGGGTGATAGCTGGGTAGGGTGATAGCTGGGTAGGGTGATAGCTGGGTAGGGTGATAGTTGGGTAGGGTGATAGCTGGGTAGGGTGATAGCTGGGTAGCGTGGGTTGCTGTGTAGGGTGATTGCTGGGTAGGGTGATAGCTGGGTAAGGTGATAGCTGGGTAGACTGGGTAGCTGTGTAGGATGATAGCTGGATAGGGTGATAGCTGGGTAGGGTGATAGCTGCGTAGGGTGATAGCTGGGTAGGGTGGGTAGCTGTGTATGATGATAGCTGGGTAGGGTGATAGCTGCGTAGGGTGATAGCTGGGTAGGGTGGGTAGATGTGTAGGGTGATAGCTGGGTAGGGCGATAGCTGGCTAGCGTGATAGCTGGTAGGGTGATAGCTGGGTAGGGTGATAGCTGGGTAGGGTGATAGCTGGGTAGGGTGATAGCTGGGTAGGGTGATAGCTGCGTAGGGTGATAGCTGGGTAGGGTGGGTAGCTGTGTAGGGGGATAGCTGGGTAGGGTGATAGCTGGGTAGGGTGATAGCTGGGTAGGGTGATAGCTGGGTAGGGTGATAGCTGCGTAGGGTGATAGCTGGGTAGGGTGGGTAGCTGTGTAGGGTGATAGCTGGGTAGGGTGATAGCTGGGTAGGGTGATAGCTGGGTAGGGTGATAGCTGGGTAGGGCGGGTAGCTAGGTAGGATGATAGCTGGATAGGGTGGGTAGCTGTGTAGGATGATAGCTGGGTAGGGTGATAGCTGGGTAGGGTGATAGCTGCGTAGGGTGATAGCTGGGTAGGGTGGGTAGCTGTGTATGATGATAGCTGGGTAGGGTGATAGCTGGGTAGGGTGATAGCTAGGTAGGGTGATAGCTGGGTAGGGTGATAGCTGGGTAGGGTGATAACTGGGATGGGTGATAGCTGGGTAGGGTGATAGCTGGGTAGGGTGATAGCTGGGTAGGGTGATAGCTGGGTAGGGTGATAGCTATGTAGGGTGATAGCTGGGTTGGGTGATAGCTGGTTAGGGTGATAGCTGGGTAGGGTGATAGCTGGGTTGGGCGATAGCTGGGTAGGGTGAAAACTGGGTAGGTGGGTAGCTGGGTAGGGTGATACCTGGGTAGGGTGATAGCTGTGTAGTGTGAAAACTGGGTAGGTGGGTAGCTGGGTAGGGTGATAGCTGGGTAGGGTGATAGCTGTGTAGGGTGATAGCTGGGTAGGGTGATAGCTGGGTAGGGTGATAGCTGGGTAGGGTGATAGCTGGGAGGGTGATAGCTGGGTAGGGTGATAGCTGGGTAGGGTGATAGCTGGGTAGGGTGAAACCTGGGTAGGGTGATAGCTGGGTAGGGTGATAGCCGGGTAGAGTGGTAGCTGGGTAGGGTGATAGCTGGGTAGGGTGATAACTGGGTCGGGTGATAGCTGGGTAGTGTGAAAACTGGGTAGGTGGGTAGCTGGGTAGGGTGATAGCTGGGTAGGGTGATAGCTGTGTAGTGTGAAAACTGGGTAGGTGGGTAGCTGGGTAGGGTGATAGCTGGGTAGGGTGATAGCTGTGTAGGGTGATAGCTGGGTAGGGTGATAACTGGGTAGGTGATAGCTGGGTAGGGTGGTAGCTGGGTAGGGTGAAACCTGGGTAGGGTGATAGCTGGGTAGGGTGATAGCTGGGTAGGTTGGTAGCTGGGTAGGGTGATAGCTGGGAGGGTGATAGCCGGGTAGGGTGGTAGCTGGGTAGGGTGATAGCTGGGTAGGGTGATAACTGGGTAGGGTGATAGCTGGGTAGGGTGACAGCTGGGTAGGGTGATAGCTGGGTAGGGTGATAGCTGGGTAGGGTGATAGCTGGGTAGGGTGATAGCTGGGTAGGGTGATAGCTGCGTAGGGTGATAGCTGGGTAGGGTGGGTAGCTGTGTAGGGTGATAGCTGGCTAGGGTGATAGCTGGCTAGGGTGATAGCTGGCTAGGGTGATAGCTGGGTAGGGCGATAGCTGGCTAGCGTGATATCTGGTAGGGTGATAGCTGGGTTGGGTGATAGCTGGGTAGGGTGATTGCTGGGTAGGGTGATAGCTGGGTAGGGTGGGTAGCTGTGTAGGGTGATAGCTGGGTAGGGTGATAGCTGGGTAGGGTGATAGCTGCGTAGGGCGATAGCTGGGTAGGGTGGGTAGCTGTGTAGGGGGATAGATGGGTAGGGTGATAGCTGGGTAGGGTGATAGCTGGGTAGGGTGATAGCTGGGTAGGGTGATAGCTGCGTAGGGTGATAGCTGGGTAGGGTGGGTAGCTGTGTAGGGTGATAGCTGGGTAGGGTGATAGCTGGGTAGGGTGATAGCTGGGTAGGGTGATAGCTGGGTAGGGTGGGTAGCTAGGTAGGATGATAGCTGGGTAGGGTGATAGCTGGATAGGGTGGGTAGCTGTGTAGGATGATAGCTGGGTAGGGTGATAGCTGGGTAGGGTGATAGCTGCATAGGGTGATAGCTGGGTAGGGTGGGTAGCTGTGTAGGGTGATAGCTGGGTAGGGTGATAGCTGGGTAGGGTGATAGCTGGGTAGGGTGATAGCTGGGTAGCGTGATTGCTGGGTAGGGTGGGTAGTTAGGTAGGATGATAGCTGGGTAGGGTGATAGCTGGGTAGGGTGATAGCTGGGTAGGGTGATAGCTGGGTAGGGTGGGTAGCTGTGTAGGATGATAGCTGGGTAGGGTGATAGCTGGGTAGGGTGATAGCTGTGTAGGGTGATAGCTGGGTAGGGTGGGTAGCTGTGTCGGGTGATAGCTGGGTAGGGTGATAGCTGGGTAGGGTGATAGCTGGGTAGGGTGATAGTTGGGTAGGGTGATAGCTGGGTAGGGTGATAGCTGGGTAGCGTGGGTTGCTGTGTAGGGTGATTGCTGGGTAGGGTGATAGCTGGGTAAGGTGATAGCTGGGTAGACTGGGTAGCTGTGTAGGATGATAGCTGGATAGGGTGATAGCTGGGTAGGGTGATAGCTGCGTAGGGTGATAGCTGGGTAGGGTGGGTAGCTGTGTATGATGATAGCTGGGTAGGGTGATAGCTGCGTAGGGTGATAGCTGGGTAGGGTGGGTAGATGTGTAGGGTGATAGCTGGGTAGGGCGATAGCTGGCTAGCGTGATAGCTGGTAGGGTGATAGCTGGGTAGGGTGATAGCTGGGTAGGGTGATAGCTGGGTAGGGTGATAGCTGCGTAGGGTGATAGCTGGGTAGGGTGGGTAGCTGTGTAGGGGGATAGCTGGGTAGGGTGATAGCTGGGTAGGGTGATAGCTGGGTAGGGTGATAGCTGGGTAGGGTGATAGCTGCGTAGGGTGATAGCTGGGTAGGGTGGGTAGCTGTGTAGGGTGATAGCTGGGTAGGGTGATAGCTGGGTAGGGTGATAGCTGGGTAGGGTGATAGCTGGGTAGGGTGATAGCTGGGTAGGGTGGGTAGCTAGGTAGGATGATAGCTGGATAGGGTGGGTAGCTGTGTAGGATGATAGCTGGGTAGGGTGATAGCTGGGTAGGGTGATAGCTGCGTAGGGTGATAGCTGGGTAGGGTGGGTAGCTGTGTATGATGATAGCTGGGTAGGGTGATAGCTGGGTAGGGTGATAGCTAGGTAGGGTGATAGCTGGGTAGGGTGATAGCTGGGTAGGGTGATAACTGGGATGGGTGATAGCTGGGTAGGGTTATAGCTGGGTAGGGTGATAGCTGGGTAGGGTGATAGTTGGGTAGGGTGATAGCTGGGTAGTGTGATAGCTGGGTAGTGTGAAAGCTGGGTAGGGTGATAGCTGGGTAGGGTGATAGCCGGGTAGGGTGATAGCTGGGGAGGGTGATAGCTGGGTAGGGTGATAGCTGGGTAGGGTGAAAACTGGGTAGGGTGATAGCTGTGTCGGGTGAAATCTGGGTAGGGTGATAGCTGTGTAGTGTGAAAACTGGGTAGGTGGGTAGCTGGGTAGGGTGATAGCTGGGTAGGGTGATAGCTGGGTAGGGTGATAGCTGGGTAGGGTGATAGCTGCGTAGGGTGATAGCTGGGTAGGGTGGGTAGCTGTGTAGGGTGATAGCTGGGTAGGGTGATAGCTGGGGTGGGTGATAGCTGGTTAGGGTGATAGCTGGGTAGGGTGAAAACTGGGTAGGGTGATAGCTGTGTCGGGTGATAGCTGGGTAGGGTGATAGCTGTGTAGTGTGAAAACTGGGTAGGTGGGTAGCTGGGTAGGGTGATAGCTGGGTAGGGTGATAGCTGGGTAGGGTGATAGCTGGGTAGGGTGATAGCTGCGTAGGGTGATAGCTGGGTAGGGTGGGTAGCTGTGTAGGGTGATAGCTGGGTAGGGTGATAGCTGGGTAGGGTGATTGTTGGGTAGGGTGATAGCTGGGTAGGGTGATAGCTGGGTAGGGTGATAGTTGAGTAGGGTGATAGCTGGGTAGGGTGATAGCTGGGTAGGGTGATAGCTGGGTAGGGTGATAGCTGGGTAGGGTGGGTAGCTGTGTAGGGTGATAGCTGGGTAGGGTGGGTAGCTGTGTAGGATGATAGCTGGGTAGGGTGGTAGCTGGGTAGGGTGATAGCTGCGTAGGGTGATAGCTGGGTAGGGTGATAGCTGGGTAGGGTGATAGCTGGGTAGGGTGATAGCTGGGTAGGGTGGGTAGCTAGGTAGGATGATACTTGGTATTGTGATAGCTCGGTAGGGTGGGTAGCTGTGTAGGATGATAGCTGGGTAGGGTGATAGCTGGGTAGGGTGATAGCTGTGTAGGGTGATAGCTGGGTAGGGTGGTTAGCTGTGTAGGGAGATAGCTGGGTAGGGTGATCGCTGGGTAGGGTGATAGCTGGGTAGGGTGATAGCTGGGTATGGTGATAGCTGGGTAGGGTGGGTAGCTGTGTAGGGTGATAGCTGGGTAGGGTGATAGCTGGGTAAGGTGATAGCTGGGTAGAGTGGGTAGCTGTGTAGGATGATAGCTGGGTAGGTTGATAGCTGCGTAGGGTGATAGCTGGGAAGGGTGGGTAGCTGTGTAGGGTGATAGCTGGGTAGAGGGATAGCTGGGGAGGGTGATAGCTGGGTAGGGTGATAGCTGGGTAGGGTGATAGCTTGGTAGGGTGATAGTTCCGTTGGGTGATAGCTGGGTAGGGTGATAGCTGGGTAGGGTGATAGCTGGGTAGGGTGATAGTTGGGTAGGGTGATAGCTGGGTAGGGGGATAGCTGGGTAGGATGATAGCTGGGTAGGGTGATCGCTGTGTCGGGTGACAGCTGGGTAGGGTGATAGCTGGTGAGGGTGATAGCTGGGTAGGGTGATAGCTGGGTACGGTGATAGCTGGGGAGGGTGATAGCTGGGTAGGGTGATAACTGGGTAGGATGATAGCTGTGTCGGGTGATAGCTGGGTAGGGTGATAGCTGGGTAGGGTGATAGCTGGGTAGGGTGATAGCTGGGTAGTGTGATAGCTGGGTAGGGTGATAGTTGGGTAGGTTGATAGCTGGGTAGGGTGATCGCTGGGTAGGGTGATCGCTGGGTAGGGTGGGTAGCTGAGTAGGATGTTAGTTTGGTAGGGTGATAGCTGGGTAGGGTGATAGCTGGGTAGGGAGGGTAGCTGGGTAGGGTGATAGCTGGGTAGGGTGATAGCTGCATAGGGTGATAGCTGGGTAGCTGTGTAGGGTGATAGCTGGGTAGGGTGATAGCTGGGTAGGGTGATAGCTGGGTAGGGTGATAGCTGGGTAGGGTGATAGCTGGGTAGGGTGATAGCTGTGTATGGTGGGTAGCTGTGTAGGGTGATAGCTGGATAGGGTGATAGCTGGGCAGCGTGATAGCTGTGTAGGGTGATAGCTGGGTAGTGTGATAGCTGGGTAGGGTGATCGCTGGGTCGGGTGATAGCTGGGTAGGGTGATAGCTGGGTAGGGTGGGTAGCTGTGTAGGGTAATAGCTGGGTAGGGTGATAGCTGGGTAGGGTGATAGCTGTGTAGGGTGGGTAGCTGTGTAGGGTGATAGCTGGGTAGGGTGATAGCTGGGTAGGGTGATAGCTGGGTAGGGTGATAGCTGCGTAGGGTGATAGCTGGGTAGGGTTGGTAGCTATGTTGGGTGATAGCTGGGTAGGGTGATAGCTGGGTAGGGTGATAGCTGGGTAGGGTGATAGTTGGGTAGGGTGATAGCTGGGTAGGGTGATAGCTGGGTAGGGTGATAGCTGGATAGGGTGATAGCTGGGTAGGGTGGGTAGCTGGGTAGGATGGGTAGCTGTGTAGGATGACAGCTGGGTAGGGTGAAAGCTGGGTAGGGTGATAGCTGCGTAGGGTGATAGCTGGGTAGGGTGGGTAGCTGTGTAGGATGATAGCTGGGTAGGGTGATAGCTGGGTAGGGTGATTGCTGCGTAGGGTGATAGCTGGGTAGGGTGGGTAGCTGTGTAGGGTGATAGCTGGGTAGGGTGATAGCTGGGTAGGGTCATAGCTTGGTAGGGTGATAGCTGGGTAGGGTGATAGCTGGGTCGGGTGGGTAGCTGGGTAGGGTGGGTAGCTGTGTAGGGTGATAGCTTGGTAGGGTGATAGCTGGGTAGGTTCATAGCTGGGTAGGGTCATAGCTGGGTAGGGTGATAGCTGGGTAGGGTGATAGCTGGGTAGGGTGATAGCTGGGTAGGGTGGGTAGCTAGGTAGGATGATACTGGGTAGGGTGATAGCTCGGTAGGTTTGGTAGCTGTGTAGGATGATAGCTGGGTAGGGTGATAGCTGGGTAGGGTGATAGCTGTGTAGGGTGATAGCTGGGTAGGGTTGGTAGCTGTGTAGGGTGATAGCTGGGTAGGGTGATCTCTGGGTATGGTGATAGCTGGGTAGGGTGATAGCTGGGTAGGGTGATCGCTGGTTAGGGTGGGTAGCTGTGTAGGGCGATAGCTGGGTAGGGTGATAGCTGGGTAAGGTGATAGCTGGGTAGAGTGGGTAGTTGTGTAGGATGATAGCTGGGTAGGATGGGTAGCTGTGTAGGGTGATAGCTGGGTAGGGGGATAGCTGGGTAGGGTGATAGCTGGGTAGGGTGATAGCTGGGTAGGGTGATAGCTGGGTAGGGTGATAGTTCCGTTGGGTGACAGCTGGGTAGGGTGATAGCTGGGTAGGGTGATAGCTGGGTAGGGTGATAGTTGTGTAGGGTGATAGCTGGGTAGGGTGATAGCTGGGTAGGATGATAGCTGGGTAGGGTGATAGCTGTGTCGGGTGATAGCCGGGTAGGGTGATAGCTGGGGAGGGTGATAGCTGGGTAGGGTGATAGCTGGGTAGGGTGATAGCTGGGTAGGGAGATAACTGGGTAGGGTGATAGCTGTGTCGGGTGATAGCTGGTTGGGTGATAGCTGGGGAGGGTGATAGCTGGGTAGGGTGATAACTGGGTATGGTGCCAGGTGGGTCAGGCGTTAGCTGGGTAGAGTGGGTAGATGGGGATGGTGATAGCTGGGTAGGGTGGAGAGATGGGTTGGGTGATAACTGGGTAGGGTGATAGCTGGGTAGGGTGATAGCTGGGTAGGGTGATAGCTGGGTAGGGTGATAACTGGGTAGGTGGGTAGCTGGGTAGGGTGATAGCTGGGTAGGGTTATAGCTGTGTAGTGTGAAAACTGGGTAGGTGGGTAGCTGGGTAGGGTGATAGCTGGGTAGGGTGATAGCTGTGTAGGGTGATAGCTGGGTAGGGTGATAGCTGGGTAGGGTGATAGCTGGGTAGGGTGATAGCTGGGAGGGTGATAGCTGGGTAGGGTGATAGCTGGGTAGGGTGAAACCTGGGTAGGGTGATAGCTGGGTAGGGTGATAGCCGGGTAGGGTGGTAGCTGTGTAGGCTGATAGCTGGGTAGGGTGATAACTGGGTAGGGTGATAGCTGGGTAGTGTGGAAACTGGGTAGGTGGGTCGCTGGGTAGGGTGATAGCTGGGTAGGGTGATAGCTGGGTAGGGTGATAACTGGGTAGGGTGATAGCTGGGTAGGGTGATAGCTGGGTAGGGTAATAGCTGGGTAGGGTGATAGCTGGGGAAGGTGATAGCCGGGTAGGGTGGTAGCTGGGTAGGGGGATAGCTGGGTAGGGTGATAACTGGGTAGGGTGATAGCTGGGTAGGGTGACAGCTGGGTAGGGTGATAGCTGGGTAGGGTGATAGCTGGGTAGGGTGATAGCTGGGTAGGGTGATAGCTGGGTAGGGTGATAGCTGCGTAGGGTGATAGCTGGGTAGGGTGGGTAGCTGTGTAGGGTGATCGCTGGCTAGGGTGATAGCTGGGTAGGGTGATAGCTGGGTAGGGTGATAGCTGGGTAGGGTGATAGCTGCGTAGGGTGATAGCTGGGTAGGGTGAGTAGCTGTGTAGGGTGATAGCTGGGTAGGGCGATAGCTGGCTAGCGTGATAGCTGGTTGGGTGATAGCTGGGTAGGGTGATAGCTGGGTAGGGTGATAGCTGGGTAGGGTGGGTAGCTGTGTAGGGTGATAGCTGGGTAGGGTGATAGCTGGGTAGGGTGATAGCTGGGTAGGGTGGGTAGCTGTGTAGGGTGATAGCTGGGTAGGGTGATAGCTGGGTAGGGTGATAGCTGGGTAGGGTGATAGCTGGGTAGGGTGGGTATCTGTGTAGGGTGATAGCTGGGTAGGGTGATAGCTGGGTAGGGTGATAGCTGGGTAGGGTGATAGCTGGGTAGGGTGATAGCTGGGTAGGGTGGGTAGCTAGGTAGGATGATAGCTGGGTAGGGTGATAGCTGGGTAGGGTGCGTAGCTGTGTAGGATGATAGCTGGGTAGGGTGATAGCTGGGTAGGGTGATAGCTGCATAGGGTGATAGCTGGGTAGGGTGGGTAGCTGTGTAGGGTGATAGCTGGGTAGGGTGATAGCTGGGTAGGGTGATAGCTGGGTAGGGTGATAGCTGGGTAGGGTGATTGCTGGGTAGGGTGATAGCTGGGTAGGGTGATAGCTGGGTAGGGTGATCGCTGGGTCGGGTGATAGCTGGGTAGGGTGATAGCTGGGTAGGGTGGGTAGCTGTGTAGGGTAATAGCTGGGTAGGGTGATAGCTGGGTAGGGTGATAGCTGTGTAGGGTGGGTAGCTGTGTAGGGTGATAGCTGGGTAGGGTGATAGCTGGGTAGGGTGATAGCTGGGTAGGGTGATAGCTGCGTAGGGTGATAGCTGGGTAGGGTTGGTAGCTATGTTGGGTGATAGCTGGGTAGGGTGATAGCTGGGTAGGGTGATAGCTGGGTAGGGTGATAGTTGGGTAGGGTGATAGCTGGGTAGGGTGATAGCTGGGTAGGGTGATAGCTGGATAGGGTGATAGCTGGGTAGGGTGGGTAGCTGGGTAGGATGGGTAGCTGTGTAGGATGACAGCTGGGTAGGGTGAAAGCTGGGTAGGGTGATAGCTGCGTAGGGTGATAGCTGGGTAGGGTGGGTAGCTGTGTAGGATGATAGCTGGGTAGGGTGATAGCTGGGTAGGGTGATTGCTGCGTAGGGTGATAGCTGGGTAGGGTGGGTAGCTGTGTAGGGTGATAGCTGGGTAGGGTGATAGCTGGGTAGGGTCATAGCTTGGTAGGGTGATAGCTGGGTAGGGTGATAGCTGGGTCGGGTGGGTAGCTGGGTAGGGTGGGTAGCTGTGTAGGGTGATAGCTTGGTAGGGTGATAGCTGGGTAGGTTCATAGCTGGGTAGGGTCATAGCTGGGTAGGGTGATAGCTGGGTAGGGTGATAGCTGGGTAGGGTGATAGCTGGGTAGGGTGGGTAGCTAGGTAGGATGATACTGGGTAGGGTGATAGCTCGGTAGGTTTGGTAGCTGTGTAGGATGATAGCTGGGTAGGGTGATAGCTGGGTAGGGTGATAGCTGTGTAGGGTGATAGCTGGGTAGGGTTGGTAGCTGTGTAGGGTGATAGCTGGGTAGGGTGATCTCTGGGTATGGTGATAGCTGGGTAGGGTGATAGCTGGGTAGGGTGATCGCTGGTTAGGGTGGGTAGCTGTGTAGGGCGATAGCTGGGTAGGGTGATAGCTGGGTAAGGTGATAGCTGGGTAGAGTGGGTAGTTGTGTAGGATGATAGCTGGGTAGGATGGGTAGCTGTGTAGGGTGATAGCTGGGTAGGGGGATAGCTGGGTAGGGTGATAGCTGGGTAGGGTGATAGCTGGGTAGGGTGATAGCTGGGTAGGGTGATAGTTCCGTTGGGTGACAGCTGGGTAGGGTGATAGCTGGGTAGGGTGATAGCTGGGTAGGGTGATAGTTGTGTAGGGTGATAGCTGGGTAGGGTGATAGCTGGGTAGGATGATAGCTGGGTAGGGTGATAGCTGTGTCGGGTGATAGCCGGGTAGGGTGATAGCTGGGGAGGGTGATAGCTGGGTAGGGTGATAGCTGGGTAGGGTGATAGCTGGGTAGGGAGATAACTGGGTAGGGTGATAGCTGTGTCGGGTGATAGCTGGTTGGGTGATAGCTGGGGAGGGTGATAGCTGGGTAGGGTGATAACTGGGTATGGTGCCAGGTGGGTCAGGCGTTAGCTGGGTAGAGTGGGTAGATGGGGATGGTGATAGCTGGGTAGGGTGGAGAGATGGGTTGGGTGATAACTGGGTAGGGTGATAGCTGGGTAGGGTGATAGCTGGGTAGGGTGATAGCTGGGTAGGGTGATAACTGGGTAGGTGGGTAGCTGGGTAGGGTGATAGCTGGGTAGGGTTATAGCTGTGTAGTGTGAAAACTGGGTAGGTGGGTAGCTGGGTAGGGTGATAGCTGGGTAGGGTGATAGCTGTGTAGGGTGATAGCTGGGTAGGGTGATAGCTGGGTAGGGTGATAGCTGGGTAGGGTGATAGCTGGGAGGGTGATAGCTGGGTAGGGTGATAGCTGGGTAGGGTGAAACCTGGGTAGGGTGATAGCTGGGTAGGGTGATAGCCGGGTAGGGTGGTAGCTGTGTAGGCTGATAGCTGGGTAGGGTGATAACTGGGTAGGGTGATAGCTGGGTAGTGTGGAAACTGGGTAGGTGGGTCGCTGGGTAGGGTGATAGCTGGGTAGGGTGATAGCTGGGTAGGGTGATAACTGGGTAGGGTGATAGCTGGGTAGGGTGATAGCTGGGTAGGGTAATAGCTGGGTAGGGTGATAGCTGGGGAAGGTGATAGCCGGGTAGGGTGGTAGCTGGGTAGGGGGATAGCTGGGTAGGGTGATAACTGGGTAGGGTGATAGCTGGGTAGGGTGACAGCTGGGTAGGGTGATAGCTGGGTAGGGTGATAGCTGGGTAGGGTGATAGCTGGGTAGGGTGATAGCTGGGTAGGGTGATAGCTGCGTAGGGTGATAGCTGGGTAGGGTGGGTAGCTGTGTAGGGTGATCGCTGGCTAGGGTGATAGCTGGGTAGGGTGATAGCTGGGTAGGGTGATAGCTGGGTAGGGTGATAGCTGCGTAGGGTGATAGCTGGGTAGGGTGAGTAGCTGTGTAGGGTGATAGCTGGGTAGGGCGATAGCTGGCTAGCGTGATAGCTGGTTGGGTGATAGCTGGGTAGGGTGATAGCTGGGTAGGGTGATAGCTGGGTAGGGTGGGTAGCTGTGTAGGGTGATAGCTGGGTAGGGTGATAGCTGGGTAGGGTGATAGCTGGGTAGGGTGGGTAGCTGTGTAGGGTGATAGCTGGGTAGGGTGATAGCTGGGTAGGGTGATAGCTGGGTAGGGTGATAGCTGGGTAGGGTGGGTATCTGTGTAGGGTGATAGCTGGGTAGGGTGATAGCTGGGTAGGGTGATAGCTGGGTAGGGTGATAGCTGGGTAGGGTGATAGCTGGGTAGGGTGGGTAGCTAGGTAGGATGATAGCTGGGTAGGGTGATAGCTGGGTAGGGTGCGTAGCTGTGTAGGATGATAGCTGGGTAGGGTGATAGCTGGGTAGGGTGATAGCTGCATAGGGTGATAGCTGGGTAGGGTGGGTAGCTGTGTAGGGTGATAGCTGGGTAGGGTGATAGCTGGGTAGGGTGATAGCTGGGTAGGGTGATAGCTGGGTAGGGTGATTGCTGGGTAGGGTGGGTAGCTAGGTAGGATGATAGCTGGGTAGGGTGATAGCTGGGTAGGGTGATAGCTGGGTAGGGTGATAGCTGGGTAGGGTGATAGCTGGGTAGGGTGGGTAGCTGTGTAGGATGATAGCTGGGTAGGGTGATAGCTGGGTAGGGTGATAGCTGTGTAGGGTGATAGCTGGGTAGGGTGGGTAGCTGTGTAGGGTGATAGCTGGGTAGGGTGATAGCTGGGTAGGGTGATAGCTGGGTAGGGTGATAGTTGGGTAGGGTGATAGCTGGGTAGGGTGATAGCTGGGTAGGGTGGGTAGCTGTGTAGGGTGATTGCTGGGTAGGGTGATAGCTGGGTAGGGTGATAGCTGGGTAGGGTGATAGCTGGGTAGGGTGATAGTTGGGTAGGGTGATAGCTGGGTAGGGTGATAGCTGGGTAGGGTGATAGCTGGGTAGGGTGATAGTTGGGTAGGGTGATAGCTGGGTAGGGTGATAGCTGGGTAGGGTGGGTAGCTGTGTAGGGTGATTGCTGGGTAGGGTGATAGCTGGGTAGGGTGATAGCTGCGTAGGGTGATAGCTGGGTAGGGTGGGTAGCTGTGTATGATGATAGCTGGGTAGGGTGATAGCTGGGTAGGGTGATAGCTGGGTAGGGTGATAGCTGGGTAGGGTGATAGCTATGTAGGGTGATAGCTGGGTAAGGTGATAGCTGGGTAGACTGGGTAGCTGTGTAGGATGATAGCTGGATAGGGTGATAGCTGGGTAGGGTGATAGCTGCGTAGGGTGATAGCTGGGTAGGGTGGGTAGCTGTGTATGATGATAGCTGGGTAGGGTGATAGCTGGGTAGGGTGATAGCTGGGTAGGGTGATAGCTGGGTAGGGTGATAGCTATGTAGGGTGATAGCTGGGTTGGGTGATAGCTGGGTAGGGTGATAGCTGGGTAGGGTGATAGCTGGGTTGGGCGATAGCTGGGTAGGGTGAAAACTGGGTAGGTGGGTAGCTGGGTAGGGTGATACCTGGGTAGGATGATAGCTGTGTAGTGTGAAAACTGGGTAGGTGGGTAGCTGGGTAGGGTGATAGCTGGGTAGGGTGATAGCTGTGTAGGGTGATAGCTGGGTAGGGTGATAGCTGGGTAGGGTGATAGCTGGGTAGGGTGATAGCTGGGTAGGGTGATAGCTGGCTAGGGTGATAGCTGGGTAGGGTGATAGCCGGGTAGAGTGGTAGCTGGGTAGGGTGATAGCTGGGTAGGGTGATAACTGGGTCGGGTGATAGCTGGGTAGTGTGAAAACTGGGTAGGTGGGTAGCTGGGTAGGGTGATAGCTGGGTTGGGTGATAGCTGTGTAGTGTGAAAACTGGGTAGGTGGGTAGCTGGGTAGGGTGATAGCTGGGTAGGGTGATAGCTGTATAGGGTGATAGCTGGGTAGGGTGATAACTGGGTAGGGTGATAGCTGGGTAGCGTGATAGCTGGGTAGGGTGAAACCTGGGTAGGGTGATAGCTGGGTAGGGTGATAGCTGGGTAGGGTGGTAGCTGGGTAGGGTGATAGCTGGGAGGGTGATAGCCGGGTAGGGTGGTAGCTGGGTAGGGTGATAGCTGGGTAGGGTGATAACTGGGTAGGGTGATAGCTGGGTAGGGTGACAGCTGGGTAGGGTGATAGCTGGGTAGGGTGATAGCTGGGTAGGGTGATAGCTGGGTAGGGTGATAGCTGGGTAGGGTGATAGCTGCGTAGGGTGATACCTGGGTAGGGTGGGTAGCTGTGTAGGGTGATAGCTGGCTAGGGTGATAGCTGGGTAGGGTGATAGCTGGGTAGGGTGATAGCTGGGTAGGGTGATAGCTGCGTAGGGTGATAGCTGGGTAGGGTGGGTAGATGTGTAGGGTGATAGCTGGGTAGGGCGATAGCTGGCTAGCGTGATATCTGGTAGGGTGATAGCTGCGTAGGGTGATAGCTGGGTAGGGTGATAGCTGGGTAGGGTGATAGCTGGGTAGGGTGGGTAGCTGTGTAGGGTGATAGCTGGGTAGGGTGATAGCTGGGTAGGGTGATTGCTGGGTAGGGTGATAGCTGCGTAGGGTGATAGCTGGGTAGGGTGGGTAGCTGTGTAGGGTGATAGCTGGCTAGGGTGATAGCTGGGTAGGGTGATAGCTGGGTAGGGTGATAGCTGGGTAGGGTGATAGCTGCGTAGGGTGATAGCTGGGTAGGGTGGGTAGCTGTGTAGGGTGATAGCTGGGTAGGGCGATAGCTGGCTAGCGTGATAGCTGGTTGGGTGATAGCTGGGTAGGGTGATAGCTGGGTAGGGTGATAGCTGGGTAGGGTGATAGCTGGGTAGGGTGGGTAGCTGTGTAGGGTGATAGCTGGGTAGGGTGATAGCTGGGTAGGGTGGGTAGCTGTGTAGGGTGATAGCTGGGTAGGGTGATAGCTGGGTAGGGTGATAGCTGGGTAGGGTGGGTATCTGTGTAGGGTGATAGCTGGGTAGGGTGATAGCTGGGTAGGGTGATAGCTGGGTAGGGTGATAGCTGGGTAGGGTGGGTAGCTGGGTAGGATGATAGCTGGGTAGGGTGATAGCTGGGTAGGGTGCGTAGCTGTGTAGGATGATAGCTGGGTAGGGTGATAGCTGGGTAGGGTGATAGCTGCATAGGGTGATAGCTGGGTAGGGTGGGTAGCTGTGTAGGGTGATAGCTGGGTAGGGTGATAGCTGGGTAGGGTGATAGCTGGGTAGGGTGATAGCTGGGTAGGGTGATAGCTGTGTAGGGTGATTGCTCGGTAGGGTGGGTAGCTAGGTAGGATGATAGCTGGGTAGGGTGATAGCTGGGTAGGGTGATAGCTGGGTAGGGTGATAGCTGGGTAGGGTGGGTAGCTGTGTAGGATGATAGCTGGGTAGGGTGATAGCTGGGTAGGGTGATAGTTGTGTAGGGTGATAGCTGGGTAGGGTGGGTAGCTGTGTAGGGTGATAGCTGGGTAGGGTGATAGCTGGGTAGGGTGATAGCTGGGTAGGGTGATAGCTGGGTAGGGTGGGTAGCTGTGTAGGGTGATTGCTGGGTAGGGTGATAGCTGGGTAGGGTGATAGCTGGGTAGGGTGATAGCTGGGTAGGGTGATAGTTGGGTAGGGTGATAGCTGGGTAGGGTGATAGCTGGGTAGGGTGATAGCTGGGTAGGGTGATAGCTGGGTAGGGTGATTGCTGGGTAGGGTGATAGCTGGGTAGGGTGATAGCTGCGTAGGGTGATAGCTGGGTAGGGTGGGTAGCTGTGTATGATGATAGCTGGGTAGGGTGATAGCTGGGTAGGGTGATAGCTGGGTAGGGTGATAGCTGGGTAGGGTGATAGCTATGTAGGGTGATAGCTGGGTAAGGTGATAGCTGGGTAGACTGGGTAGCTGTGTAGGATGATAGCTGGATAGGGTGATAGCTGGGTAGGGTGATAGCTGCGTAGGGTGATAGCTGGGTAGGGTGGGTAGCTGTGTATGATGATAGCTGGGTAGGGTGATAGCTGGGTAGGGTGATAGCTGGGTAGGGTGATAGCTGGGTAGGGTGATAGTTATGTAGGGTGATAGCTGGGTTGGGTGATAGCTGGGTAGGGTGATAGCTGGGTAGGGTGATAGCTGGGTTGGGCGATAGCTGGGTAGGGTGAAAACTGGGTAGGTGGGTAGCTGGGTAGGGTGATACCTGGGTAGGATGATAGCTGTGTAGTGTGAAAACTGGGTAGGTGGGTAGCTGGGTAGGGTGATAGCTGGGTAGGGTGATAGCTGTGTAGGGTGATAGCTGGGTAGGGTGATAGCTGGGTAGGGTGATAGCTGGGTAGGGTGATAGCTGGGTAGGGTGATAGCTGGGAGGGTGATAGCTGGGTAGGGTGATAGCTGGGTAGGGTGATAGCTGGGTAGGGTGAAACCTGGGTAGGGTGATAGCTGGGTAGGGTGATAGCCGGGTAGAGTGGTAGCTGGGTAGGGTGATAGCTGGGTAGGGTGATAACTGGGTCGGGTGATAGCTGGGTAGTGTGAAAACTGGGTAGGTGGGTAGCTGGGTAGGATGATAGCTGGGTTGGGTGATAGCTGTGTAGTGTGAAAACTGGGTAGGTGGGTAGCTGGGTAGGGTGATAGCTGGGTAGGGTGATAGCTGTGTAGGGTGATAGCTGGGTAGGGTGATAACTGGGTAGGGTGATAGCTGGGTAGGGTGATAGCTGGGTAGGGTGAAACCTGGGTAGGGTGATAGCTGGGTAGGGTGATAGCTGGGTAGGGTGGTAGCTGGGTAGGGTGATAGCTGGGAGGGTGATAGCCGGGTAGGGTGGTAGCTGGGTAGGGTGATAGCTGGGTAGGGTGATAACTGGGTAGGGTGATAGCTGGGTAGGGTGACAGCTGGGTAGGGTGATAGCTGGGTAGGGTGATAGCTGGGTAGGGTGATAGCTGGGTAGGGTGATAGCTGGGTAGGGTGATAGCTGCGTAGTGTGATAGCTGGGTAGGGTGGGTAGCTGTGTAGGGTGATAGCTGGCTAGGGTGATAGCTGGGTAGGGTGATAGCTGGGTAGGGTGATAGCTGGGTAGGGTGATAGCTGGGTAGGGTGGGTAGATGTGTAGGGTGATAGCTGGGTAGGGCGATAGCTGGCTAGCGTGATATCTGGTAGGGTGATAGCTGGGTAGGGTGATAGCTGGGTAGGGTGATAGCTGGGTAGGGTGATAGCTGGGTAGGGTGATAGCTGGGTAGGGTGGGTAGCTGTGTAGGGTGATAGCTGGGTAGGGTGATAGCTGGGTAGGGTGATTGCTGGGTAGGGTGATAGCTGCGTAGGGTGATAGCTGGGTAGGGTGGGTAGCTGTGTAGGGGGATAGATGGGTAGGGTGATAGCTGGGTAGGGTGATAGCTGGGTAGGGTGATAGCTGGGTAGGGTGATAGCTGCGTAGGGTGATAGCTGGGTAGGGTGGGTAGCTGTGTAGGGTGATAGCTGGGTAGGGTGATAGCTGGGTAGGGTGATAGCTGGGTAGGGTGATAGCTGGGTAGGGTGGGTAGCTAGGTAGGATGATAGCTGGGTAGGGTGATAGCTGGATAGGGTGGGTAGCTGTGTAGGATGATAGCTGGGTAGGGTGATAGCTGGGTAGGGTGATAGCTGCATAGGGTGATAGCTGGGTAGGGTGGGTAGCTGTGTAGGGTGATAGCTGGGTAGGGTGATAGCTGGGTAGGGTGATAGCTGGGTAGGGTGATAGCTGGGTAGGGTGATAGCTGGGTAGGGTGGGTAGCTGTGTAGGATGATAGCTGGGTAGGGTGATAGCTGGGTAGGGTGATAGCTGTGTAGGGTGATAGCTGGGTAGGGTGGGTAGCTGTGTCGGGTGATAGCTGGGTAGGGTGATAGCTGGGTAGGGTGATAGCTGGGTAGGGTGATAGTTGGGTAGGGTGATAGCTCGGTAGGGTGATAGCTGGGTAGCGTGGGTTGCTGGGTAGGGTGATAGCTGGGTAGGGTGATAGCTGGGTAAGGTGATAGCTGGGTAGACTGGGTAGCTGTGTAGGATGATAGCTGGATAGGGTGATAGCTGGGTAGGGTGATAGCTGCGTAGGGTGATAGCTGGGTAGGGTGGGTAGCTGTGTATGATGATAGCTGGGTAGGGTGATAGCTGCGTAGGGTGATAGCTGGGTAGGGTGTGTAGATGTGTAGGGTGATAGCTGGGTAGGGCGATAGCTGGCTAGCGTGATAGCTGGTAGGGTGATAGCTGGGTAGGGTGATAGCTGGGTAGGGTGATAGCTGGGTAGGGTGATAGCTGGGTAGGGTGGGTAGCTGTGTAGGGGGATAGCTGGGTAGGGTGATAGCTGGGTAGGGTGATAGCTGGGTAGGGTGATAGCTGGGTAGGGTGATAGCTGCGTAGGGTGATAGCTGGGTAGGGTGGGTAGCTGTGTAGGGTGATAGCTGGGTAGGGTGATAGCTGGGTAGGGTGATAGCTGGGTAGGGTGATAGCTGGGTAGGGTGATAGCTGGGTAGGGTGGGTAGCTAGGTAGGATGATAGCTGGATAGGGTGGGTAGCTGTGTAGGATGATAGCTGGGTAGGGTGATAGCTGGGTAGGGTGATAGCTGCATAGAGTGATAGCTGGGTAGGGTGGGTAGCTGTGTAGTGTGATAGCTGGGTAGGGTGATAGCTGGGTAGGGTGATAGCTGGGTAGGGTGATAGCTGGGTAGGGTGATAGCTGGGTAGGGTGATAGCTGCGTAGGTTGATAGCTGGGTAGGGTGGGTAGCTGTGTAGGGTGATAGCTGGGTTGGGTGATAGCTGGGTAGGGTGATAGCTGGGTAGGGTGATAGCTGGGTAGGGTGATAGCTGGGTAGGGTGGGTAGCTAGGTAGGATGATAGCTGGGTAGGGTGATAGCTGGATAGGGTGGGTAGCTGTGTAGGATGATAGCTGGGTAGGGTGATAGCTGCATAGGGTGATAGCTGCGTAGGTTGATAGCTGGGTAGGGTGGGTAGCTGTGTAGGGTGATAGCTGCATAGGGTGATAGCTGGGTAGGGTGATAGCTGCGTAGGTTGATAGCTGGGTAGGGTGGGTAGCTGTGTAGGGTGATAGCTGGGTTGGGTGATAGCTGGGTAGGGTGATAGCTGGGTAGGGTGATAGCTGGGTAGGGTGATAGCTGGGTAGGGTGGGTAGCTAGGTAGGATGATAGCTGGGTAGGGTGATAGCTGGATAGGGTGGGTAGCTGTGTAGGATGATAGCTGGGTAGGGTGATAGCTGCATAGGGTGATAGCTGGGTAGGGTGGGTAGCTGTGTAGGGTGATAGCTGGGTAGGGTGATAGCTGGGTAGGGTGATAGCTGGGTAGGGTGATAGCTGGGTAGGGTGATAGCTGGGTAGGGTGATTGCTGGGTAGGGTGGGTAGCTAGGTAGGATGATAGCTGGGTATGGTGATAGCTGGGTAGGGTGATAGCTGGGTAGGGTGATAGCTGGGTAGGGTGATAGCTGGGTAGGGTGGGTAGCTGTGTAGGATGATAGCTGGGTAGGGTGATAGCTGGGTAGGGTGATAGCTGTGTAGGGTGATAGCTGGGTAGGGTGGGTAGCTGTGTCGGGTGATAGCTGGGTAGGGTGATAGCTGGGTAGGGTGATAGCTGGGTAGGGTGATAGTTGGGTAGGGTGATAGCTGGGTAGGGTGATAGCTGGGTAGCGTGGGTAGCTGTGTAGGGTGATTGCTGGGTAGGGTGATAGCTGGGTAAGGTGATAGCTGGGTAGACTGGGTAGCTGTGTAGGATGATAGCTGGATAGGGTGATAGCTGGGTAGGGTGATAGCTGCGTAGGGTGATAGCTGGGTAGGGTGGGTAGCTGTGTATGATGATAGCTGGGTAGGGTGATTGTTGGGTAGGGTGATAGCTGGGTAGGGTGATAGCTGGGTAGGGTGATAGCTGGGTTGGGTGATAGCTGGGTAGGGTGATAGCTGCGTAGGGTGATAGCTGGGTACGGTGGGTAGCTGTGTAGGGTGATAGCTGGCTAGGGTGATAGCTGGGTAGGGTGATAGCTGGGTAGGGTGATAGCTGGGTAGGGTGATAGCTGCGTAGGGTGATAGCTGGGTAGGGTGGGTAGATGTGTAGGGTGATAGCTGGGTAGGGCGATAGCTGGCTAGCGTGATAGCTGGTAGGGTGATTGCTGGGTAGGGTGAGCGCTGGGTAGGGTGATAGCTGGGTAGGGTGAAAGCTGGGTAGGGTGATAGCTGGGTAGGGTGGGTAGCTGTGTAGGGTGATAGCTGGGTAGGGTGATAGCTGGGTAGGGTGATAGCTGGGTAGGGTGAAAGTTGCGTAGGGTGATAGCTGGGTAGGGTGGGTAGCTGTGTAGGGGGATAGCTGGGTAGGGTGATAGCTGGGTAGGGTGATAGCTGGGTAGGGTGATAGCTGGGTAGGGTGATAGCGGCGTAGGTTGATAGCTGGGTAGGGTGGGTAGCTGTGTAGGGTGATAGCTGGGTTGGGTGATAGCTGGGTAGGGTGATAGCTGGGTAGGGTGATAGCTGGGTAGGGGGATAGCTGGGTAGGGTGATAGCTGGGTAGGGTGGGTAGCTAGGTAGGATGATAGCTGGGTAGGGTGATAGCTGGATAGGGTGGGTAGCTGTGTAGGATGATAGCTGGGTAGGGTGATAGCTGGGTAGGGTGATAGCTGCATAGGGTGATAGCTGGGTAGGGTGGGTAGCTGTGTAGGGTGATAGCTGGGTAGGGTGATAGCTGGGTAGGGTGATAGCTGGGTAGGGTGATTGCTGGGTAGGGTGGGTAGCTAGGTAGGATGATAGCTGGGTAGGGTGATAGCTGGGTAGGGTGATAGCTGGGTAGGGTGATAGCTGGGTAGGGTGGGTAGCTGTGTAGGATGATAGCTGGGTAGGGTGATAGCTGGGTAGGGTGATAGCTGTGTAGGGTGATAGCTGGGTAGGGTGGGTAGCTGTGTCGGGTGATAGCTGGGTAGGGTGATAGCTGGGTAGGGTGATAGCTGGGTAGGGTGATAGTTGGGTAGGGTGATAGCTGGGTAGGGTGATAGCTGGGTAGCGTGGGTAGCTGTGTAGGGTGATTGCTGGGTAGGGTGATAGCTGGGTAAGGTGATAGCTGGGTAGACTGGGTCGCTGTGTAGGATGATAGCTGGATAGGGTGATAGCTGGGTAGGGTGATAGCTGCGTAGGGTGATAGCTGGGTAGGGTGGGTAGCTGTGTATGATGATAGCTGGGTAGGGTGATAGCTGGGTAGGGTGATAGCTGGTTAGGGTGATAGCTGGGTTGGGTGATAGCTGGGTAGGGTTATAGCTGGGTAGGGTGATAGCTGGGTAGGGTGATAGCTGGGTAGTGTGATAGCTGGGTAGGGTGATAGCTGGGAAGTGTGATAGCCGGGTAGTGTGATAGCTGGGGAGGGTGATAGCTGGGTAGGGAGTTAGCTGGGTAGGGTGATAGCTGCGTAGGGTGATAGCTGGGTAGGGTGGGTAGCTGTGTATGATGATAGCTGGGTAGGGTGATAGCTGGGTAGGGTGATAGCTGGGTTGGGTGATAGCTGGGTTGGGTGATAGCTGGGTAGGGTGATAGCTGGGTAGGGTGATAGCTGGGTAGGGTGATAGCTGGGTAGTGTGATAGCTGGGTAGGGTGATAGCTGGGTAGGGTGATAGCCGGGTAGGGTGATAGCTGGGGAGGGTGATAGCTGGGTAGGGTGATAGCTGGGAAGGGTGAAAACTGGGTAGGTTGATAGCTGTGTCGGGTGATAGCTGGGTAGGGTGATAGCTGGGGAGGGTGATAGCTGTGTAGTGTGAAAACTGGGTAGGTGGGTAGCTGGGTAGGGTGATAGCTGGGTAGGGTGATAGCTGGGTAGGGTGATAGCTGGGTAGGGTGATAGCTGGGTAGGGTGATAGCCGGGTAGGGTGGTAGCTGGGTAGGCTGATAGCTGGGTAGAGTGATAACTGGGTAGGGTGATAGCTGGGTAGTGTGAAAACTGGGTAGGTGGGTCGCTGGGTAGGGTGATAGCTGGGTAGGGTGATAGCTGTGTAGGGTGATAGCTGGGTAGGGTGATAACTGGGTAGGGTGATAGCTGGGTAGGTTGATAGCTGGGTAGGGTGATAGCTGGGTAGGGTGATAGCTGGGAGGGTGATAGCTGGGTAGGGTGATAGCTGGGTAGGGTGATAGCTGGGTAGGGTGAAACCTGGGTAGGGTGATAGCTGGGTAGGGTGATAGCCGGGTAGGGTGGTAGCTGGGTAGGGGGATAGCTGGGTAGGGTGATAACTGGGTAGGGTGATAGCTGGGTAGGGTGACAGCTGGGTAGGGTGATAGCTGGGTCGGGTGATAGCTGGGTAGGGTGATAGCTGGGTAGGGTGATAGCTGGGTAGGGTGATAGCTGCGTAGGGTGATAGCTGGGTAGGGTGGGTAGCTGTGTAGGGTGATAGCTGGCTAGGGTGATAGCTGGGTAGGGTGATAGCTGGGTAGGGTGATAGCTGGGTAGGGTGATAGCTGCGTAGGGTGAAAGCTGGGTAGGGTGGGTAGCTGTGTAGGGTGATAGCTGGGTAGGGCGATAGCTGGCTAGCGTGATAGCTGGTAGGGTGATAGCTGGGTAGGGTGATAGCTGGGTAGGGTGATAGCTGGGTAGGGTGGGTAGCTGTGTAGGGTGATAGCTGGGTAGGGTAATAGCTGGGTAGGGTGATAGCTGGGTAGGGTGGGTAGCTGTGTAGGGTGATAGCTGGGTAGGGTGATAGCTGGGTAGGGTGATAGCTGGGTAGGGTGATAGCTGCGTAGGGTGATAGCTGGGTAGGGTGGGTAGCTGTGTAGGGTGATAGCTGGGTAGGGTGATAGCTGGGTAGGGTGATTGCTGGGTAGGGTGATAGCTGGGTAGGGTGATAGCCGGGTAGGGTGATAGCTGGGGAGGGTGATAGCTGGGTAGGGTGATAGCTGGGTAGGGTGATAGCTGCGTAGGGTGATAGCTGGGTAGGGTGGGTAGCTGTGTATGATGATAGCTGGGTAGGGTGATAGCTGGGTAGGGTGATAGCTGGGTAGGGTGATAGCTGGTTTGGGTGATAGCTGGGTAGGGTGATAGCTGGGTAGGGTGATAGCTGGGTAGGGTGATAGTTGGGTAGGGTGATAGCTGGGTAGTGTGATAGCTGGGTAGTGTGATAGCTGGGTAGGGTGATAGCTGCGTAGGTTGATAGCTGGGTAGGGTGGGTAGCTGTGTAGGGTGATAGCTGGGTTGGGTGATAGCTGGGTAGGGTGATAGCTGGGTAGGGTGATAGCTGGGTAGGGTGGGTAGCTGTGTAGGGTGATAGCTGGGTTGGGTGATAGCTGGGTAGGGTGATAGCTGGGTAGGGTGATAGCTGGGTAGGGTGATAGCTGGGTAGGGTGGGTAGCTAGGTAGGATGATAGCTGGGTAGGGTGATAGCTGGATAGGGTGGGTAGCTGTGTAGGATGATAGCTGGGTAGGGTGATAGCTGCATAGGGTGATAGCTGCGTAGGTTGATAGCTGGGTAGGGTGGGTAGCTGTGTAGGGTGATAGCTGCATAGGGTGATAGCTGGGTAGGGTGATAGCTGCGTAGGTTGATAGCTGGGTAGGGTGGGTAGCTGTGTAGGGTGATAGCTGGGTTGGGTGATAGCTGGGTAGGGTGATAGCTGGGTAGGGTGATAGCTGGGTAGGGTGATAGCTGGGTAGGGTGGGTAGCTAGGTAGGATGATAGCTGGGTAGGGTGATAGCTGGATAGGGTGGGTAGCTGTGTAGGATGATAGCTGGGTAGGGTGATAGCTGCATAGGGTGATAGCTGGGTAGGGTGGGTAGCTGTGTAGGGTGATAGCTGGGTAGGGTGATAGCTGGGTAGGGTGATAGCTGGGTAGGGTGATAGCTGGGTAGGGTGATAGCTGGGTAGGGTGATTGCTGGGTAGGGTGGGTAGCTAGGTAGGATGATAGCTGGGTATGGTGATAGCTGGGTAGGGTGATAGCTGGGTAGGGTGATAGCTGGGTAGGGTGATAGCTGGGTAGGGTGGGTAGCTGTGTAGGATGATAGCTGGGTAGGGTGATAGCTGGGTAGGGTGATAGCTGTGTAGGGTGATAGCTGGGTAGGGTGGGTAGCTGTGTCGGGTGATAGCTGGGTAGGGTGATAGCTGGGTAGGGTGATAGCTGGGTAGGGTGATAGTTGGGTAGGGTGATAGCTGGGTAGGGTGATAGCTGGGTAGCGTGGGTAGCTGTGTAGGGTGATTGCTGGGTAGGGTGATAGCTGGGTAAGGTGATAGCTGGGTAGACTGGGTAGCTGTGTAGGATGATAGCTGGATAGGGTGATAGCTGGGTAGGGTGATAGCTGCGTAGGGTGATAGCTGGGTAGGGTGGGTAGCTGTGTATGATGATAGCTGGGTAGGGTGATTGTTGGGTAGGGTGATAGCTGGGTAGGGTGATAGCTGGGTAGGGTGATAGCTGGGTTGGGTGATAGCTGGGTAGGGTGATAGCTGCGTAGGGTGATAGCTGGGTACGGTGGGTAGCTGTGTAGGGTGATAGCTGGCTAGGGTGATAGCTGGGTAGGGTGATAGCTGGGTAGGGTGATAGCTGGGTAGGGTGATAGCTGCGTAGGGTGATAGCTGGGTAGGGTGGGTAGATGTGTAGGGTGATAGCTGGGTAGGGCGATAGCTGGCTAGCGTGATAGCTGGTAGGGTGATTGCTGGGTAGGGTGAGCGCTGGGTAGGGTGATAGCTGGGTAGGGTGAAAGCTGGGTAGGGTGATAGCTGGGTAGGGTGGGTAGCTGTGTAGGGTGATAGCTGGGTAGGGTGATAGCTGGGTAGGGTGATAGCTGGGTAGGGTGAAAGTTGCGTAGGGTGATAGCTGGGTAGGGTGGGTAGCTGTGTAGGGGGATAGCTGGGTAGGGTGATAGCTGGGTAGGGTGATAGCTGGGTAGGGTGATAGCTGGGTAGGGTGATAGCGGCGTAGGTTGATAGCTGGGTAGGGTGGGTAGCTGTGTAGGGTGATAGCTGGGTTGGGTGATAGCTGGGTAGGGTGATAGCTGGGTAGGGTGATAGCTGGGTAGGGGGATAGCTGGGTAGGGTGATAGCTGGGTAGGGTGGGTAGCTAGGTAGGATGATAGCTGGGTAGGGTGATAGCTGGATAGGGTGGGTAGCTGTGTAGGATGATAGCTGGGTAGGGTGATAGCTGGGTAGGGTGATAGCTGCATAGGGTGATAGCTGGGTAGGGTGGGTAGCTGTGTAGGGTGATAGCTGGGTAGGGTGATAGCTGGGTAGGGTGATAGCTGGGTAGGGTGATTGCTGGGTAGGGTGGGTAGCTAGGTAGGATGATAGCTGGGTAGGGTGATAGCTGGGTAGGGTGATAGCTGGGTAGGGTGATAGCTGGGTAGGGTGGGTAGCTGTGTAGGATGATAGCTGGGTAGGGTGATAGCTGGGTAGGGTGATAGCTGTGTAGGGTGATAGCTGGGTAGGGTGGGTAGCTGTGTCGGGTGATAGCTGGGTAGGGTGATAGCTGGGTAGGGTGATAGCTGGGTAGGGTGATAGTTGGGTAGGGTGATAGCTGGGTAGGGTGATAGCTGGGTAGCGTGGGTAGCTGTGTAGGGTGATTGCTGGGTAGGGTGATAGCTGGGTAAGGTGATAGCTGGGTAGACTGGGTCGCTGTGTAGGATGATAGCTGGATAGGGTGATAGCTGGGTAGGGTGATAGCTGCGTAGGGTGATAGCTGGGTAGGGTGGGTAGCTGTGTATGATGATAGCTGGGTAGGGTGATAGCTGGGTAGGGTGATAGCTGGTTAGGGTGATAGCTGGGTTGGGTGATAGCTGGGTAGGGTTATAGCTGGGTAGGGTGATAGCTGGGTAGGGTGATAGCTGGGTAGTGTGATAGCTGGGTAGGGTGATAGCTGGGAAGTGTGATAGCCGGGTAGTGTGATAGCTGGGGAGGGTGATAGCTGGGTAGGGAGTTAGCTGGGTAGGGTGATAGCTGCGTAGGGTGATAGCTGGGTAGGGTGGGTAGCTGTGTATGATGATAGCTGGGTAGGGTGATAGCTGGGTAGGGTGATAGCTGGGTTGGGTGATAGCTGGGTTGGGTGATAGCTGGGTAGGGTGATAGCTGGGTAGGGTGATAGCTGGGTAGGGTGATAGCTGGGTAGTGTGATAGCTGGGTAGGGTGATAGCTGGGTAGGGTGATAGCCGGGTAGGGTGATAGCTGGGGAGGGTGATAGCTGGGTAGGGTGATAGCTGGGAAGGGTGAAAACTGGGTAGGTTGATAGCTGTGTCGGGTGATAGCTGGGTAGGGTGATAGCTGGGGAGGGTGATAGCTGTGTAGTGTGAAAACTGGGTAGGTGGGTAGCTGGGTAGGGTGATAGCTGGGTAGGGTGATAGCTGGGTAGGGTGATAGCTGGGTAGGGTGATAGCTGGGTAGGGTGATAGCCGGGTAGGGTGGTAGCTGGGTAGGCTGATAGCTGGGTAGAGTGATAACTGGGTAGGGTGATAGCTGGGTAGTGTGAAAACTGGGTAGGTGGGTCGCTGGGTAGGGTGATAGCTGGGTAGGGTGATAGCTGTGTAGGGTGATAGCTGGGTAGGGTGATAACTGGGTAGGGTGATAGCTGGGTAGGTTGATAGCTGGGTATAGTGATAGCTGGGTAGGGTGATAGCTGGGAGGGTGATAGCTGGGTAGGGTGATAGCTGGGTAGGGTGATAGCTGGGTAGGGTGAAACCTGGGTAGGGTGATAGCTGGGTAGGGTGATAGCCGGGTAGGGTGGTAGCTGGGTAGGGGGATAGCTGGGTAGGGTGATAACTGGGTAGGGTGATAGCTGGGTAGGGTGACAGCTGGGTAGGGTGATAGCTGGGTCGGGTGATAGCTGGGTAGGGTGATAGCTGGGTAGGGTGATAGCTGGGTAGGGTGATAGCTGCGTAGGGTGATAGCTGGGTAGGGTGGGTAGCTGTGTAGGGTGATAGCTGGCTAGGGTGATAGCTGGGTAGGGTGATAGCTGGGTAGGGTGATAGCTGGGTAGGGTGATAGCTGCGTAGGGTGAAAGCTGGGTAGGGTGGGTAGCTGTGTAGGGTGATAGCTGGGTAGGGCGATAGCTGGCTAGCGTGATAGCTGGTAGGGTGATAGCTGGGTAGGGTGATAGCTGGGTAGGGTGATAGCTGGGTAGGGTGGGTAGCTGTGTAGGGTGATAGCTGGGTAGGGTAATAGCTGGGTAGGGTGATAGCTGGGTAGGGTGGGTAGCTGTGTAGGGTGATAGCTGGGTAGGGTGATAGCTGGGTAGGGTGATAGCTGGGTAGGGTGATAGCTGCGTAGGGTGATAGCTGGGTAGGGTGGGTAGCTGTGTAGGGTGATAGCTGGGTAGGGTGATAGCTGGGTAGGGTGATTGCTGGGTAGGGTGATAGCTGGGTAGGGTGATAGCCGGGTAGGGTGATAGCTGGGGAGGGTGATAGCTGGGTAGGGTGATAGCTGGGTAGGGTGATAGCTGCGTAGGGTGATAGCTGGGTAGGGTGGGTAGCTGTGTATGATGATAGCTGGGTAGGGTGATAGCTGGGTAGGGTGATAGCTGGGTAGGGTGATAGCTGGTTTGGGTGATAGCTGGGTAGGGTGATAGCTGGGTAGGGTGATAGCTGGGTAGGGTGATAGTTGGGTAGGGTGATAGCTGGGTAGTGTGATAGCTGGGTAGTGTGATAGCTGGGTAGGGTGATAGCCGCGTAGGGTGATAGCTGGGGAGGGTGATAGCTGGGTAGGGTGATAGCTGGGTAGGGTGAAAACTGGGTAGGGCGATAGCTGTGTCGGGTGATAGCTGGGTAGGGTGATAGCTGGGGAGGGTGATAGCTGTGTAGTGTGAAAACTGGGTAGCTGGGTAGCTGGGTAGGGTGATAGCTGGGTAGGGTGATAGCTGGGTAGGGTGATAGCTGGGTAGGGTGATAGCTGGGTAGGGTGATAGCCGGGTAGGGTGGTAGCTGGGTAGGCTGATTACTGGGTAGAGTGATAACTGGGTAGGGTGATAGCTGGGTAGTGTGAAAACTGGGTAGGTGGGTCGCTGGGTAGGGTGATAGCTGGGTAGGGTGATAGCTGTGTAGGGTGATAGCTGGGTAGGGTGATAACTGGGTAGGGTGATAGCTGGGTAGGGTGATAGCTGGGTAGGGTGATAGCTGGGAGTGTGATAGCTGGGTAGGGTGATAGCTGGGTAGGGTGATAGCTGGGTAGGGTTAAATCTGGGTAGGGTGATAGCTGGGTAGGGTGATAGCCGGGTAGGGTGGTAGCTGGGTAGGGGGATAGCTGGGTAGGGTGATAACTGGGTAGGGTGATAGCTGGGTAGGGTGACAGCTGGGTAGGGTGATAGCTGGGTAGGGTGATAGCTGGGTAGGGTGATAGCTGGGTAGCGTGATAGCTGGGTAGGGTGATAGCTGCGTAGGGTAATAGCTGGGTAGGGTGGGTAGCTGTGTAGGGTGATAGCTGGCTAGGGTGATAGCTGGGTAGGGTGATAGCTGGGTAGGGTGATAGCTGGGTAGGGTGATAGCTGCGTAGGGTGATAGCTGGGTAGGGTGGGTAGCTGTGTAGGGTGATAGCTGGGTAGGGCGATAGCTGGCTAGCGTGATAGCTGGTAGGGTGATAGCTGGGTAGGGTGATAGCTGGGTAGGGTGATAGCTGGGTAGGGTGATAGCTGGGTAGGGTGGGTAGCTGTGTAGGGTGATAGCTGGGTAGGGTGATAGCTGGGTAGGGTGATAGCTGGGTAGGGTGGGTAGCTGTGTAGGGTGATAACTGGGTAGGGTGATAGCTGGGTAGGGTGATAGCTGGGTAGGGTGATAGCTGCGTAGGGTCATAGCTGGGTAGGGTGGGTAGCTGTGTAGGGTGATAGCTGGGTAGGGTGATAGCTGGGTAGGGTGATAGCTGGGTAGGGTGATAGCTGGGTAGGGTGATAGCTGGGTAGGGTGGGTAGCTAGGTAGGATGATAGCTGGGTAGGGTGATAGCTGGGTAGAGTGGGTAGCTGTGTAGGATGATAGCTGGGTAGGGTGATAGCTGGGTAGGGTGTTAGCTGCATAGGGTGATAGCTGGGTATGGTGGGTAGCTGTGTAGGGTGATAGCTGGGTAGGGTGATAGCTTGGTAGGGTGATAGCTGGGTAGGGTGATAGCTGGGTAGGGTGATAGCTGGGTAGGGTGATTGCTGGGTAGGGTGGGTAGCTAGGTAGGATGATAGCTGGGTAGGGTGATAGCTGGGTAGGGTGATAGATGGGTAGGGTGATAGCTGGGTAGGGTGATAGCTGGGTAGGGTGGGTAGCTGTGTAGGATGATAGCTGGGCAGGGTGATAGCTGGGTAGGGTGATAGCTGGGTAGGGTGATAGCTGGGTAGGGTGGGTAGCTGTGTAGGGTGATAGCTGGGTAGGGTGATAGCTGGGTAGGGTGATAGCTGGGTAGGGTGATAGTTGCGTAGGGTGATAGCTGGGTAGGGTGATAGCTGGGTAGGGTGGGTAGCTGTGTAGGGTGATTGCTGGGTAGGGTGATTGCTGGGTAGGGTGATAGCTGGGTAAGGTGATAGCTGGGTAGACTGGGTAGCTGTGTAGGATGATAGCTGGATAGGGTGATAGCTGGGTAGGGTGATAGCTGCGTAGGGTGATAGCTGGGTAGGGTGGATAGCTGTGTATGATGATAGCTGGGTATGGTGATAGCTGGGTAGGGTGATAGCTGGGTAGGGTGATAGCTGGGTAGGGTGATAGCTATGTAGGGTGATAGCTGGGTTGGGTGATAGCTGGGTAGAGTGATAGCTGGGTAGGGTGATAGCTGGGTAGGGCGATAGCTGGGTAGGGTGAAAACTGGGTAGGTGGGTAGCTGGGTAGGGTGATAGCTGGGAAGGGTGATATCTGTGTAGTGTGAAAACTGGGTAGGTGGGTAGCTGGGTAGGGTGATAGCTGGGTAGGGTGATAGCTGTGTAGGGTGATAGCTGGGTAGGGTGATAGCTGGGTAGGGTGATAGCTGGCTAGGGTGATAGCTGGGTAGGGTGATAGCTGGGTAGGGTGATAGCTGGGAGGGTGATAGCTGGGTAGGGTGATAGCTGGGTAGGGTGATAGCTAGGTAGGGGGAAACCTGGGTAGGGTGATAGCTGGGTAGGGTGATAGCCGGGTAGGGTGGTAGCTGGGTAGGGTGATAGCTGGGTAGGGTGATAACTGGGTAGGGTGATAGCTGGGTAGTGTGAAAACTGGGTAGGTGGGTAGCTGGATAGGGTGATAGCTGGGTAGGGTGATAGCTGTGTCGTGTGAAAACTGGGTAGGGTGATAGCTGGGTAGGGTGATAGCTGTGTAGGGTGATAGCTGGGTAGGGTGATAACTGGGTAGGGTGATAGCTGGGTAGGGTGATAGCTGTGTAGGGTGATAGCTGGGTAGGGTGATAGCTGGGTAGGGTGATAGCTGGGAGGGTGATAGCTGGGTAGGGTGATAGCTGGGTAGGGTGATAGCTGGGTAGGGTGAAACCTGGGTAGGGTGATATCTGGGTAGGGCGATAGCTGGGTAGGGTGGTAGCTGGGTAGGGTGATAGCTGGGAGGTTGATAGCCGGGTAGGGTGGTAGCTGGGTAGGGTGATAGCTGGGTAGGGTGATAACTGGGTAGGGTGATAGCTGGGTAGGGTGACAGCTGGGTAGGGTGATAGTTGGGTAGGGTGATAGCTGGGTAGGGTGATAGCTGGGTAGGGTGATAGCTGGGTAGGGTGATAGCTGCGTAGGGTGATAGCTGGGTAGGGTGGGTATCTGTGTAGGGTGATAGCTGGCTAGAGTGATAGCTGGGTAGGGTGATAGCTGGGTAGGGTTATAGCTGGGTAGGGTGATAGCTGCGTAGGGTGATAGCTGGGTAGGGTGGGTAGATGTGTAGGGTGATAGCTGGGTAGGGCGATAGCTGGCTAGCGTGATAGCTGGTAGGGTGATAGATGGGTAGGGTGATAGCTGGGTAGGGTGATAGCTGGGTAGGGTGATATCTGGGTAGGGTGGGTAGCTGGGTAGGGTGATAGCTGGGTAGGGTGATAGCTGGGTAGGGTGATAGCTGGGTAGGGTGATAGCTGCGTAGGGTGATAGCTTGGTAGGGTGGGTAGCTGTGTAGGGGGATAGCTGGGTAGGGTGATAGCTGGGTAGGGTGATAGCTGGGTAGGGTGATAGCTGGGTAGGGTGATAGCTGCGTAGGGTGATAGCTGGGTAGGGTGGGTAGCTGTGTAGGGTGTTAGCTGGGTAGGGTGATAGCTGGGTAGGGTGATAGCTGGGTAGGCTAATAGCTGGGTAGGGTGATAGCTGGGTAGGGTGATAGCTGGGTAGGGTGGGTAGCTAGGTAGGATGATAGCTGGGTAGGGTGATAGCTGGATAGGGTGGGTAGCTGTGTAGGATGATAGCTGGGTAGGGTGATAGCTGGGTAGGGTGATAGCTGCATAGGGTGATAGCTGGGTAGGGTGGGTAGCTGTGTAGGGTGATAGCTGGGTAGGGTGATAGCTGGGTAGGGTGATAGCTGGGTAGGGTGATAGCTGGGTAGGGTGATAGCTAGGTAGGGTGATTGCTGGGTAGGGTGGGTAGCTAGGTAGGATGATAGCTGGGTATGGTGATAGCTGGGTAGGGTGATAGCTGGGTAGGGTGATAGCTGGGTAGGGTGATAGTTGGGTAGGGTGGGTAGCTGTGTAGGATGATAGCTGGGTAGGGTGATAGCTGGGTAGGGTGATAGCTGTGTAGGTTCATAGCTGGGTAGGGTGGGTAGCTGTGTAGGGTGATAGCTGGGTAGGGTGATAGCTGGGTAGGGTGATAGCTGGGTATGGTGATAGTTGGGTAGGGTGATAGCTGGGTAGGGTGATAGCTGGGTAGCGTGGGTAGCTGTGTAGGGTGATTGCTGGGTTGGGTGATAGCTGGGTAAGGTGATAGCTGGGTAGACTGGGTAGCTGTGTAGGATGATAGCTGGATAGGGTGATAGCTGGGTAGGGTGATAGCTGCGTAGGGTGATAGCTGGGTAGGGTGGGTAGCTGTGTATGATGATAGCTGGGTAATGTGATAGCTGGGTAGGGTGATAGCTGGGTAGGGTGATAGCTGGGTAGGGTGATAGCTGGGTTGGGTGATAGCTGGGTAGGGTGATAGCTGGGTAGGGTGATAGCTGGGTAGCGTGGGTAGCTGTGTAGGGTGATAGCTGGGGTAGGGTGATAGCTGGGTAGGGTGATAGCCGGGTAGGGTGATAGCTGGGGAGGGTTATAGCTGGGTAGGGTGATAGCTGGGTAGGGTGATAGCTGCGTAGGGTGATAGCTGGGTAGGGTGGGTAGCTGTGTATGATGATAGCTGGGTAGGGTGATAGCTGGGTAGGGTGATAGCTGGGTAGGGTGATAGCTGGGAAGGGTGATAGCTGGGTTGGGTGATAGCTGGGTAGGGTGATAGCTGGGTAGGGTGATAGCTGGGTAGGGTGATAGTTGGGTAGGGTGATAGCTGGGTAGTGTGATAGCTGGGTAGGGTGATAGCTGGGTAGGGTGATAGCCGGGTAGGGTGATAGCTGGGGAGGGTGATAGCTGGGTAGGATGATAGCTGGGTAGTGTGAAAACTGGGTAGGGTGATAGCTGTGTCGGGTGATAGCTGGGTAGGGTGATAGCTGGGTAGGGTGATAGCTGCGTAGGGTGATAGCTGGGTAGGGTGGGTAGCTGTGTATGATGATAGCTGGGTAAGGTGATAGCTGGGTAGGGTGATATTTGGGTAGGGTGATAGCTGGGTAGGGTGATAGCTGGGTAGGGTGATCGCTGGGTAGGGTGATAGCTGGGTAGGGTGATAGCTGAGTAGGGTGATAGTTGGGTAGGCTGATAGCTGGGTAGTGTGATAGCTGGGTAGGGTGATAGCTGGGTAGGGTGATAGCTGGGTAGGGTGATAGCTGGGTAGGGTGATAGCTGCGTAGGGTGATAGCTGGGTACGGTGGGTGGCTGTGTAGGGTGATAGCTGGATAGGGTGATAGCTGGGTAGCGTGATAGCTGTGTAGGGTGATAGCTGGGTAGGGTGATAGCTGGGTAGGGTGATAGCTGGGTAGGGTGATAGCTGGGTAGGGTGGGTAGCTGTGTAGGGTGATAGCTTGGTAGGGTGATAGCTGGGTAGGGTGATAGCTGGGTAGGGTGTGTAGCTGTGTAGGGTGATAGCTGGGTAGGGTGATAGCTGGGTAGGGTGATAGCTGGGTAGGGTGATAGCTGCGTAGGGTGATAGCTGGGTAGGGTTGGTAGCTGGGTTGGCTGATAGCTGAGTAGGGTGAAAGCTGGGTAGGGTGATTGCTGGGTAGGGTGATAGCTGGGTAGGGTGATAGCTGGGTAGGGTGATAGTTGGGTAGGGTGATAGCTGGGTAGGGTGATAGCTGGGTAGGGTGGGTAGCTGGGTAGGGTGGGTAGCTGTGTAGGGTGATAGCTGGGTAGGGTGATAGCTGGGTAGGGTGATAGCTGCGTATGGTGATAGCTGGGTAGGGTGGGTAGCTGTGTAGGATGATAGCTGGGTAGGGTGGTAGCTGGGTAGGGTGATAGCTGCGTAGGGTGATAGCTGGGGAGGGTGATAGCTGGGTAGGGTGATAGCTGGGTAGGGTGATAGCTGGGTAGGGTGGGTAGCTAGGTAGGATGATACTTGGTAGTGTGATAGCTCGGTAGGGTGGGTAGCTGTGTAGGATGATTGCTGGGTAGGGTGATAGCTGGGTAGGGTGATAGCTGTGTAGGGTGATAGCTGGGTAGGGTGGGTAGCTGTGTAGGGAGATAGCTGGGTAGGGTGATCGCTGGGTAGGGTGATAGCTGGGTAGGGTGATAGCTGGCTGGGTGATAGCTGGGTAGGGTGGGTAGCTGTGTAGGGTGATAGCTGGGTAGGGTGATAGCTGGGTAAGGTGATAGCTGGGTAGAGTGGGTAGCTGTGTAGGATGATAGCTGGGTAGGTTGATAGCTGCGTAGGGTGATAGCTGGGTAGGGTGGGTAGCTGTGTAGGGTGATAGCTGGGAAGGGGGATAGCTGGGTAGGGTGATAGCTGGGTAGGGTGATAGCTGGGTAGGGTGATAGTTCCGTTGGGTGATAGCTGGGTAGGGTGATAGCTGGGTAGGGTGATAGCTGGGTAGGGTGATAGTTGGGTAGGGTGATAGCTGGGTAGGGGGATAGCTGGGTAGGATGATAGCTGGGTAGGGTGATAGCTGTGTCGGGTGATAGCTGGGTAGGGTGATAGCTGGGGAGGGTGATAGCTGGGTAGGGTGATAGCTGGGTAGGGTGATAGCTGGGGAGGGTGATAGCTGGGTAGGGTGATAACTGGGTAGGGTGATAGCTGTGTCGGGTGATAGCTGCGTAGGGTGATAGCTGAGTAGGGTGATAGCTGGGTAGGGTGATAGCTGGGTAGTGTGATAGCTGGGTAGGGTGATAGTTAGGTAGGGTGATAGCTGGGTAGGGTGATCGCTGGGTAGGGTGATCGCTGGGTAGGGTGGGTAGCTGAGTAGGATGTTAGTTTGGTAGGGTGATAGCTGCGTAGGGTGATAGCTGGGTAGGGTGGGTAGCTGTGTAGGGTGATAGCTGGGTAGGGTGATAGCTGGATAAGGTGATAGCTGGGTAGGGTGATAGCTGGGTAGGGTGATAGCTGGGTAGGGTGATAGCTGGGTAGGGTGGGTAGCTGTGTAGGGTGATAGCTTGGTAGGGTGATAGCTGGGTAGGGTCATAGCTGGGTAGGGTGTGTAGCTGTGTAGGGTGATAGCTGGGTAGGGTGATAGCTGGGTAGTGTGATAGCTGGGTAGGTTGATAGCTGCGTAGGGTGATAGCTGGGTAGGGTTGGTAGCTGGGTAGGGTGATAGCTGGGTAGGGTGAAAGCTGGGTAGGGTGATTGCTGTGTAGGGTGATAGCTGGGTAGGGTGATAGCTGGGTAGGGTGATAGTTGGGTAGGGTGATAGCTGGGTAGGGTGATAGCTGGGTAGGGTGGGTAGCTGTGTAGGGTGATAGCTGGGTAGGGTGATAGCTGGGTAGGGTGATAGCTGCGTATGGTGATAGCTGGGTAGGGTGGGTAGCTGTGTAGGATGATAGCTGGGTAGGGTGGTAGCTGGGTAGGGTGATAGCTGCGTAGGGTGATAGCTGGGTAGGGTGATAGCAGGGTAGGGTGATAGCTGGGTAGGGTGGGTAGCTAGGTAGGATGATACTTGATAATGTGTGATAGCTCGGTAGGGTGGGTAGCTGTGTAGGATGATAGCTGGGTAGGGTGATAGCTGAGTAGGGTGATAGCTGTGTAGGGTGATAGCTGGGTAGGGTGGATAGCTGTGTCGGGAGATAGCTGGGTAGGGTGATCGTTGGGTAGGGTGATAGCTGGGTAGGGTGATAGCTGGGTAGGGTGATAGCTGGGTAGGGTGGGTAGCTGTGTAGGGTGATAGCTGGGTAGGGTGATAGCTGGGTAAGGTGATAGCTGGGTAGAGTGGGTAGCTGTGTAGGATGATAGCTGGGTAGGTTGATAGCTGCGTAGGGTGATAGCTGGGTAGGGTGGGTAGCTGTGTAGGGTGATAGCTGGGAAGGGGGATAGCTGGGTAGAGTGATAGCTGGGTAGGGTGATAGCTGGGTAGGGTGATAGCTGGGTAGGGTGATAGTTCCGTTGGGTGATAGCTGGGTAGGGTGATAGCTGGGTAGGGTGATAGCTGGGTAGGGTGATAGTTGGGTAGGGTGATAGCTGGGTAGGGGGATAGCTGGGTAGGATGATAGCTGGGTAGGGTGATAGCTGTGTCGGGTGATAGCTGGGTAGGGTGATAGCTGGGGAGGGTGATAGCTGGGTAGGGTGATAGCTGGGTAGGGTGATAGCTGGGGAGGGTGATACCTGGGTAGGGTGATAACTGGGTAGGGTGATAGCTGTGTCGGGTGATAGCTGCGTAGGGTGATAGCTGAGTAGGGTGATAGCTGGGTAGGGTGATAGCCGGGTAGTGTGATAGCTGGGTAGGGTGATAGTTGGGTAGGGTGATAGCTGGGTAGGGTGATCACTGGGTAGGGTGATCGCTGGGTAGGGTGGGTAGCTGAGTAGGATGTTAGTTTGGTAGGGTGATAGCTGGGTAGGGTGATAGCTGGGTAGGGTGGGTAGCTGGGTAGGGTGATAGCTGGGTAGGGTGATAGCTGCGTAGGGTGATAGCTGGGTAGGGTGGGTAGCTGTGTAGGGTGATAGCTGGGTAGGGTGATAGCTGGGTAAGGTGATAGCTGGGTAGGGTGATAGCTGGGTAGGGTGATAGCTGCGTAGGGTGATAGCTGGGTATGGTGGGTAGCTGTGTAGTGTGATAGCTGGATAGGGTGATAGCTGGGCAGCGTGATAGCTGTGTAGGGTGATAGCTGGGTAGGGTGATAGCTGGGTAGGGTGATAGCTGGGTCGGGTGATAGCTGGGTAGGGTGATAGCTGGGTAGGGTGGGTAGCTGTGTAGGGTGATAGCTGGGTAGGGTGATAGCTGGGTAGGGTGATAGCTGGGTAGGGTGGGTAGCTGTGTAGGGTGATAGCTGGGTAGGGTGATAGCTGGGTAGGGTGATAGCTGGGTAGGGTGATAGCTGCGTAGGGTGATAGCTGGGTAGGGTTGGTAGCTATGTAGGGTGATAGCTGGGTAGGGTGATAGCTGGGTAGGGTGATAGTTAGGTAGGGTGATAACTGGGTAGGGTGATAGTTGGGTAGGGTGATAGCTGGATAGGGTGATAGCTGGGTAGGGTGATAGCTCGGTAGGATGATAGCTGGGTAGGGTGATAGCTGGGTAGGGTGGGTAGCTGGGTAGGGTGGGTAGCTGTGTAGGATGACAGCTGGGTAGGGTGATAGCTGGGTAGGGTGATAGCTGCGTAGTGTGATAGCTGGGTAGGGTGGGTAGCTGTGTAGGATGATAGCTGGGTAGGGTGATAGCTGGGTAGGGTCATAGCTGGGTAGGGTGATAGCTGGGTAGGGTGATAGCTGGGTAGGGTGATAGCTGGGTAGGGTGGGTAGCTGGGTAGGGTGGGTAGCTGTGTAGGGTGATAGCTTGGTAGGGTGATAGCTGGGTAGGGTCATAGCTGGGTAGGGTGATAGCTGGGTAGGATGGTAGCTGGGTAGGGTGATAGCTGGGTTGGGTGATAGCTGGGTAGTGTGCGTAGCTATGTAGGATGATACTGGGTCGGGTGATAGCTCGGTAGGGTTGGTAGCTGTGTAGGATGATAGCTGGGTAGGGTGATAGCTGGGTAGGGTGATAGCTGTGTAGGGTGATAGCTGGGTAGGGTGGGTAGCTGTGTAGGGTGATAGCTGGGTAGGGTGATCTCTGGGTAGGGTGATAGCTGGGTAGGGTGATAGCTGGGTAGGGTGATCGCTGGGTAGGGTGGGTAGCTGTGTAGGGCGATAGCTGGGTAGGGTGATAGCTGGGTAAGGTGATAGCTGGGTAGAGTGGGTAGCTGTGTAGGATGATAGCTGGGTAGGGTGATAGCTGGGTAGGTTGTTAGCTGCGTAGGGTGATAGCTGGGTAGGGTGGGTAGCTGTGTAGGGTGATAGCTGGGTAGGGGGATAGCTGGGTAGGGTGATAGCTGGGTAGGGTGATAGCTGGGTAGGGTTATAGCTGGGTAGGGTGATAGTTCCGTTGGGTGATAGCTGGGTAGGGTGATAGCTGGGTAGGGTGATAGCTGGGTAGGGTGATAGTTGTGTACGGTGATAGCTGGGTAGGGTGATAGCTGGGTAGGATGATAGCTGGGTAGGGTGATAGCTGTGTCGGGTGATAGCCGGGTAGGGTGATAGCTGGGGAGGTTGATAGCTGGGTAGGGTGATAGCTGGGTAGGGTGATAGCTGGGTAGGGTGATAACTGGGTAGGGTGATAGCTGTGTCGGGTGATAGCTGGGTAGGGTGATAGCTGGGGAGGGTGATAGCTGGGTAGGGTGATAACTGGGTAGGGTGATAGCTGTGTCGGGTGATAGCTGCGTAGGGTGATAGCTGGGTAGGGTGATAGCTGGGTAGGGTGATAGCTGGGTAGGGTGATAGCTGGGTAGGGTGATAGCTGGGTAGGGTGATAGTTGGGTAGGGTGATAGCCGGGTAGGGTGATAGCTGGGTAGGGTGATAGCTGAGTAGTGTGATAGCTGGGTAGGGTGATAGCTGGGTAGTGTCATAGCTGGGTAGGGTGATAGTTGGGTAGGGTGATAGCTGGGTAGTGTGATACTGGGTAGGGTGACAGTTGGGTAGGGTGATAGCCGGGTAGGGTGATAGCTGGGTAGGGTGATAGCTGTGTCGGGTGATAGCTGGGTAGGGTGATAGCTGGGTAGGGTGATAGCTGGGTAGGGTGTTAGCTGGGTAGGGTGGGTAGCTGGGTAGGGTGATAGCTGGGTAGGGTGATCGCTGTGTAGGGTGATCGCTGGGTAGGGTGTGTAGCTGGGTAGGGTGATTGCTGGGTAGGGTGTGTAGCTGGGTAGGGTGATAGCTGGGTAGGGTGATAGCTGGGTAGGGTGATAGCTGGGTAGGGTGGGTAGCTGGGTAGGATGATAGATGGACACACTGCCAGATGGGTAGGTTGGTTAGTGAGTCGAGTGGTTAGTTGGCCAGCTCCTGGACAAGCTGTTCCAGTGCAGATACATCACTGGCATCTCCCCAGCAATGTGGAAAATTGCCCAGGAATGTCCTGTACACGAAAAGCAGAACAAATCCAACTCGGCCAATTACCGTCCATCAGTCCACTCTCAATCATCAGCAAAATGATGAAAGGATTCATCAACAATGCTATCAAGTGCTACTTGCTAAACAATAACCTGCTCACCGACGTTCAGTTTGGGTTCTGCCAAAGTCACTCAGCTCAACATGGACAAAAGAGCTGAACTCCAGAGGTGAGGCCAGAGTGACTGCCCTTGACATCGAGGCCGCATTTGACCAAGTTTGGCATCAAGGAACCTGAGCTAAACTGGTATCAATGGGAATCAGGGGGAAAACTCTCCGCTGGTCAGAGTCATTCCCAGCACAAAGAACATAGAACATACAGTGCAGAAGAAGGCCATTCGGCCCATTAATTCTGCATCGACCCACTTAAGCCCTCACTTCCACCCTATCCCCGTAACCCAATAACCCCTCCTGACCGTTTTGGACAATGAGGGCTATTCAGCATGGCCAATCCACATAATCTGTACGTATTTGGACTGCGTGAGGAAACCCACGCAGACATGGGGAGAACGTGCAGGCTCCTCACAGACAGTGACCCAGCGGGGAATCGAACCTGGGACCCTGGCGCTGTGAAGCAACAGTGCTAACCACTGTGCTACTGTGCTGCCCTGGAAGATGGTTGTGGTGGTTGGAGGTCAATCCTCTCAGCTCGAGGACATCACTGCTGGAGTTGCTGAGGGTAGTGTCCTATACCAACCATCTTCAGCTGCTTCATCAATGACCTGCCTCCCAGCATGTGGTCAGAAACGGGGATGTTCACTGACGACTTCATAATGTTCAGCACCATTCGCAACTCCTCAGATACCGAAGCAGTCCGTGTCCAAATGCAGCCAGACCGGGACAGTATCCACACTTGAGCTGACAAGTGGAAAGTAACATTGGCCCCACACAAGTGCCAGGCAATGACCCCTCCAACTAGAGGAAAGTTAAACATTGCTCCATGACTTTCACTGGCATTGCCATTGTTAAATCCCCATTTTAAACATCCTGGGGTTGCCATTGACCAGAAACTGAACTGGTCAAGCCACCTAAAAACTGTGGCGACAAGAACAGGTCAGTGGTTAGGAATCCTGTGGTGAGTCACTCACCTCCTGACTCCTTGCCTGCCCACTATCTACAAGGCACAAGTCAGGAGTGTAATGGAATACTCAGACTCAGGCACCCATTCCTGCCGGTCGGGGTACCGGTGGCTGGTGCAACCCATGTGGGCGTTCTCCTTGGGTGGGCTGCGTGATGCCCCGCCAGCAGGGTGGTGCCCGGCTGTCGAAGGGAGGGGGAGGTTGGGGATCGGGTGGGGGTGATGGGGGGGTGGAGTAGGCCGGCGATGCTCTGCACAGCCATGGGCCATGGTGGGTGGTCGGTGGGGTGCGCAGTCAGATGGCTACACGCCTTGGCAATGGCAGCTGAAGGCACGGCCACCAATGGGGGAGTAATTATGATCAGGAAAGTACAAAAGGCCAGAATTAGAGGAGCGCAGATATCTCGGAGGGTTGTGGGGCTGGAGGAGATTCCCGAGATAGGGAGGGCGAGGACATGGAGGGATTGGAAAACAAGGATGAGAATTTTCAAATCGAGACATTGCTTGACCAGGAGCCAATGTGGGTGAGTGAGCACAGGGGGTGCTAGGGGAACGGGACTTGGTGTGAGTTCAGGCTGGGACAGCAGAGTTTTGGATGAGCTCATGTTTCCGGAGGGTAGGATGTGGGAGAGCAGCCAGGAGTGTATTGGAACAGTCACGTCTAGAGGTAACAGAGACATGATGAGGGTTTCAGCAGTAGATGAGCTGAGACGGGTGAAGTTGAGCGATGTCACTGAGGTGGAAATAGACCATCTTCGTGATGTCACGAATGTGAGGTCGGAAGCTCATCTCAGGGTTAAATGTGAGCCCCAGGTTGTGAAGAGACTGGTTTAATGTCAGACTGTTACCAGGGAGAGGGATGGAGTCGCTCGTTAGTGAACAGAGTTTGGAGTAGGGACTGAAAACAATGGATTCAGTGTTCCCAATATTTAATTGGAGGAAATTTCAGCTGATCCAGTGCTGGATGTCGGATAAGGGGTTGGAGTCGGCGATTTCCAGGCTATGTCCTGATGCCGGCTTGGGAACGGTGGTGATTTACAACCGGATATTCGGCACAACCCGACCTGCGTAATAGTGCCCCCCCCCCTTTGGCCGGCTCGCTACCCCCAGACCAGCCCCCAACAGTGCCCCCAGGCCCTGCCAAAGTCCCCCTGCCCGCGGATCGGCTCTCCCCCGACTGTGGCGGTGCTCGACTGAGTCCGCAGCCGCCACGCCAAGTTCCGGACGAATGATAGCACACGCGACCGACGCCATCGGGAACTCGGCCGGTCGGGGGCGGTGCATCGGGGGGGGGGGACCTCAGGCAACACCCTGTGGCCATCGATACTGCGTACTCCTCGAGAATGCCGCTTTGGAGGGCGTGGAGCATCGCAAAAGCGGCGCCGCCCAGATTCCGGCAAAAAAGTTGGTTCTCCGGCCGAACGCGATTTTGCCCTCGGCCACCGGACAATCCCAAGTCAGATAATTTAGCAACAGTGGAGGGGTGGAAACAGGTCGGAGTGAGGTGGAGTTTAGTAAAAATATTTTTATTGGTATTTTCAAGAATTCTAAACAATTATGTACATTACTGGTCGTGTTCATTTACTGGACAATACAGAGAGGTTTGTCTTTTCCTTCCCTTGAGCTTTCCGGTGTGCAGTCTGCCACCATCTGGCTCGACGTGCAGTCCTCCCCACCTCCCCCCCGCCCACAGCCCGCCCCTCCCTGCTCCCCCTCCCACCCTCCCCCCCTTGTGACCTCCCTGGCTGATCTGGGGGGGGTATTCCCCCCTTCTTCTCCCCCTCTTTCTTTTCTCCCCCTATCTTACACCGGGATGGCTGGTTTGGTGGTCTGTCTTCCATGGCGTAGAAGGCTGACCATGCTATGAGGCTGGCGGAGGCGCAGTGTCCAGGCGGAAAGTGATCGGCGATCGGTTGACCGTCAGGGTGGCACTCCATTCATCGCCCGGATTGATGGTGTTGACCCGGTTCGCATCAATGACCGCAACCCGGAAGGCATCTTGGTCATCTGTGTCGTCGGTTTGGGTGTCGTGATGTGGAGGCTGGATGGTCCGCACGTTCCTGCGAGGTTGTCGGAGATGTGGAAGATCAACAGGTTGAGCTGCTCGACAGTAGGCAGCGTAGTGGGCCATCTTGCCACAGCATAGGCATTGTCGGGTTTTTGCAGGATATTGCCCTTTTAAATGTGCAGCTCCACAGTTGCCGCACGTCATGACGGCATGGCGTTCGTTACGCCACTGCGCATGTGTATTTCGGTCTTCCGTCGGGCGCGCCTGTGCAGCACGTCCCTCAGTGTTGCCGTAGGTTTTGGCGCGCACAAACGCGGGAGGCCTTAAAAAGCACGCGAAACGGCCGCCCTCGTCCGGGCCGCGGGCCGTTGAGAAACTCGATTGCCTGGACGCGTTCGGCCTCCTGGGTGGCCTGGCTTGCCGATTCGATCGCGTGGGACCCCCCTCCGTGCCGATTCGGTCGCCTGAAATTGGGCATTGCGGCTGGTCGCATTCTCATGCAGGACACAGGCTTCAACTGCAGATGCTAAGGTCAGGCCTTTAATTTTTAGAAGCTGCTGGCGTAGGCCACTGGAGGCAAAGCCAAAAACGATCTGGTCCCGGATCATGGACTCTGAGGTGGTGTCGTAACCGCAGGACTGCGCGAGTATGCGGAGGTGCGTCAGGAAGGACTGAAAGAGCTCATCCTTACCTTGCAGGCGCTGCTGAAAGACATACCTCTCAAAGCTTTCATTGACCTCAACGTTGAAGTGCTTGTCGATCTTGAGGAGGACCGTGTCATACTTAGCTTTGTAGAATCACGTCCATTGTCGCTCCCTGAATCTTCAACAACTTTAAACAACTGCTCCAAACACCCAGGGTGGGATTCTCTGTGTCAGAAACTTAGGGAGGGATCCTCCGATTGCCAACGCCAATATCGTAATCGACGATCGGGTGGAGAATCCCATTTGTCGCCGAAATCAGGGCGGCGCCTGTTTCCGGAAGCTCCGCCCCCTCCAAAATGGCGTCATAGTGGAGTACGCCGCACGCCGATGGAACGGCCTCAGGGAGTCACCTGAAGGCCCTCCCACGATGCTTCCCCCCAATGGGCCGACTTCCCGCTGGCGTGGCTCTGAGATTTCGTTAACCTCGTGTGACGGCTGCGTTCTGTGTCGAGGGCCGCCACAGTCGATGTGGGGGGGGGGTGTCGTTCTACTGGCCGGCGGGGCTACGGCAGGGAGTGGGGGGACGGGTGGGGGGTGGTCCGGGGGTGGCAAGGGGGGTTACAGGGGGGGCACAATCTGGCATGCCGGGTCCGCGAGTGGCCGGCGCCATGTTGTGCGGCACGACCGCTGCAGGTCATCGCCAGGCACATTCACGGCCCGCCAAATCTCCGGCCTTTGATGTCAGGAACACCGATGGTTTTTCGTGGTGCGGGGGAGGTGTCGGCCTTTTCATCGTAAAACTAGACACTTCCTCCGGACACAGCCTCAAAATGGGAGAATCCAGCCCGAAGTGCTGGTGCCGGGACTGAATCGATGGTGTTCTCCGAACACGGAAGCGGTGCCGGTCCCGGAGCAATTCAGGATCCGTTAATGGGCGAGTTCCAACGCCACGTGGTACTAGAGCAATTCCAATGAAAAACGGTGTCGGATTCACCAGGGTCGGGACTGGCACTCGAGAGGCTGACAAGCTGCAGCCACTTTTCAGCCCTCCACTCCCCACATCCTAGCCAACAAGATGGCAGCACAGAGAGCAGCAACCTGGTTCGCAGAGACAGAGCTTAACACCCTGCTGGACGCGGTGGAGGACAGGTGGGGCAATCTGTATCCAGTACAGGGAAGGAGGCTGCCACTTGCTAGCCTACACCAGGCCTGGACCTGAGAGGCAGAGGCCGTGAGCGCCCACGGCCCCATCTCCAGGACTGGTGGAAAAAGCTGCACAACCTCCTTCGGGCAGACAGGGTGATTAGCCAACTCCATGCCCCTGGCACCAACCCTCGTCCCAAACATTCTGAACACCACCCCACACCCGGAAGGAGACCGAACCCCATCAGCCGACAGTCTGCTCGCATCCCACCCTGCACCACTTACCAGCACCCAGACCACCCACCATGTCACAAAGATCACCAGCTGCCCACCCCCTGTGTTGCCCGTGTCCGACTGCCGAACACATTTGCTGTGTCCCTCCAACGAGAAGGCGGCTCACAACCTCAGGGAGACACAGAAGGCTGCGGCCCCTCACCGTCGCCGAGCGGCAGGCATTGGACGTGGTCCGTGACCGGGGGACAGTCGCTGAGGCAGAGGTGGCAATGGGGAGCCAAGTGAGTCCCCGCTGATTGCGGTGTCCCGATGACACGCGTGGCAGAACCCCCACCCCACACCCTCACTCACCCACCCACTACCCCACCCCACTACCCCACCACACCACCCCCACACCACCCCCACACCACCCTCACCACACCACCCCCACACCACCCCCACACCACCCCTACACCACCCTCACCACACCACCCCCACACCACCTCCTCACCACCCGCACACTGTGACAATATACATAATGCAGTTGTGTACATAATGTTTATGCGCGACATCCAACCACTAGGTGACAGTGTTAACCTAGCACATGACTCTGGTTCTGGGAGTTGGGAGTAGATCGTGCTCGGAGACAGATGTATTTTATAGTTGCTCTGCAGTAGTTAATTGTTAAGTTGTTTAGTTGTCGGAGATATCTTCATCAAATAATTGTTAAATAATAAATTATTTAAATTAGATGTTCTGTAAGTTTATCATTGACTTTGGCCAGTCTACAGAACAAGCCACACACCACCTCCACACCCACCCCACCTCCCCCACACCACCACCCCAACCTGTGATCAAACCATGCATTATGTCTTGTGTCTCACAAGATCACCTGGCAACGAGGTGGGCCATTCTGGTGTCCCCCGCCCTGGCACAACCCTAGGACACATCGAGCATCGAGGCGACACCGGACAGCAACGCGAGCCCCCAAATGCCAGCCCGAGCACCGGTCCGAGGACGAAACCGACTTTCCATCACAGCTGTCTCCAACATCCCAGAGGCACTCACCTGGGTTGGTCACTTTAGTGAAGAGGCTTCTGGGCACTATCTGGTGCACACCAGACATGTGCAGCGGTACATCAGATGGAGGTAGGAACCCGAGGGGGGCGGACGGTTGGAGGTTGTCCAACTCCAGCGACGAGCTGCTGTTCAGACACGTCTCGGGCGTCTGGAAAGGGTGCTCCCATCGATATTGGAGCAGCAGTCACAGAGCTGGGGACTACATGAGGGGATTGTCAGCAACCATCCAGCACCTGTAGGTGCAGTTGAAGGAGCCCAACCACCTGCAGGAACAGGAGGCAGCCCCAACCATGCGTGCCCCCCAGGCCAACACCGCACGGGTGGCGACAGTGGTGGAGGCCTTGGGGGTCGAAGGTATTGGCCATGGGTCAGAATGTCCAAGGCCTGGGCCACTCTGTGTGGACAGTGGCTGAGGCACAGGGCAGGCTGCCTTGTCACAGGCAGCTATGTACCAGGGCCACTTGGACATTGCAGCGGCGCTCCAGGGCTTGGCCCAGTCACGACAGGTCATGGCTGCAGGTGTCGACAGCATTGCCTGGACGCTGGCTAACCTGAGTTAGTCACAGAGGGACAGTGGCACAGTGCCAGTGAGAGGTGGCCCAGTCCCTGTGCGTCATGGCTGTGAGCATCGAGACCCTGGTTGAGACGAGGGTGGGTCTCTGGGACTGGCAGTGACAGATGACGGTGGAGCCTCCGGAGCTCACACCAGCCTCACCTCCATCCCCCGGAGTAGCCCAGGAGCCATCGGGCACCCTGAGGGATGAGGAAGTGATGGGGCCCATTCTTGTGCCTCCTGGAGGGGAGGGGCTGTAATACCTCAGTGCTTCCGAATCCCCCCCACCTGACACAGGTGCATCTGCGGGGCAGCGGGTAGAACAGGGTGGCACATCGTCACCTGTGACACCCAATAGTCGGCAGAACCCATCCTTGGCTGTGCAGCAGGGAAGGTGGAGTGAGGGGCTGAGGGACAGGGGAGGTGGAGTGAAGGGAGGAGGGACAGGGGAGGTGGAGTAAGGGGCTGAGGGACAGGGAAGGGGAGTGAAGGGAGGAGGGACAGGGGAGGGGAGTGAAGGGAGGAGGGACAGGGGAGGTGGAGTGAAGGGAGGAGGGACAGGGAAGGTGGAGTGAGGGGCTGAGGGACAGGGAAGGTGGAGTGAGGGGCTGAGGGACAGGGAAGGTGGAGTGAAAGGAGGAGGGACAGGGAAGGTGGAGTGAAGGGAGGAGGGACAGGGAGGTGGAGTGAGGGGCTGAGGGACAGGGAAGGTGGAGTGAAAGGAGGAGGGACAGGGAAGGTGGAGTGAGGGGCTGAGGGACAGGGGAGGTGGAGTGAGGGGCTGAGGGACAGGGAAGGTGGAGCGAAGGGAGGAGGGACAGGGAGGTGGAGTGAGGGGCTGAGGGACAGGGAAGGTTGAGTGAAAGGAGGAGGGACAGGGAAGGTGGAGTGAAGGGAGGAGGGACAGGGAGGTGGAGTGAGGGGCTGAGGGACAGGGAAGGTGGAGTGAAAGGAGGAGGGACAGGGAAGGTGGAGCGAAGGGAGGAGGGACAGGGAGGTGGAGTGAGGGGCTGAGGGACAGGGAAGGTGGAGTGAGGGGCTGAGGGACAGGGAAGGTGGAGTGAAGGGACGAGGGTCAGGGAAGGTGGAGTGAGGGGCTGAGGGATAGGGAAGGTGGAGCGAGGGGCTGAGGGACAGGGAAGGTGGAGTGAGGGGCTGAGGGACAGGGAAGGTGGAGTGATGGGAGGGAGGACAGGGGAGGTGGAGTGAGGGGCTGAGGGACAGGGAGGTGGAGTGAAGGGAGGAGGGAAAGGGAAGGTGGAGTGAGGAGCTGAGGGACAGGGAAGGTGGAGTGAAGGGAGGAGGGACAGGGACGGTGAAGTGAAGGAAGGTGGGACAGGGAAGGTGGAGTGGGTGGAGGAGGGACAGGGAAGGTGGAGCGAAGGGAGGAGGGACAGGGGAGGGGAGTGAAGGGAGGAGGTGTGGTGATGTGCATCACTGTAAATACATGTAAGCTAGACAGACACTAGAGGGAGCACCAGAAACATCACACACACACACACTCAACCAATAGGTAAGTTAGGTGGGAGGCGACCAATGGACATTCACGATACACAAGGAGGTGATACGACCACAGGGGGGCAATTCACCAACCCATACATAAATGACACCACACACATGATCAGCTCCCTTCGGCCAGTGGAGAAAGTCAGTGAGGAGAGGCACAGGGTTGATTCATTATCACACCCACCACTTGGAAGACAGCAGCTGGTTAGTCAGTTTAGGTCGCTACAATAGGATTAGCAGTAGTGTCAAACTCAAGTTATAAAAGTGTACATCGTGTAAATAAATGAGTTGAAGTTATTTACACGTCTCGACCTTCCTTGACAAATGCAACACAATAAGCCGCTTATGTGACAAAGGAAACATAACAAAACATGGTACCAGTAGTGAACTGCTTAAAATCCAGATAGCCATACTTCAGCGTACAGTGACAACCAGCAAGACCCAGGCAAGATGTACGAGCTCCCGATTCCGCAGCCGCTCCAGTGCCACGGCGATCTGCGCGAGAACTGGCAGCGATTCCGGCAGGCGTTTAAATTCTTCCTGGTGGCAGCCGAACTTAAAGACCTGGCCGATAATGAAAAAGTAGAGTTTCTCCTCACCATCGCCGGTGCAAGAGCAGAAGAAATCTTTTAAAAATTCAAGTTCTCCAAGGGGCAAAACAGGCACGACTTCCAGGCAGTCCTGGACAAATTCGGCAAATACTGTGAGGGAAACACACTCCAATCGACAAGGCAAGGTAAGAGAAGCGCTAGTACTCACCTCGAGGCCGAGTGCCCGGACCAGAGAGCGATTTGGGTCGAGGTCGGCGGCCATCTTGCTAAAGGGACTACACTAGCGCAATTGCGCGAGAAGTGCGCAGAACCGGAAGGTTCGTTCACGCATGCGCGAGACGCCGTGCATGCGCAATCAAGAAAACGGCCATCGGTAAAAGAACAGCGATCTGCGCATGCGCAATCGCTTCCTACGTGCTACGTCACGCGCGTCATGACGTCAGAGGACCCAGACCGCACCAATTTAAAGGGGAAATGTCCCAAATCAAAGAAGAAACCTTTTAAAGCTGTAAAACAACCTTCCTTCACCTGGAATGACAGCACAATGCCTCAAATTGAACCAGGAAATGAATTTAACCTCCGAAGAACCCTGCAATAAGCAGTTACCTACGCACAAACCGATGATACCGACCTTTACATTTTTTCTGGACCTCGCGAGCCCAATGACAGCTCCATGGTCCTATACGACTATGACTCGGACGAACCTTTCGTGTTGCACATTGGCGACCCCTGCATTGAATCCGACGCAGATGCGGATTCATTTTTCGGATTTGAGGATCTTCAACCCAGCAGATATGACGTCCCAACTCATCAGTGCAGGATGATGCTGCAGCCTGACATTAATAGACAGGGAGCGCCGCAAGCACACGGAGAGCGCCCTGCTGCCACACAGAGCGTGGTCCACGTCCCGCTCAACGTTCCCGACTCTATGAAAGAAGACATGCAAGACTCCAGAGCGCAGTCCTCGCATGAACCAGAAGTGACTCCAGTGTCACAAGCCTCCACAGCAAGCTCGTGGACAGACTCCACAATTGCAGAAACGCAAGACTCCAGAGCGCAGTCCTTGCACGAACAAGAAGTGACTCCAGAGTCACAAGCCTCCACAGCGAGCTCGTGGACAGACTCCACGATAGAAGCAATGCAAGACTCCAATGCGCAGTCTTTGCAGGAACAAGACCATGAGGGTCTAGCAACCTCCTCTGACCAACTAGCGGCAGACGATGCAAGTCTGCCATGCTCACGTGAACAGCAAGAAGGCTATAACAATCTACCACGCTCCACTGCACAGCAGGACGACCATGACGGTCTATCATGCTACAATGAAGGGCACAGCGCTGATGACTGTTCAAGCCCAAATGAAGACAAGCCAAAGGAATCGCCTCTTCCAAGCCCGAAGAAAAAAGGATTATGCGCTGACCTTCAGGATCATTCTAGCCAAAGAGATATTAATAATGCTGCACAGTCACAGAAGGATGCTGAGGATTTGCTAAAGAAATTGCTTGTATGTCTAACTTGCAAGAAGCAGACTGAAAATTGCCATTGCTTTAGTGCGGATCGAAAAAATCGACAAGACATTGATCCTCATTTAATGGAAATAACACAACCTGAATTATATCTACAGCAGGGACAACTGTCTCCCTTCAACACAAAACCGCAAAGTCCCAACTTCAGAGACCAGCAGTTAGTCAGTAATGACTCTTCAACCCCTGATGGGAATATTAATCGCATTGAACCTCTGCACACTCCACTGATAAATGAGCAGAACATTGGAGCAAGAATCCTGAGGACACCGACATCAAGTAGCCAGATAAAGCACTTAAAACCCGCAGCAGTTTCAAGTGAACCAATTGTGCTTTCCAGAGAGTAAGCATTTATGTCTGGGAAGTAGAATGTGCGCAATTGAGAACAGTAAAAGAGAGACTGTGACTGTGCCGGTCCCAGCAAAATCAGAGCCAGAGACTATGAAGGCATATACATTAGAAAAGGATGCATATGAAGTAACTGAGAAGAAAATTGAAACGGACTGTTCTTTGGAAACTAGTACAATGACGAAAGAAACATTGGATCTAACATTTGATGCCCTACATATGGGAGAAATTGAGGGAAATGAACAAGGTTCTGTAATGTCTGGGGGATGATTTAAAATTCCAAAGAAGAAAAGCCCAAATGAAGGACAACGGCAAGACAATGACAGTCCACCCACATTGTTTGCACCACCAGATGAAAACTCTGACAATTTACCCAACCCTAGTGAACAGCAAGCAGCTAATGAGGATCTATCCACGGGATGTGAGACGAGTGACGACAGCATCCCACTTCCCATGCAAAAGGTGCAAAGTGACAGACCTCAGCTAGTGCGTACCGAGGCACTCGACAATCACGGTGAGACCACTGGTAACTACGGTGACACCACACTACTTGCACCCTCAATTGCTCGAACCTCTCCACTAGTCAATGCATTCCTGCATGTTCCGGCTCCAGACGTGCAGCTTCAAGAAATCTCAGCTGACTTCAGTGAACCTGCTAAGACTCCGGACGGGGAGCATCAACAAAAAACAGACCAGACTCCAGATGGGGAGCAACCAAACACCAACTCTGATTCACGTAAGCCAGACTTTACTCCAGACAGGCAGTGTCGCAACCTCAGTGATGGCACGCTCAGGGTGACAGCAGATGCTACAACGACAGGAGATGGATCACGTGACAATCACACTGGGTCAGCAATAACAAGCAGCAGCAACAGTCCAAGAGGAATACATCAATTTACACCACAGCTATGTCCACACATTTGTTCCACACCGACAGTGCGGCCAATGACAGCTCATGCTGGACAAACCCAGTATTCAAGCCTGCAGCAGCCAGCAGTCTATGCAGCATATTCTCAAACAGGCCAGCACTGCGGATTGCCCACTAATGGAATCAAGACCGAAGGAGGACTACCGCCAGCGCAATCAGCACTACAGACTGGATGCCTCAGTTACTGCCCAGGATTTGCTGCACCTCAGCCTGGCCAGATAGCGTTTTCCTATCAGATGCAAGGTTCTAGTTTCACACCATCACCAGACATTGATGCGAGCAGCAATTCTGTCTCCAAATCGACATGCTTCAACGCTTCTCAGCAGAATCACCCTTCTAGCACAGCATGTGGCCAGAACCAGTATGCACAGTCTCATCCGACTTCAACATCTGGCACATCCATGACCTCGAATGATACTGTTGATGGTACCTCTTCAATGTCAACGACCTATCAGCTACAAGATGCCATCCGACAGCACCACCACAAACATAAAAAGGAAAAGACTCCAAAGCGGATAGCGCAGTGATTCGACCACTTCTTGGTTCCTGATGATAGCGTTCATAACCAAGAGAGACATGTGACCATGATGATTGATGGTTTATGGACTCACATGAATGATTTGGACTTATTGTTTAATCACCGTTCCCATGACTTGTATATGCCTTACGTTCTCTACCTGTTCTTTGTTCAGTTTTTCTTCAAGTGTACAGAAAATATGAATATATAAAAAAGGGAGGATGTGGTGATGTGCATCACTGTAAATACATGTAAGCTAGACAGTCACTTGAGGGAGCACCAGAAACATCACACACACACACTCAACCAATAGATAAGTTAGGTGGGAGGCGACCAATGGACATTCACGATACACAAGGAGGTGACATGACCACAGGGGGGCATTACACCAACCAATACATAATGGAAACCACACACATGATCAGCCCCCTTCGGCCAGTGGAGACAGTCAGTGAGGAGAGGCACAGGGTTGATTCATTATCACACCCACCACGTGGAAGACAGCAGCTGGTTAGTCAGTTTAGGTAGCTACAATAGGATTAGCAGTAGTGTCGAACTCAAGTTATAAAAGTGTACATAGTGTAAATAAATGAGTTGAAGTTATTTACACGTCTCGACCTTCCTTGACAAATGCAACACAAGGAAGCCGCTTATGTTACAAAGGAAACATAACAAAACAGGAGGGACAGGGGAGCTGGAGTGAGGGGCTGAGGGACAGGGAAGGTGGAGGGAAGGGAGGGGGGACATGGGAGCTGGAGTGAGGGGCTGAGGGACAGGGAAGGTGGAGTGAGGGGCTGAGGGACAGGGAAGGTGGAGTGAGGGGCTGAGGGACAGGGAAGGTGGAGTGAGGGGCTGAGGGACAGGGAAGGTGGAGTGAAGGGAGGAGGGACAGGGGAGGTGGAGTGAGGGGCCGAGGGACAGGGAAGGTGGAGTGAGGGGCGGAGGGACAGGGAAGGTGGAGTGAGGGGCTGAGGGACAGGGGAGGTGGAGTGAAGGGAGGAGGGACAGGGAAGGTGGAGTGAGGGGCTGAGGAACAGGGGAGGGGAGTGAAGGGAGGAGTGACAGGGGAGGTGGAGTGAGGGGCTGAGGGACAGGGAAGGTGGAGTGAAAGGAGGAGGGACAGGGAAGGTAGAGCGAGGGGCTGAGGGACAGGGAAGGTGGAGTGAGGGGCTGAGGAACAGGGGAGGGGAGTGAAGGGAGGAGGGAGAGGGAAGGAGGAGCGAGGGTCTGAGGGACAGGGAAGGTGGAGTGAGGGGCTGAGGGAAAGGGAAGGGGGAGTGAAGGTAGGAGGGACAGGGAAGGTGGAGTGAGGGGCTGGGGTACAGGGGAGGGGTGTGAAGGAAGGAGTGACAGGGGAGGTGGAGTGAGGGGCTGAGGGACAGGGAAGGTGGAGTGAAGGGAGGAGGGATAGGGGACGTGGAGTGAAGGGAGGAGGGACAGGGGAGGTGGAGTGAAGGGAGGAGGGACAGGGGATGTGGAGTGAGGGGCTGAGGGACAGGGAAGGTGGAGTGAAGGGAGGAGGGATAGGGGACGTGGAGTGAAGGGAGGAGGGACAGGGGAGGTGGAGTGAAGGGAGGAGGGACAGGGGAGGTGGAACGAGGGGCTGAGGGACAGGGGAGGTGGAGTTAAGGGAGGAGGGACAGGGAAGGTGGAGTGAAGGGAGGAGGGACAGGGAAGGTGGAGTGAAGGGAGGAGGGACAGGGAAGGCGTGAGTGGTTATTGGAAAGGGGGTTCCATTTTGAAGGGGTGTGGGGGGGATGGTGACGTGAGACAGGGTGGGTTCCATGCCTGGTGTTTCCTGGACACCCTCCTCATCCTCCTCATTAGATGAGGCCTGGCGTTCTTCCTCCACCTGCAGCATGTCCGCCCTCTGCTGTGTGATGTTGTGCAGGACAGAGCAGGCGGCCAGCCCGATGTTAGAGACCCTCCTGGGGCTATATTAGAGAGACTTACCAGTCCGATCCAGTCATCGGAAGCACATCCTCTGCTTGCCTGTGCTGCTCTCCTCTTCGCTGCTCGGCCCATGGGTGACCTCCAGCTGTGGCACTGGCTGGGGGCAGGGGGCACGAGATGGACCCATCCCCTTTACAGCAGGTACGGCACAAGACAGGACGTATTATTAGACTGTGGGCAGGGGGGGAATGGGGGTGGTTTGTGGGTGGGGGTGGTGAGTGGTGTGGGGATGAGGGTCATGTGGGGGTGAGGGGGTGGGGGCTGTGTTGGGGTGGGTTTGCCGCATGCGTCATGGGAACCATAGCCATGCGGGCTCCCACTTCCTCGCTCGTGGCCGAGCTCCACCTCGGCAACCTCCATTTCCTCCGGGCCACCAACCATGCCTCGGGCCCTCTGCTCAGCCATGGTGAGGGGCCGCAGGTCCAGCGGTCCCCCTCCTGTTCTCTCCTGCTCCTGGCGGTTGTGTGCAGCCTTCCCCTGAGGGGGGTGGAGAAAAAGATGACAGTGTTAGACGTACAGCCCAGGGGGTGGGTAGCTGGTGGCCTCAGTGGCCAGGGCACTCAGCCATGGGGGCCGGTATGGGCATCGGCATGTGGGGCGGGGGGGGTGTTTAGCTGCCCTCCAGGTTGGGGAGGGTAGGGTTACGGGTGTGTGGTACAGGGGTTGGTGCCAGGGGCAACTTGCTGCCCTGAGGAGGCCGTGCAGTTTCTTCCAGCACGGGGGCGGCGCCTGTTTTCGGATGCCCCGCCCCCTCCAAAACGGTGTCATCAGTGAGCACGCCGCACGCCTTTGTGACGGCCTCAGGACGTCACCTGAAGGCCCTCCCCCGAAGCTCCGCCCATGATGGCCCGGTTTCCCGACGGCCTGGATCACGTGTGGTCTGAGGTTTCGTCAATCTCGTGTGGCGGCTGCGGACTGTGTCCAGCTCCTCTACAGTCAGGGGGTGGAGCCGTTCCATTGGCCGGGGGGGGGGGGCTTCAGTGGTGGCTGGGGGGACTGGTGGGGGGTGGCCCGGGGATGGCGAGGGGGGTTACAGAGAGGCACTATCTGGCAGGCCGGGTCCACGCTTGGCCGCGCCATCTTGCATGGCGCAACCGCTGCGGGTCATCGCCGTGCGCAGGCACAGCCACGGCCCCGGCAACTCTCTGGCCGTTTCTGTCAGGAATGCTGGGGGTTTTGTGTGGCGCAATTGCTGCCCCCCCATCGGACATAGCCTCAAAATCGGAGAATCCAGTCCTGAATCCCAGAAAAGGAGAATCCCGCCCTGTGTGGTTTTCCTGAAATCTGGGCTGGATTCTCTGATTTTGAGGCTATGTCCGGAGCATGTGTCTGGTACTACGATGAAAAAGTTGGCGCTGCCCGGTGGGGGGCTAGCAGCCGTGCCATGTAAACCCCCCGGCTTTACCTGCAGATACGGATGGAGAATTGGCGGGTCATTGGCCGCGAATGCGCACTCCGGCGAACTGCGGCAGCCGTGCCATACAATCTGAGGCCGGCCATGCGTGGACCCTGCCTGCCAGGGAGTACCCCCCGTAACCCCCCTCGCCACCCCTGGACTATCCCCCACCAGTCCCCCCAGCTCCCGCTGAAGCCCCCCTGGCCAATGGATGGGCTCCACCCCCTGACTGTGGGAGTGCCGGACACAGTCCACAGCTGCCACATGAGGTTGATGAAACCTCAGACCACAAGTGATCCACGTCATTAAGAAGTCGGCCCATCGAGGGCAGGGCATCGGGGGAGGGCCTTCAGGTGACATCCTGAGGCCGTCACAACGGTGTGCGGCGTTCTCCCTGATGTCGCCATTTTGGACGGAGCAGAGCGTCTGGAAAATGGAGCCGTCCCCGGTTTTGGCGTCAAAATGGATTCCCTGGCCAATCGCTTCAGATCTGTTCAACTCTTACTTATTTCCAACTCAACTAGAATGAACAACGGCCTTACTGAGCTAAGAATAGAGTTCCCACACAAGATATTAAAATGGAGTTAAACATCTGAACCCTGCCAGCAGCTGATGACTTGCCTTTGGTTTCCTTGCAGTTCAGTCTGGCTGTGCAGAAAGAGAGTTTATTACTTCAGATCTTCAGAAATAATCCATCAGATGAATCATAGAATCCTTGCAGTGCATCAAGTTTGCACGGGCCTTGGAAAGAGCTCCCTATTTAAGCCCACACATCCACCCTATGCCTGTAATCCATTACCCCACCTAACCTTTTTGGAAACTAAGGGGAAATTTAGCATGGCCAATCCATCTGACCTGCACATCTTTGGACTGTGGGAGGAACCAGGAGAAAACCCAGGCTGACACAGGGAGGAAGTGCAAACTCCACACAGACAGTCACCTAAGATTGGAATTGAACCCGGGTCCCAGGATCTGTGAGGCAGCAGTGCTAACCACTGTGCCACCGTGCTGCTCATGGGAGAGAAATCAGAGCTCTGACCCATCGGCTTCTGACCAACACAAAAGTAAAACAGAAATCACAGTCACAAGGAGGAAGGAACTTTTCAGAGGATACCTCGACCAATTGGCAGGGGCCATTGATGAGGTTGGTTAATTTGAAATAGTCCATTGGCCGACAGCCAAGTCCATCAAGGTGTGTCAGCATTAATCTTCCTGGAATCTGCTGATCTGAAATGTAAACAGCTTCTTTCAACCTGCCCTGCCTTAGGTCCATAGGTTAACCGTTTAGGCCAAGAGGTTTACCAGCCATTCGAATTAAAGGTGCAGTCCACCTTAAAGGCATTGGCACATTAATTGTCCGTGGACAAAAATTGAAATAGCAAAATAAAAAAAAATAAAGGGAAAAAGGGGGACAAACGGGATTTAGACAAGAGAATCCAGACAAAAGATGAAGCAGTTTATATATATCTGAGGAAAAGAAGACTGACAGATGTTTATTTAAACACAAAGAAGAACCACCAGTTGGTCTGTTCCACCACAGCTCCCCCAAAATTGGTGCCCACGTTACTGTCCCCTCGGTACACACATCACCAAGTCACTGAGTCACCCCAATGGGTGGGCACTCTGGTCAGTCACTCCGTTTCTGACCCTCCTGTTGTCCGTGGATGACTATTCCACCCGGCTGCAGCACTGAGTCTCTGAAGCAATGTCTCTTCAAACTGGATTTCTGGCTCCATTCCAGTCTCGTGAAGCCTGCCACACAATCTGTCCCCAAACAAATCTCAGCTCTTCTCAGTTCCTCTCACAGGGACCTCAAGGTGAAGCAGACTTTGTAATGTTCAGCTTGTTTACGCAGCTCTTGATGGTGTTTTCCCATCTGTCATCAATCAGGTGTTATGTCCATCAATGAAACTTCATCTTCTGATGCTTCAGGTGACCACGGCAGATAAGATTACTCAGCGACTTGCTCTGTAGCCCAAGGTCACAGAATGCCAGAGGACAGGAATTCTAATCAACAAAAAACAACTTATTTTAATATTCTAGTTTGAGAAAGTGGAAAAACAAAAGTTTTCGTCTAAACACCAGCTGTGTGGCCAGGACAGAGAGAAAACAAGATTGAGAAAAACAGGTCACTGCTGATTATTATTGATTAATTAATCAAAACACAATCAGAGCTGGGTTAAGATCAATGTTTGTCAAGTGAGAAAATACAAAATCACTTCAAATATTAAAATCAAAGCAGAGCTGAAATATAGTGTAAAATACAAAATTGGAAAAATTAGTGGCAGCAGCAGGCCTCAGGCCTACATTCAGAATATTGTATAAATGGAATCAAGTGTTTCTGTTTGGTTCCAGACATTGACATGGTTTGCTTCTTTGGGCACTGTTATAACCTGCCTACTTACCATTGGCTGGGGACTAATGACTATCCCACAATCCTGTGGGAGTATGAGCTTCCCCAATGAGGGGGGCGGAGAAACCACTAGTAAACTCCTAGTATAAATAAGCTGGCCAGTTCAGGAACCAGGAGGAAGGAGTATGTAGCAAGGGAAGTTACTGCTACTGTTATGTATATATGGTATAGTAAATGTTATTACTTTGTATCCTTAAAACTCGTGCTGGATTCATCGTGGCCCTTACAAAAGGCACGATCTTCCGGCCATGCTGCGCTGGAAAGCAGCTCGCTGTGGCACAGTGGTGCTGGTGAAAGCCAGGAGACCCCGCTCCCGGAATCTGCCCGGCTCTCAACACAAATCTCGCAGGACGCTGCAAGGTGAATCCCGCCCACAGTGGGCACGATCACCTTTTAACAAATCTACATATCAGGGCGAGGCAGTAAGCCTCACTCTAATGTGCAGATTCGCAATGTTCCTGAGGCTTTGGGGTTCAATCCCTTTGTCTCGGGGACCTTGGGCGAGCGCCGCTTGGTCCTGTTCCCCGTAACCGGGGGTTCCAGAAGGAACGGCACTCATGGAGGTCTCCACGGTGATCAGCTGCATTTCCTTTGGGCATGGAGGTGCCTTGTCACTGCTGGTGCCACCTGAGTACTCTGGCAGTGCCACCTGGGTGCCAGCCTGGCACTGCCAAGGTTCCCACATAGCCCTGCCAGCTGGAATAGGCAGAGCCTGGATGCCAAGCTGTCATTTTTTGCACGCGTGTGATTGGGCCCAGTGTGGGTTGGGAGGGGACAATCTTGCATTCGGCCTGGGGGGAGGGGGTCGGGGATTCTTTTCGTGACCTCGGAGATTGGTATGCCATTTTTAAATGGCGTCCCGATCTCTCGCTGCAACGTGAAGTTCCGGCGAGCGGAGATCCCCAGTGTAGCAAACGGAACTATATGCGGCCTCGGCCTCGCGATTCCCGTTCAGGCCCCTTATTCAAAGCGAGTTGCATTGAATAGCCTTGTGTTTCTCAGCACTGCGAGTGCTGGCAATCATGTAGCTATACACGCTCGCTCGGGGACTTTGTTCCCCTTTGGGAAGATCACGCCCCACCTCATCTTCTCAAACAACATTTTATTTTCTCAGAAGTATCTCTCTAGTTTGTAGCTGGAGCATTTTCATTTCAAACTGATCCCAGATTCTAATAGGTTTGTTGTTGAGATGCCTTCTTTAATTCTGATTAAAATTGGATTTCTCCCAAACTTCAGGCTTCAGGTTTATCTTTATATTTTGGGAACAAACACATTTTAAATTCTTCTTTCAGCTCAGAAGCTGGCAGCATTTGAATTAATGTCAATTGTTCTCAAACTTTTTGAAATTAAAATTTCCTGTTGAGAACTTTATCAGAAACCAAACCTCAAATCATTACACTTTGTAAGAACTGTATCAAAATTTAAATTCCCTCTTCCTTGTGTGTGTGAATTGTTTTCAGATTTAAAGTGTCAGGTGTTTATCGACACATATTCTTTCTCCTCAGTAACATCAGCGTTTTTCACAGGTCTCTTGTTAAACAGTCTGATTCTCATTGGTCAGCGTGTTTATATCAGATCTCCTGTTCCCAAGCAGAAGATAACTATGGTCCTGAATGAGTTCAACCATTTTCTTTAAAGATAAAGTAAAGACTCGAAACCATGACGATACTGTGGCAATAAAAATCGTCAGATAAATTCTCAGATTATTAACGCTGCTAGAAATCGGTTACATTGGAGGTTACCTCGAAATAAAAACACGAGGGTCCATTCTGCTCGAGGGGGAATGGATTCATTCAGCAATCTGAAAGCTCAAGCTGTGATTGGAAAGAGTGAAGTTCCTGTAAGTCTGCAAGAGGTTGCTGCAGAGTCTGGTTCATTTTAGGGTGCACGGTAGCACAAGGGCGGTAAGCGGCACAGTGGTTAGGACGGTTGCTTCACTGCTCCTGGATCCCAGGTTCGATTCCCCGCTGGGTCACTGTCTGTGCGGCGTCGACACGTTCTCCCCGTGTGTGGGTGGGTTTCCTCCGGGTGCTCCGGTTTCCTCCCACAGTCCAAGGATGTGCAGGTTAGGTGGATTGGCCACGATAAATTGCCTTTCGTGTCCCAAAAAGGATAGGTGGGGTTACTGGGTTACGGGGATGTGGTGGAGGGGGGGGTTTGGATAGGGTGCTTTCCAAGGGCCGGTGCAGACTCGATGGGCCCAATAGCCTCATTCTGCACTGCAAATTCTGATTCTATGATTCTCTGAACACAGGGAAAAGCTGTTGTATCTTTAGAGTCCATTCAATTTGTGCATTCTGGACAGAAATCTCAACTCCAACCTTATAACTTCAAACTTTGGTTTGTTTAATTTCATTGCACTTTAATCCAACTCAGAATCCACATTGTGAGGCTTTGAACTCAAATTGCTGAAACTCCACAAACAAATGCCAATTTAGAGAAGGAAATACATTGAGCTCACACACACAAACTCTTCATTACACACAGACACACAAATATAACAGGGCGACACGGTACCACAGTGGTTAGCACTGTTGCTTCACAACTCCAAGGTCCCAGGTTCGATTCCTGGCTTGGGTCACTGTCTGCGCGGAGTCCGCACATTCTCTCCGTGTCTGAGTAGGGTTCCTCCGGGTGCTCCGGTTTCCTCCCACATAACCCGAAGGATGTGCTGTTAGGTAATTTGGACAGTCTGAATTCTCCCTCTGCGTACCCGACCAGATGTTGGAATGTGGCGACAAGTAGCTTTTCACACTAAATTCACAGTAACTTAATGAAAGCCTACTTGTGACAATAAAGATTATTACATAAAGATTTTTATATTTCCATTCTAATAACATTTATCTGAACAAATTAAAACTTTCAGACTCGTAACAAAACTTCAAGCAGCAGTGAGGTGGAGGAATCTTCGAAATTTTCACCAACAGGAACAATCTGACTGACCAAAATTCCCATTTCCTCAGCCCCTGCCTGTCACTGGTCATGAACCCCCTGAGGGGTAACCCTCTCTCGCTCTCTCTCTCTCTCTCTCTCTCTCCAGAACAAAAGCTTCAGTGAATTACATCAATGTTTTTTAAAACATATTTAATTATTTACCAAAAATTCAGCGAGCGACTCGTCAACTCCCTAATCTAAATTTTATCTGACGTTGCTGATGTTATGTTTATAGTCCGACCACTCTCATTGCTTTCTTACCAGGAGATGGATCACTCCCTGTTTTCACACGTCCCTCACTACACCTCACACGAGGAAATGGTCAATGCCGTTTTACAGCACCGGGTCTCTCACTACACCTCACACTAGGAAATGGTCAATATCGTTTTACTGTAACTCATTGGAGTTTAGAAGGATGCGGGGGGATCTTATTGAAACATATAAAATTATGAATAGAATAGATAGGATAGATGCGGCCAGGTTGTTTCCACTGGCGGGTGAAAGCAGAACTAGGGGGCATCGCCTCAAAATAAGGGGAAGTAGATTTAGGACTGAGTGTAGGAGGAACTTCTTCACCCAAAGGGTTGTGAATCTCTGGAATTCCTTGCCCAGTGAAGCAGTTGAGGCTCCTTCTTTAAACGTTTTTAAGAAAAGATATATACCTTGCTAAAGAATAAAGGGATTCGGGGATATGGTGTACGGGCTGGAGAGTGGAGCTGAGTCCACAAAGATCAGCCATGATTTCATTAAATGGTGGAACAGGTTCGAGGGGCCAGATGGCCTATTCCTGTTCCTAGTTCTTATGTTCTTATGTGTTGCTCACTAAACCTGACACAATGAAACGGTCAATACTGTTTTACTGCAACGTGTTACTCACTACACCTGACACGAGGAAAGAGTCAATACCGTTTTACTGCACAGGGTCACTCACTACACATGACACTAGGAAACGGTCAATACCGTTTTACTGCACCGGATCACTCACTACACCTGACACTAGTAAACGGCCAATACTGTCTTACTGCACCGGGTGTCTCACTAGACCTGACACTAGGAAACGGTCAATACCGTTTTACTGCACCGGGTCTCTCACTACACCTGACACATAGAAACGGTCAATACCGTTTTACTGCACCGGGTCACTCACTATACCTGACTCTAGGAAATGGTCAATACCGTTTTACTGCACCGGGTCTCTCACTACACCTGACACATAGAAACGGTCAATACCGTTTTACTGCACCGGGTCACTCACTACACCTGACACTAGGAAACGGTCAATACTGTTTTACGCCAACGTGTTACTCACTACACCTGACACCAGGAAACGGTCAATACCGTTTTAATGCACCGGGTCACTCACTACACCTGACACTAGGAAACGGTCAATACTGTTTTACTGCACCGGGTCTCTCACTACACCTGACACTAGGAAACGGTCAATACTGTTTTACTGCACCGGGTCACTCACTACACCTGACACGAGGAAACGGTCAATACCGTTTTACTGCACCGGGTGTCTCACTACACCTGACACTAGGAAACGGTCAATACCGTTTTACTGCACCGGGTCACTCACTACACCTGACACTAGGAAATGGTCAACACCGTTTTACTGCACCGGGTCTCTCACTACACCTGACACTTGGAAACGGTCAATACTGTTTTACTGCACCGGGTCACTCACTACACCTGACACTTGGAAACGGTCAATACTGTTTTACTGCACCGGGTCACTCACTACACCTGACACGAGGAAACGGTCAATACCGTTTTACTGCACCGGGTCTCTCACTACACCTGACACTAGGAAACGGTCAATACCGTTTTACTGCACCGGGTCTCTCACTACACCTGACACTAGGAAACGGTCAATACCGTTTTACTGCACTGGGTCTCTCACTACACCTGACACTAGGAAATGGTCAATACCGTTTTACTGCATCAGGTCTCTCACTACACCTGACACTAGGAAACGGTCAATACCGTTTTACTGCACTGGGTCTCTCACTACACCTGACACTAGGAAATGGTCAATACCGTTTTACTGCATCAGGTCTCTCACTACACTTGACACTAGGAAACAGTCAATACCGTTTTACTGCACCGTGTCACTCACTACAGAAGGGTCTGGTTTAGCACAGGGCTAAATAGCTGGCTTTTAAAGCAGACCAAGCAGGCCAAGCAGCGCGGGTTCAATTCCCGTACCAGCCTCCCGAACAGGCGCCAAAATATGGCGACTCGGGGCTTTTCACAGTAACCTCATTTGAAGCCTACTTGTGACAAGAAGTGATTTTCATTTCATTTCATTTCACCTGACACTAGGAAACGGTCAATACTGTATGATTGCAGGTTCCCAAAAGTGGAGGAGCGGGGGGTGGTAGGCCTGGGGGCACCGATTGGGGTGGACGAGGTTATTAAGGGACTGGGAAGCATGCAAGCAGGGAAGGCCCCAGGACCAGACGGGTTCCCGGTGGAGTATTACAGAAAATATGTGGACTTGTTGGCCCCGTTGATGGTGAGGACGTTCAATGAGGCCAGGAAAGGGGGGACTCTACCCCCGACGATGTCGGAGGCGACGATATCGTTAATTTTGAAGAGGGATAAAGATCCGTTGCAGTGCGGGTCCTATAGACCCATTTCATTATTGAGCGTGGACGCCAAGTTGTTGGCAAAGGTACTGGCATCGAGGATAGAGGACTGTGTCCCGGGGGTGGTGCACGAAGACCAGACAGGGTTTGTAAAAGGGAGACAACTGAATGTTAACGTGCGACGACTATTAGGGGTGATAATGATGCCCCCAGTGGAGAGGGAGGCAGAGATAGTGGCGGCAATGGACGCTGAGAAGGCATTTGATAGGGTGGAGTGGGAGTATTTATGGGAAGTGTTAAGGAGGTTTGGGTTTGGGAACGGGTTTATTAGCTGGGTTAGACTTCTTTATGGGGCTCCAACGGCAAGCGTAGTTACAGGTCGACATAGATCGGAGTATTTCCGACTATATAGGGGAACAAGACAGGGATGCCCGCTGTCTCCATTGTTGTTCGCGTTGGCAATTGAACCTCTGGCCATGGCGTTGAGAGACTCCAGGAAATGGAGAGGGGTGATTAGAGGGGGAGAAGAACACCGAGTCTCGTTATACGCGGATGACCTATTGTTATACGTGTCGGACCCAGCGTGGGGGATGATAGAGGTTATGCGAATTTTGAGGGGGTTCGGGGATTTCTCGGGGTATAGGCTAAACATGGGGAAGAGTGAATTATTTGTGATACATCCAGGGGACCAGAGTAGAGAGATAGAAGGCTTGCCTCTAAGGAAAGTGGAAAGAAACTTCCGATACCTGGGGATTCAGATCGCTAGGAGCTGGGGAACCTTGCACAGACTTAATCTGACACGGTTGGTAGAACAAATGGAGGAGGACTTCAAGAGGTGGGACATGCAGCCTCTATCGCTGGCGGGCAGGGTGCAAGCAATTAAGATGATGGTCCTCCCGAGGTTCTTATTTGTATTTCGATGTCTCCCTATACTAATCACCAAGACCTTTTTTAATAAAATAGACAGGAGCATCACGAGCTTCGTGTGGGCAGGGAAAGTTCCGAGAGTAAGGAGGGGGTTCCTTCAGCGTAGTAGGGACAGAGGAGGATTGGCACTACCGAACTTGGGCGATTACTATTGGGCCGCCAATGTGGCAATGATACGTAAATGGATGATGGAGGGTGAGGGAGCGGCGTGGAAAAGACTGGAGAGAAAGTCCTGTAAAGGGACGAGTTTAGAGGCGCTGGTGACGGCGCCGCTACCGATCTCACCTAAAAGGTTTACCACGAACCCGGTGGTGGCGGCAACATTGAATATGCGGGGACAGTGGAGGCGACAGAGAGGGGTGCGGGGAGCCCTGGTGGGGTCCCCAATCAGGAACAACCATAGGTTCGCCCCAGGAAGAATGGATGGAGGATTTCAGAGCTATTACCAGTTGGGAATTAGGAGGGTGGGAGATTTATTTATAGATGGGACTTTTGCGAGCTTGGGAGCATTGGAGGAAAAGTATAAGTTGCCCCGGGGAAATTCCTTGAGATATATGCAGGTGAGAGCGTTTACTAGACAACAGGCGAGGGAATTTCCGTTGCTCCCGACACAGGGGATACAGGACAGAGTGCTTTCAGGGGTCTGGGTCGGAGAGGGCAAGGTGTCAGAGATTTATCGAGAGATGAGGGAAGAGGGGGAGGAGTCGGTGGGCGAACTAAAAGGAAAGTGGGAAGAAGAACTAGGGGAGGAGATAGAGGAGGGTATGTGGGCTGATGCCCTAAGCAGGGTAAATTCCTCTTCCTCATGCGCCAGGCTTAGCCTGATTCAATTTAAGGTGCTACATAGAGCACACATAATGGGAGCAAGATTGAGCAGGTTCATTGGAGTGGAGGGCAAATGTGGGAGGTGTGGCGGGAGCACGGCAAACCACGCACATATGTTTTGGGCGTGCCCGGCACTGGAAGGGTATTGGAAGGGAGTGACGGGAGTGATTTCGCGGGTGGTGAAGGCCCGGGTCAAACCAGGCTGGGGGTTAGCTCTATTTGGAGTTGTGGAAGAGCCGGGAGAGCAGGAGGCGAAAGAGGCCGACGTTGTGGCCTTTGCGTCCCTAGTAGCCCGGCGCAGGATCCTGCTCATGTGGAAGGAGGCGAAACCCCCCGGACTGGAGGCCTGGGTAAATGATATGGCGAGGTTCATTAAACTGGAGAAGATAAAGTTTGCCCTGAGAGGATCGGCTCAAGGGTTCACCGGGCGGTGGCAGCCATTTCTCGACTACCTAGGGGAACGTTAGAGGGAAGACAGATGACCAGCAGCAGCAACCCAGGGGGAAGGAGGGGGGAGGGGGGGGGGGGTAAGTTTAGTTTAGGTCAAAGATAAAGGGGTTTTGTTACTTGTGTATTGTTAAAAATTTCTGTATTGTTATTGTTGCGTTTGCTTTGTAAGAGGGGAAAAATTGTTGTTTGGGAAAAAAATTTCAATAAAACATATTTTTTAAAAAATACTGTATTATTGCACTGGGTCGCTCACTACACCTGACACTCGGAAATGGTCAATACCATATTACTGCAGCGGGTCATTCCCTACACCTGACACTAGGAAATGGCCAATTCATTTTACTGCAGTGGGTCGCTCACTCCACCTGACACTAGGAAATGGTCAATATCGTTTTACTGCACCTGGTCTCTCATTACATATGACACATCGAAACGGTCAATACCGTTTTACTGCACCGGGGTTACTCGCTACACCTGACACTAGGAAACGGTCAATACCGTTTTACTGCACCGGGTCTCTCACTACACCTGACACTAGGAAACGGTCAATACCGTTTTCCTGCACCGGGTCTCTCACTACACCTGACACTAGGAAACGGTCAATAGCGTTTTACTGCACCAGGTCTCTCACTACAGAAGGGTCTGGTTTAGCACAGGGCTAAATAGCTGTCTTTTAAAGCAGACCAAGCAGGCCAAGCAGTGCGGGTTCAATTCCCGTAACAGCCTCCCCGAGCAGGCGCCGAAATATGGCGACGAGGGGCTTTTCACAGTAACCTCATTTGAAGCTTACTTGTGACAAGAAGTGATTTTCATTTCATTTCATTTCACCTGACACTAGGAAACGGTCAATACCGCTTTACTGCACCGGGTCTCTCACTACACCTGACACTAGGAAACGGTCAATGCCGTTTTACTGCACCGGGTCTCTCACTACACCTGACACTAGGAAACGGTCAATACCGTTTTACTGCACCGGGTCTCTCACTACACCTGACACCAGGAAACGGTCAATACCGTTTTACTGCACCGGGTCTCTCACTACACCTGACACTAGGAAACGGTCAAAACTGTTTTACTGCACCTGGTCTCTCACTACACCTGACACAAGGAAACGGTCAATACCGTTTTACTGCACCGGGTCTCTCACTACACCTGACACTAGGAAACGGTCAATGCCGTTTTACTGCACCGGGTCTCTCACTACACCTGACACTAGGAAACGGTCAATACCGTTTTACTGCACCGGGTCTCTCACTACACCTGATACTGGGAAACGGTCAATACCCTTTTACTGCACCGGATCCCTCACTACACCTGACACTAGAAACGGTCAATACCGTTTTACTGCACCGGGTCTCTCACTACACCTGACACTAGGAAACGGTCAATACCGTTTTACTGCACCGGGTCTCTCACTACACCTGACACTAGGAAACGGTCAATACCGTTTTACTGCTCCGGGTCTCTCACTACACCTGACACTAGGAAACGATCAATACCGCTTTACTGCACCGGGTCTCTCACTACACATGACAGTAGGAAACGGTCAATACCGTTTTACTGCACTGTGTCTCTCACTACACCTGACACGAGGTAACGGTCAATACCGTTTGACTGCACCGGGTCTCTCACTACACCTGACACTGGGAAATGGTCAACACCGTTTTACTGCACCGGGTCTCTCACTACACCTGACACTAGGAAACGGTCAAAACTGTTTTACTGCACCGGGTCTCTCACTACACCTGACACTAGGAAACGGTCAATACCGTTTTACTGCACCGGGTCTCTCACTACACCTGACACTAGGAAACGGTCAATACCGTTTGACTGCACCGGGTCCCTCACTACACCTGACACTAGGAAACGGTCAATACCGTTTTACTGCACCGGGACTCTCACTACACCTGACACTGGGAAACGGTTAATACACTTTTACTGCACCGGATCCCTCACTACACCTGACACTAGAAACGGTCAATACCGTTTTACTGCACCGGGTCTCTCACTACACCTGACACAAGGAAACGGTCAATAATGTTTTACTGCACTGGGTCGCTCACTACACCTGACACTCGGAAACGGTCAAGACTGTTTTACTGCACCGGGTCTCTCACTACACCTGACACCAGGAAACGGTCAATACCGTTTTACTGCACCGGGTCTCTCACTACACCTGACACTAGGAAACGGTCAATACTATTTTAGTGCACTGGGACGCTCACTACACCTGACACTGGGAAACGGTCAATACCGTTTTACTGCAACGGGACTCTCACTACACCTGACACTAGGAAACGGTCAATACCGTTTTACTGCAATGGGTCTCTCACTACACCTGACACTAGGACAATATCGTTTTACTGCACCGGGTCTCTCACTACACCTGACACTAGGAAACGGTCAATACCGTTTTACTGCACCGGGTCACTCACTACACCTGACACTAGGAAATGGTCAATACTGTTTTACTGCACCGGGTCTCTCACTACACCTGACACTAGGAAACGGTCAATACTGTTTTACTGCACCGGGTCTCTCACTACACCTGACACTAGGAAACGGTCAATACTGTTTTACTGCACCGGGTCTCTCACTACACCTGACACTAGGAAACGGTCAATACTGTTTTACTGCACCGGGTCTCTCACTACACCTGACACTAGGAAATGGTCAACACCGTTTTACTGCACCGGGTCTCTCACTACACCTGACACTAGGAAATGGACAATATCGTTTTACTGCACTGGGTCTCTCACTACACCTGACACTAGGAAATGGACAATATCGTTTTACTGCACCGGGTCTCTCACTACACCTGACACTAGGAAATGGACAATATCGTTTTACTGCACTGGGTCTCTCACTACACCTGACACATGGAAATGGACAATATCGTTTTACTGCACTGGGTCTCTCACTACACCTGACACTAGGAAACGGTCAATACCGTTTTACTGCACCGGGCCTCTCACTACACCTGACACTAGGAAACAGTCAATACCGTTTTACTGCACCGGGTCTCTCACTACACCTGACACTAGGAAACAGTCAATACCGTTTTACTGCACCGAGTCACTCACTACAGAAGGGTCTGGTTTAGCACAGGGCTAAATAGCTGGCTTTTAAAGCAGGCCAAGCAGCGCGGGTTCAATTCCCGTACCAGCCTCCCGAACAGGCGCCGAAATATGGCGACTAGGGGCTTTTCACAGTAACCTCATTTGAAGCCTACTTGTGACAAGAAGTGATTTTCATTTCATTTCATTTCACCTGACACTAGGAAACGGTCAATACTGTATGATTGCAGGTTCCCAAAAGTGGAGGAGCGGGGGGGTGGTAGGCCTGGGGGCACCGATTGGGGTGGACGAGGTTATTAAGGGACTGGGAAGCATGCAAGCAGGGAAGGCCCCAGGACCAGACGGGTTCCCGGTGGAGTATTACAGAAAATATGTGGACTTGTTGGCCCCGTTGATGGTGAGGACGTTCAATGAGGCCAGGAAAGGGGGGACTCTACCCCCGACGATGTCGGAGGCGACGATATCGTTAATTTTGAAGAGGGATAAAGATCCGTTGCAGTGCGGGTCCTATAGACCCATTTCATTATTGAGCGTGGACGCCAAGTTGTTGGCAAAGGTACTGGCATCGAGGATAGAGGACTGTGTCCCGGGGGTGGTGCACGAAGACCAGACAGGGTTTGTAAAAGGGAGACAACTGAATGTTAACGTGCGACGACTATTAGGGGTGATAATGATGCCCCCAGTGGAGAGGGAGGCAGAGATAGTGGCGGCAATGGACGCTGAGAAGGCATTTGATAGGGTGGAGTGGGAGTATTTATGGGAAGTGTTAAGGAGGTTTGGGTTTGGGAACGGGTTTATTAGCTGGGTTAGACTTCTTTATGGGGCTCCAACGGCAAGCGTAGTTACAGGTCGACATAGATCGGAGTATTTCCGACTATATAGGGGAACAAGACAGGGATGCCCGCTGTCTCCATTGTTGTTCGCGTTGGCAATTGAACCTCTGGCCATGGCGTTGAGAGACTCCAGGAAATGGAGAGGGATGATTAGAGGGGGAGAAGAACACCGAGTCTCGTTATACGCGGATGACCTATTGTTATACGTGTCGGACCCAGCGTGGGGGATGATAGAGGTTATGCGAATTTTGAGGGGGTTCGGGGATTTCTCGGGGTATAGGCTAAACATGGGGAAGAGTGAATTATTTGTGATACATCCAGGGGACCAGAGTAGAGAGATAGAAGGCTTGCCTCTAAGGAAAGTGGAAAGAAACTTCCGATACCTGGGGATTCAGATCGCTAGGAGCTGGGGAACCTTGCACAGACTTAATCTGACACGGTTGGTAGAACAAATGGAGGAGGACTTCAAGAGGTGGGACATGCAGCCTCTATCGCTGGCGGGCAGGGAGCAAGCAATTAAGATGATGGTCCTCCCGAGGTTCTTATTTGTATTTCGATGTCTCCCTATACTAATCACCAAGACCTTTTTTAATAAAATAGACAGGAGCATCACGAGCTTCGTGTGGGCAGGGAAAGTTCCGAGAGTAAGGAGGGGGTTCCTTCAGCGTAGTAGGGACAGAGGAGGATTGGCACTACCGAACTTGGGCGATTACTATTGGGCCGCCAATGTGGCAATGATACGTAAATGGATGATGGAGGGTGAGGGAGCGGCGTGGAAAAGACTGGAGAGAAAGTCCTGTAAAGGGACGAGTTTAGAGGCGCTGGTGACGGCGCCGCTACCGATCTCACCTAAAAGGTTTACCACGAACCCGGTGGTGGCGGCAACATTGAATATGCGGGGACAGTGGAGGCGACAGAGAGGGGTGCGGGGAGCCCTGGTGGGGTCCCCAATCAGGAACAACCATAGGTTCGCCCCAGGAAGAATGGATGGAGGATTTCAGAGCTATTACCAGTTGGGAATTAGGAGGGTGGGAGATTTATTTATAGATGGGACTTTTGCGAGCTTGGGAGCATTGGAGGAAAAGTATAAGTTGCCCCGGGGAAATTCCTTGAGATATATGCAGGTGAGAGCGTTTACTAGACAACAGGTGCGGGAATTTCCGTTGCTCCCGACACAGGGGATACAGGACAGGGTGCTTTCAGGGGTGTGGGTCGGAGAGGCCAAGGTGTCAGAGATTTATCGAGAGATGAGGGAAGAGGGGGAGGAGTCGGTGGGCGAACTAAAAGGAAAGTGGGAAGAAGAACTAGGGGAGGAGATAGAGGAGGATATGTGGGCTGATGCCCTAAGCAGGGTAAATTCCTCTTCCTCATGCGCCAGGCTTAGCCTGATTCAATTTAAGGTGCTACATAGAGCACACATAATGGGAGCAAGATTGAGCAGGTTCTTTGGAGTGGAGGGCAAATGTGGGAGGTGTGGTGGGAGCCCGGCAAACCACGCACATATGTTTTGGGCGTGCCCGGCACTGGAAGGGTATTGGAAGGGAGTGACGGGAGTGATTTCGCGGGTGGTGAAGGCCCGGGTCAAACCAGGCTGGGGGTTAGCTCTATTTGGAGTTGTGGAAGAGCCGGGAGTGCAGGAGGCGAAAGAGGCCGACGTTGTGGCCTTTGCGTCCCTAGTAGCCCGGCGCAGGATCCTGCTCATGAGGAAGGAGGCGAAACCCCCCGGACTGGAGGCCTGGGTAAATTATATGGCGGGGTTCATTAAACTGGAGCAGATAAAGTTTGCCCTGAGAGGATCGGCTCAAGGGTTCACCAGGCGGTGGCAGCCATTTCTCGACTACCTAGGGGAACGTTAGAGGGAAGACAGATGACCAGCAGCAGCAACCCAGGGGGAAGGGGGGGGGAGGGGGGAGGGGGGGGGTAAGTTTAGTTTAGGTCAAAGATAAAGGGGTTTTGTTACTTGTGTATTGTTAAAAATTTCTGTATTGTTATTGTTGCGTTTGCTTTGTAAGAGGGGAAAAATTGTTGTTTGGGAAAAAAATTTCAATAAAACATATTTTTAAAAAATACTGTATTATTGCACTGGGTCGCTCACTACACCTGACACTCGGAAATGGTCAATACCATATTACTGCAGTGGGTCATTCCCTACACCTGACACTAGGAAATGGCCAATTCATTTTACTGCAGTGGGTCGCTCACTCCACCTGACACTAGGAAATGATCAATATCGTTTTACTGCACCTGGTCTCTCATTACATATGACACATCGAAACGGTCAATACCGTTTTACTGCACCGGGTCTCTCACTACACCTGACACTAGGAAACGGTCAATACCGTTTTCCTGCACCGGGTCTCTCACTACACCTGACACTAGGAAACGGTCAATACCATTTTACAGCACCGGGTCACTCACTACACCTGACACTAGGAAACGGTCAAAACTGTTTTACTGCACCGGGTCTCTCACTACACCTGACACTAGGAAACGGTCAATACCGTTTTACTGCACCGGGTCTCTCACTACACCTGACACTAGGAAACGGTCAATGCCGTTTTACTGCACCGGGTCTCTCACTACACCTGACACTAGGAAACGGGCAATACCGTTTTACTGCACCGGGTCTCTCACTACACCTGACACTGGGAAACGGTCAATACCCTTTTACTGCACCGGATCCCTCACTACACCTGACACTAGAAACGGTCAATACCGTTTTACTGCACCGGGTCTCTCACTACACCTGACACTAGGAAACGGTCAATACTGTTTTACTGCACTGGGTCGCTCACTACACCTGACACTAGGAAACGGTCAATACTGTTTTACTGCACCGGGTCTCTCACTACACCTGACACTAGGAAACGGTCAATACCGTTTTACTGCACCGGGTCTCTCACTACACCTGACACTAGGAAACGGTCAATACCATTTTACTGCACCGGGTCACTCACTACACCTGACACAAGGAAATGGTCAATACTATTTTAGTGCACTGGGGCGCTCACTACACCTGACACTGGGAAACGGTCAATACCGTTTTACTGCAACGGGACTCTCACTACACCTGACACTAGGAAACGGTCAATACCGTTTTACTGCAATGGGTCTCTCACTACACCTGATACTAGGAAACGGTCAATACCGTTTTACTGCACCGGGTCTCTCACTACACCTGACACTAGGAAACGGTCAATACCGTTTTACTGCACCGGGTCTCTCACTACACCTGACACTAGGAAACGGTCAATGGCGTTTTACTGCACCGGGTCTCTCGCTACACCTGACACTAGGAAACGGTCAATACCGTTTTACTGCACCGGGTCTCTCACTACACCTGACACTAGGAAATGGTCAATACTGTTTTACTGCACTGGGTCTGTCACTGCATCTGACACGAGGAAACGGTCAATACCGTTTTACTGCACCGGGTCACTCACTACACCTGACATTAGGAAACGGTCAATACCATTTTACTGCAATGGGTCTCTCACTACACCTTACACTGGGAAACGGTCAATACCGTTTTACTGCACCGGGTATCTCACTACACCTGACACTAGGAAACCGTCAGTACTGTTTTACTGCACCGGGTCCCTCACTACACCTGACACTAGGAAACGGTCAATACCGTTTTACTGCACCGGGTCTCTCACTACACCTGACACTAGGAAACGGTCAATACCGTTTTCCTGCACCGGGTCTCTCACTGCACCTGACACCAGGAAACGGTCAATATCGTTTTACTGCACCGGGTCTCTCACTACACCTGACACTAGGAAACGGTCAATGCCGTTTTCCTGCACCGAGTCTCTCACTACGCCTGACACTGGGAAACGGTCAATATCGTTTTACTGCACCGGGTCTCTCACTACTCCTGACACTAGGAAACGGTCAATATCGTTTTACTGCACCGGGTTTCTCACTACACCTGACACCAGGAAACGGTCAATACCGTTTTACTGCACCGGGTCTCTCACTACACCTGACACTAGGAAACGGTCAATACCGTTTTACTGCACCGGGTCTCTCACTACACCTGACACTAGGAAATGGTCAATACCGTTTTACTGCACCGGGTCTCTCACTACACCTGACACTAGGAAACGGTCAATATCGTTTTACTGCACCGGGTCTCTCACTACACCTGACACTAGGAAACGGTCAATACTGTTTTACTGCACCGGGTCTCTCACTACACCTGACACTAGGAAACGGTCAAAACCGTTTTACTGCACCGGGTCTCTCACTACACCTGACACGAGGAAACGGTCAATACTGTTTTACTGCACCGGGTCACTCACTACACCTGACACGAGGAAACGGTCAATACTGTTTTACTGCACCGGGTCTCTCACTACACCTGACACTAGGAAACGGTCAATACCGTTTTACAGCACCGGGTCTCTCACTACACCTGACACGAGGAAACGGTCAATACTGTTTTACTGTACCAGCTATTCTGTCACCTTTCAGTTTAAATCCTTAGGATCGATTACGCACGCTCCTCTCTCTTTCTCTCTCGAATATCTGAACCTGTTTATATCACTTCGCAACCTCTCTGTATCCTCCTGACAGCTTTCGTTCCCCATTTGCTCTGTATTGTCAGTGAATTTGAATATCTTACACTCAGTCTACTCGTCTAAATGATTGATCTGGATTGTAAATATCACAGACAGAAACAGGGGAATACATAATAAGGGTCAAAGAAATGGCTGAGCAATTGAATACATACTTTGGTTCTGTCTTCACAAAAGAGGACACAAATCACATACCGGAAATGTTGGAGAATGAAAGGTTTAGTGAGAGGGAAGAACTGGGGGAGATCAACATTAGTAGAGAAATGGTGCTGGGAAAACTGATGGGATTGAAGGTGGATAAATCCCCAGGGCCTGAGAATCTGCATCCCAGAGTGCTTAAGGGGGTGGCTCTGGAAATAGTGGATGCATTGGTGGTCATCTTCCGGGATTCTATAGACTCTGGAACTGTCCCTGCAGATTGGAGGGTAGCTCACGTCACTCCGATATTCAGAAAGGGAGGTAGAGAGAAAGCAGGGAATTATAGACCAGTAAGCCTAACATCGGTAGTGGAGAAAATGCTTGAATCCATTATCAAGGACTTTATAGCAGAACATTTAGAAAGCAGTGGCAGGGTCAGTCAGAGTCAGCATGGATTTATGAAGTCAAAACCATGCTTGACAAATCTGTTGGAATTCTTTGAAGATGTAACCAGTCCAGTCGACAAGGGGGAGCCAGTCAATGTGGCATATTTGGACTTTCAAAAGGCGTTTGACATAGTCCCGCATAAGAGATTATTGTGCAAGATTAAAGCGCATGGAATTGGGGGAAGTGTATTGAGGTGGATAGAAAACGGGTTGGCAGAGAGGAAACAAAGAGTAGGGATTAATGAGTCCTTTTCAAATTGGCGGGCAGTAACTAGTGGGGTGCCACAGGGATCGATGCTGGGACCCCAGCTATTCACAATTTACATGAATTATTTGGATGAGGGAACAAAATGTAACATCTCAAAGTTTGCAGATGATACCACGTTAGGAGGGAGAGTGAACTGTGACGAGGATGCAGGGATCCTACAGCAAGATCTAGACAGGTTGGGCGAGTGGGCAAACCAATGGCAGATGCAGTACAATTTGGATAAGTGTGAGGTTACTCACTTGAGAAACAAAAAAGGAAGGCAAATTATTACTTGAACGGTTGTAAATTGGGAGAGGGGAGTGTGCAGCGGGACCTGGGTCCCCTTGTGCACCATTCGCTGAAGGTAAGCATGCAGGTGCAGAAGACGGTAAAGATGTTGGCCTTTATTGCGCGAGGTTTCGAGTACAGAAGCAGGGATGTGTTGCTGCAATTGTACAGGGCCTTGGTGAGGCCATACCTAGAATATTGTGTGCAGTTTGGTCTCCTTTTCTGAGGAAACATGTTCTTGCTCTTGAGGGAGTGCAGCGAAGGTATACCAGACTGATTCCAGGGACGGCGGGACTGTCATATGAAGAAAGATTGACTAGGTTGGGATTGTTCTCGCTGGTGTTCAGAAGAATGAGGGGGGATCTCATCGAGACTTATAAAATTCTAACGGGACTAGACAGGGTAGATGCAGGGAAATGTTCCCAATGGTGGGTGTGTCCAGAACCATGGGTCACAAGCTGAGGATTCAGGGTAAACCATTTCGGACAGAAATGAGACATTTCTTCACACACAGAGTGGTGAGCCTGTGGAATTCATTACCACAGGAATCATAGAATTTACAGTGCAGAAGGAGACCATTCGTCCCATTGAGTCTGCACCGGCCCTTGGAAAGAGCACCCCGTTTAAGCCCATACTCCTAACCTATCCCCGTAACCCAGTAACACCACCAAATCTTTTGGATTCTAGGGGCAATTTATCAGAGCCAACCCACCTAACCTGCACGTCTTTGGGAGGAAACCTGAGCACCCGGAGGAAACCCACGCAGACACGGGGAGAATGTGCAGACTCCGCACAGACAATGACCCAGCGGGGAATAGAACCTGGGACCCTGGAGCTGTGAAGCAACTGTGCTAACCACTGTGCTGCCGTGCTGCCGTAGTTGGTGCTAAAACATTGAATATATTCAAGAGGCGGCTAGATATAGCACTTGGGCGAAAGGGGTCAAAGGCTATGGGGAGAAAGCAGGATTAGACTGTTGAGTTGGATGATCAGCCATGATCGTAATAAATGGCGGGATGGCTCAAAGGGCCAAAAGGCCTCCTCCTGCTTCTATGGATCTATGTATCCTGTCCCCCGTGAGTTACAGCTGCCCATCTTGAGAATGATTTGATTATTCCCACTGCCTTCTGTCCATTAGCTTGTCTTGAATCCAAATTAATAAATTTCCCCCAATCCCACAAGCCTTAATCTTGTGTCACAGTCTCTCCTGTGTCACCTGACCAAATGTTTTCTGAAAAAGCCAAATATTCTGAACCTATGTTTCCTTCCTATCGACCCTGCCAGTTACACACTGAAAAATCCATCATGGTTTTGTCAAACATGAATTCCCCTTTCATAAATCCATGTTGACTGTGTCTAATCACATTGGGATTTTCCAAGCTTCCTGTTACCACATCCTGAATAATAGATTCCAGCATTTTCCCTGTTCCTGATGTCAGACTAACTGGTCTAGAATTCCCTGTTTTCTCTCTCACTCGTTTCTGGAGCAGAGGGGTTACATTTACTACCTTCCAATTCACAGGGAATGTTCTAGAATCTAGGGAATTCTGGATGATGAAATCCCATGGGTCTGATATCTCCTCACCCACCTCTTTCAAATAACGAGAAATATTTTTGTTCATTTGGTCATGTGATGTGGGCATTGCTGGCTAGACCAGTATTTATTGCCCATCCTTAATTGCCCTTGTGGAGGTGGTGCTGAGCTGCCTTCTGAACCCCTGCACTCCATGTGGTGTAGGTACACCCTCAGTGCTGTCAGGGAGGGTGTTCCAGGAATTTGACCCAGTGATGAGACAGGTAATAGGTTTGGAAGGTGATGTTAAAGGAGGCTTGGTGAGTTGCTGCAGTGACATCGGCTGGAATATCGACAAGAACCTCCATTAAATACTGTAAACTGAATTGTCCATTTGACACGGGTCATAATCATCCCAAAGTTACAAGGCAGGCATCATCCCAAATCCAAAATAGGCAGCGTATGAGAGAGGTTCAAAGTGACATGGCTGTGATCAGCACCCCTCCATCCAATATGGGATTCAGATGTCAAGTTGTTGGGCTGGATTCTTAGACAACCTATAATCAATGACGGAGTGTCTCAGCTATAGGGGTGAACAGGGAAAGGCGGATAACACAAGCACAGGTCAAGGGCATGGCAGTGGTTTTCTGGCTGGGGGTGGAAGGTCAGTCATTGTTGGCTGATATACATTTGTCTCTTGGATCTATCTGTCCACAGGAAGGGGAAGGATTACAGAATGGAGGCTGTGCCCAATGCTGCCTTCTTGGTGTCACTGCTCAGACTGAGGAGGTGAATAAGGGCCCGGTGCCGTCTAGCACAGCTTAGAGAGGAGCCCTGGCCTGAGCTCATGGTCCAGGGGAGTCCCAGGAAGACCCAGAGGCTGAGGAGGTCAGGCCTAATCCATGGAGGTGAATGGCATGACCAAGTCCACAGCAAAGAGGCCTCTCCTATTTGGAAATGTGCGAGAGACACTGATGGGCATGTCTGATTTGTCAATTGTTGCGCTGGTCCGTAGCTGCCACATTCTGTGGGAGGATGTGATGGTGCATTTACTAGTAACCATTCTCTGTCAGTGCCCCTGAAGGTCACTGTTGCACTGAGTGTACCTGCCAGAGGCTGGTTCCAGGGATCCACAGGGACCCTATGCAGCATCTCTCGTTCCTCAACATATTAATTCAGGAGGTGACAGATATCCTTTACAGTGAGCCTCATCATTATATAAAGTTCACATTGGATGATAAGAACCAGACTGCGAGATTTTGGGGATTTGCAGCAATCTCCGGCTTTCCCAATGGACACAGTGCAATCGATTGTCCACATAACACATAACGGGTCACAGGGCACAAGACATCCAATCATCCACTGGTCTTCATTAACAGAAAAGGGTTCCACTCGATCACCATTCAGCTGGTGTGTGATCATCAGAAGCACATCATACACGTTTGTGCCAGGACCCCTGGGAGTTCCCACAACTCCTGACTCAACCCGAGGTCTCACAGATGTTCAAAAGGCCCTGGCACTTCCAGGAATGGTTACTGGGTGACATAAGGTACCCGCTGAAGGGATGGCCCATTATACCTGGTGTCATCCTCAAAGTGCCTCGCAGAAGAGAGACAACACGGTGGTGGTGGTTCCAGGTGGGGGAGATGGGTGCCCTTGGGGCCCTTCGACCAGACTGGCCTCTTGGAATGTGAGGGAACGGAATGGGCCGATCAAGAGGTCCCGGGTTTTCACCCATTTAAAGAGTCTGAAGTCAGATGTGGTGTTTATGCAAGAGACTCATCTGAGGGATCTGCGGATCAGACGATATTGAGGAAAGGTTGGGTGGTGCAGGTGTTTTATTCTGGGTTAGATATGAAGGTAAGGGGGCTTGCGACACTGATTAGTAAAAGGGTGTCTTTTTTAGCTTGTAGCATAGTGAGTGATCCAGGCGTTGATATGTGCTGGTGAGTGGGAGGCTGGAGGGTGCGCCGTGGTGTTGGTGAACATTTGTGCCCACAACTGGGGTGATGTAGATTTTATGAAGAGGGTGCTAGCGAAGGTTCCAGATTAGTGTTAATGAGGTCAGTCCATAAGAGGGTCGTTTAGGAATCTGGTAACAGGCTGTGATGCAGAGAGATAGGATGCTTTTTATGGTGCATCTGTAAAAGTTGGTCAGGGTTAATGTGGACATGCCGAATTTCCTTAGTTTCCTGAGGAAGTATAGGCGCAGTTGTGCTTTCTTGGTGGTAGTGTCGACGTGGGTGGACCAGGATAGATTTTTGGAGATGTGTACCCCTCGGAATTTGAAACTGCTAACCATCTCCACCTCGGCCCCGTTGATGCTGACAGGGGTGTGTACAGTACTTTGCTTCCTGAAGACAATGACCAGCTCTTTAGTTTTGCTGGCATTGAGGGATAGATTGTTGTCACTGCACCACTCCACTAGGTTCTCTATCTCTATATTTTATTTCTAGATATTTCTAGAATGGCAATAATCGTATTTTTTGCTGAAAAACATAATTTGTTTGAATTGAGCACATGTGCAGCAGATGTTTATATCTTACAGGGTGCAAAGGAGCTGGACACAGTGATTGTATAATGTGACAATCAGTCCCATTGTATTGATTGATGTCAACCAACACAATCATCAATCATTTACTCATAAATGTTTCCCCCATTTTGTGAATGTACAATGTTCGCAATTTTGTGCCAAAAGAGCTTGGACCTCTTTGTGTCTTTTGGACAGGGAAAGAAAGGGGAGTTTTCTTTTTTGTAATTACATCCAATTGGCTATATTTTCTGTGGTTAAGATTTCCGGGTGGCACGGTAGCACAGTGGTTAGCACTGCTGCCTCACAGTGCCAGGGACCCGGGTTCAATTCCAACCTTGGGTGCCTGTCTGTGTGAAGTTTGCACTTTCTCCTCGTGTCGCCGTGGGTTTCCTCCGGGTACTCCGGCTTCCTTCCAAACGTGCAGTTTAGGTGCATGGGAGTGGGTTTCAGTACGGTGCTCTTTCATAGGGTCGGTGCAGACCTGATGGGTCGAATGGCTTCGTTCTGCACTGTTGTGATTCTATGGATTGTAAGATGTTGCTAGGTTTCCATGGTATCCATTTTCTGTTCTATTCTATGTGTTTGATGCAGTCTGAGAAGGCCCGGGGTTCGGACACGTTCCCAGTGAAACTCTATAAAAGATTTGTTCCAGATTTGGGGCCCCTTTTAGTGGAGATGTTTAACGAGTTTGTTGGCAATGTGGAGCTTCTGCCCACATTGACACAGGCATCAATTTCACTAAATTTGGAGAAGGATAAGGACGCAGAGGAGTATGGATCATATCATCCGATATCATTGCTGAATGTGGATGCAATGCTGTTAGAACATAGAACATAGAATCCCTTCAGGGCAGAAGGAGACCATTCAGCCCATCGAGTCTGCACCGACCCTGTGAAAGAGCACATTACCCAGGCCCACTCTCCTGTCCTATCCCCATAACCCCACCTAACCTGTACATCTTTGGTCACTAAGGGAAAATTTTAGCAAGGCCAATCCACCTAACCTGCACATGTGTTGGACGTTTGGTTAAGTTGCTGGTGACGTGCAAGGTGGAGTGTACGGGGGGTGATAGATGAGGACCAAACGGGATTCGTGAAGGGGCGGCAGTTGTCGGCTAGCATTAGGAGGGTGTTAAATGCGATTATGATGCCCCGAGAGGTCAGGAAACGGAGGTGATAGTATCGAGAGACACGGGGTGGAGGGGTATTGAGGGGGGGGGGGGGGGGTGTGGAGCACCGGCTCTCCCTGTATGTGGACGACCTGTTGTTGCATGTCACGGAAAAGTCACAAGGACTTTAAACTAGCAAGTTGGGGGGAAGGGAAGCGTAAAGCTATGGACAGTATAATGGTTAATGGAGATCAAGGCAGCAGGTTACATGACAGGCTATTATGTAGAGATATGGGTTCAAAGACAAGGAAAATTAGGAGAAAGGGTAAGAGGAAAAATAAATTGCGAAAAGTTACTGATCAAGGTGTTAGGATTCATAACAAAGACATAAAAAACAGCATAAGTGTACTTTACCTGAATGCTTGTAGTATATGAAATAAGGTAAATGGTTTCTTGGCGCAAATCATCGTGAATGACTATGATTTAGTGGCCATTACTGAAACATGGTTAAAAGATGGTCACGACTGGGAGTTAAATATCCAAGGGTATCAGACTATACGAAAGGATAGAATGGATGTTAAGGGTGGTGGTGTAGCTTTGTTGTTTAAGGATGGCATCCGGGCAATAGTAAGGGATGATATTGGTGCTATGGAGGACAAGGTTGAATCAATTTGGGTGGAAATCAGGAATAGTAAGGCGAAAAGGTCACTGATAGGAGTAGTCTATAGGCCACCAAATAGTAACAGGATGGTAGGGCAGGCAATAAGCAAAGAAATAACGGATGCATGTAGAAATGGTACAGCGGTTATCATGGGAGATTTTAATCTGCATATCGATTGGTTTAACCAGGTTGGCAAAGGCAGCCTTGAGGAGGGGTTTATAGAATGTGCCCGGGATAATTTCCTGGAACAGTATGTAATGGAACCTACAAGGGAACAAGCGGTCCTAGATCTGGTCCTGTGTAATGAGGCAGGATTGATTAATGATCTCATAGTTCGGGATCCTCTTGGAAGGAGTGACCACAATATGGTGGAATTTAAAATACAGTTGGAGGATGAAAAGGTAAAATCAAACACTAGTGTTTTGTGCTTAAACAAAGGCGATTACAATGGGATGAGAGAAGAAGTAGCTAAGGTAGACTGGGAGCAAAGACTTCATGGTGAAGCAGTTGAGGAACAGTGGAGAACCTTCCAAGCGATCTTTCACAGTGTTCAGAAAAGGTTCATACCGACAAAAAAGAAAGGGGAAAAATCGACCGTGGATATCTAAGGAGGTGAGGGAGAGTATCAAATTGAAGGAAAAAACATACAAAGTGGCAAAAATTAGTGGGAGGCTACAGGACTGGGACGTCTTTAGGGGACAACAGAAAGCTACTAAAAAAGCCATAAAGAAGAGTAAGGTAGACTATGAAAGTAAACTGGCTCAGAACAGAAAAGCAGATAGTAAAAGCTTCTACAAATATATAAGACACAAAAGAGTGGCTAAGGTAAATATTGGTCCTTTGGAAGATGAGAAGGGAGATTTAATAATAGGAGACGGGGAAATGGCTGAGGAGCTGAACAGGTTTTTTGGGTCAGTCTTCACAGTGGAGGACACAAATAACATGCCAGTGACTGATGGAAATAAGGATATGGCAGGTGAGGACCTTGAGATGATTGTAATCACTAAGGAGGCAGTATTGGGCAAGCTAATGGGGCTAAAGGTAGACAAGTCTCCTGGCCCTGATGGGATGCACCCCAGAATGTTAAAAGAGATGGCTAGGGAAATTGTAAACGCACTAGTGATAATTTATCAAAATTCACTAGATTCTTTGGTGGTCCCAGAGGATTGGAAAGTAGCAAACGTGACACCACTGTTTAAAAAAGGAGGTCGGCAGAAAGCGGGTAATTATAGGCCGGTAAGCTTAACTTCGGTTGTAGGGAAAATGCTGGAATCTATCATTAAGGAGGAAATAGCGGGGCACCTGGAGGGAAATTGTCCCATTGGGCAGACGCAGCATGGGTTCACAAAGGGTAGGTCGTGTCTGACTAATTTGGTAGAATTTTTTGAGGACGTTACCAGTGCAGTAGATTATCATAGATATCATAGAATTTACAGTGCCGAAGGAGGCCATTCGGCCCATCGAGTCTGCACCGGCTCTTGGAAAGAGCACCCTACCCAAGTTCAGCACCTCCACCCTATTCCCATAACCCAGTAACCCCACCCAACACTAAGGGCAATTTTGGACACTAAGGGCAATTTATCATGACCAGTCCACCTAACCCGCACATCTTTGGACTGTGGGAGGAAACCGGAGCACCCGGAGGAAACCCACGCACACATGGGGAGGATGTGCAGACTCCGCACAGACAGTGACCCAAGCCGGAATTGAACCTGGGACCCTGGAGCTGTGAAGCAATTGTGCTATCCACAATGCTACCGTGCTGCCCTTTAATAATGGGGAGCCAATGGATGTGGTATATCTGGATTTCCAGAAAGCTTTTGACAAGGTGCCACACAAAAGGTTGCTGCATAAACTAAAGATGCATGGCATTGAGGGTAAAGTGGTAGCATGGGTAGAGGATTGGTTAACTAACAGAAAGCAGAGAGTGGGGATAAATGGGTGTTTCTCTGGTTGGTAACTAGTGGGGTCCCTCAAGGATCAGTGTTGGGCCCGCAGTTGTTCACAATTTACATCGACGATTTGGAGTTGGGGACCAAGTGCAATGTGTCAAATTTTGCAGACGACACTAAGATGAGTGGTAAAGCAAAAAGGGCAGAGGATACCGGAAGTCTGCAGAAGGATTTGGATAGGTTAGGTGAATGGGCTAGGATCTGGCAGATGGAATTCAATGTTGCCAAGTGTGAGGCTATCCATTTTGGGAGGAATAACAGCAGAATGGATTATTATTTAAACGGTTAGATGTTAAAACATGCTTCTGTGCAGAGGGACCTGGGTGTGCTGGTGCACGAGTCACAAAAAGTTGGTGCGCAGGTGCAACAGGTGATTAAGAAGGCTAATTGAGTTTTGTCTTTCATTGCGAGAGGGATGGAGTTCAAGTCTAGTGAGGTTATGCTGCAATTGTATAAGGTGTTGGTGAGGCCGCATCTGGAGTATTGTGTTCAGTTTTGGTCTCCTTACCTGAGAAAGGACATATTGGCACTGGAGGGGGTGCAGAGGAGATTCACTAGGTTGATCCCAGAGTTGAGGGGGTTAGATTATGACAAGAGGTTGAGTAGACTGGGACTGTACTCATTGGAGTTTAGAAGGATGCGGGGGGATCTTATTGAGACATATAAAATTATGAAGGGAATAGATAGGATAGATGCAGGCAGGTTGTTTCCACTGGTCGGGGAAAGCAGAACTAGGGGGCATTGCCTCAAAATAAGGGGAGGTAGATTTAGGACGGAGTGTAGGAGGAACTTCTTCACCCAAAGGGTTGTGAATCTCTGGAATTCCTTGCCCAGTGAAGCAGTTGAGGCTCCTTCTTTAAACGTTTTTAAGAAAAAGATAGATACCTTTCTAAAGAATAAAGGGATTCGGGGATATGGTGTACGGGCCGGAGAGTGGAGCTGAGTCCACAAAGATCAGCCAGGATCTCATTAAATGGCGGAGCAGGCTCGAGGGGCCAGATGGCCTACTCCTGTTCCTAGTTCTTATGTTCTTATGTTCTTATTGATAAGATTATGGCGATGCTGGCGGAGTTTGGGTCATATTCAGGGTACAAGCTCAATTTCGGAAAGAGCGAGGTGTTCCCGGTCAATGCTCGGATGCAGGGGAGGGGCCTGGAGAGGTTGACGTTTCGGCGGGTCACGTCGACATTTCGATATTTGGGTGTATGAGTTGGGCATAGTTGGGCGCAATTGCATAAATTGAATTTGGCGAACTTGGTGGAGGGGGTGAAAGAGGTTTTTAAGAGGTGGGATGTTCTTACGCTGGCTGGGAGGGAGGGCCCAGACAGCAAAGATGACGATTTTGCCAAACCTTTTGTTTATTTTCCAGAATTCCCGATTTTGTGTAAATGCCTTTCTTTGGAATAATGAATAGGATGATTCAGGAGTTTATTTGGTCGGGTAAGGTACCCTGGATTAGGAGGGTGTTTTTGGCGAGGTGCAGGCAGAGAGGGAGGTTGGCACTGCCGAGCTTGCTGAATTATTACTGGGTGGCAATTGTTGAAAAGGTCAGGAAGTGGGCTGTGGGGGAGTGGTCGGTGTGGGGGCAGGTAGAGGAGGCCACGTGAGCTTGAGTGCACTGTTACCGGCACCTCTTCCGTTCTTGCCGGTGAGGTACACCACGAGCCCGGTGGTGGTTTAATCGCCCAGAGTGTGGAATCAGTGCCGGCAACATTTTAAGATGGAGGGTGCGTCATTGTAGGCGCCGATCTGTGGCAATCATAGATTGAAACGGGCAGGGTTAGATTCTATATTCAGTGTGTGGGAGCCGGTGGGGTTAGAATGATTTTGGGACCTTTTCTCGGGGTGGGGGTGGGGGGGGTGGGGGGTGGGGGGGGAGTTGGAGGAGGAGTTACAGTTGCTGAGAGGTAATGGGGTTCGGTACCTGCAAGCCAGGGATTTTGTGAGGAAGGAGTTGGCCACGTTTCCGAGGTTGCCAACTCTGTCGCAGCATGAAAACATTCTGTCTGAGGACCAGATAGGGGAGGGTAGGATCTCGGACATATACGGGGAATTGAGAGGAATGGAGAGGTCCTCGGTGGAGGGTATAAAGCGAAGTGGGAGGAGGAGCTGGGGGGGCGGTATTTGAGGTGGGATTATTGAGTGAGGCCCTGTGAAGGGTAAATACGACCTCCCCTTTTGAGAGACTGTGTCCCATTCAGTCTAAAGTGGTGCACAGAGCACACATGACAGTGTCGCGAATGAGTCGGTTTTCCCAAGGGGAGGGCAGGCGGTGCTCAAGGGGACCGGCTAATCAGACTCATATGTTCTGGGCCTGCCCGGAGTTGGAGGAGCTCTGGGAGTCCTTTGCAGGGACTATGCCGAGGATTCTGGGGGTGAGGGTGGCTCTGAGCCCATGGTGGTGATATTTGGGGTGCCGGAGGATCCGGGAGTGCAGGTGGAGGACAGAGGCTGACGTGTTGACCTTTGCCTCCCTGATAACCCGGATGGATCTTGTTAGGGTGGTGGGATCTGAAGCTGACTGAGGTGGAGGATTGGCTGAGTGACTTGGTGGAATTCCTACATCCGGAAAAGATAGAATTTGCCATTAGGGGGTCAGAGGAGGGATTCATTTCGAGGTGGAGGTGGTTCATCAGCTTCTTTAAGGAGTGGGAAATGTCAGCGGGGTGGGGGGGAGGGGTTTTACTGTGTTGTGTGTTACTTTGGGATTTTCTTTGCGCTGATTATAATTGGAAAGTGGATTGGGTTGGGACTTGGAGGGATTTTGTATGAGGACCACGGTTTGTGGAGGATGGTTATTTGTATTCTGTGGTCTGTAAATCATTTGAATATGTCTTGAAGAAAAATATTTTAAAAAGGACTGTAACAGATGCACCAGTTGCTGCCACGCTCCCTCCTTCCCACCATTTATACGGCATTCTCCCGATCCTGACTCCATTTCCAGCTGAATCCTCCCGTTCCCCAGCCTTCCCTGTGGTGAGGGTCACCTGAACCCTTCCCCTTGGGAATATTCCACAGCTTCGTTCCAGAAACCTCCTGGTTGTGGTCAGGCTCCTCTCCACCGCTACCCAAACCATTCGGCCTGGGGTGTCATCGATGTTTAACACACCTGCATGGACTGAATACAGAACCAGTGAGAGCCCACCCCACACGATGAAAGTTCTCCATCGTAAAAGAGACAGTGATCTGTAAGCAGAAAGTGTGGTCATTCTCACTCTCGAATCCTCCGTATCGGAATCTCATCCTGTCCATGGATGCCTTTCACTGAAGGGTTAAAGTTCTGTGAACTGATACTTGTACTGGATAAACTGTCAATCCTCTTACACTGTTCATTTGTATTCGATTGTTTTTCCTGTTTCAATGAATTGTATTTTGTAATTTCTGTTGCTGTGACAATAGCCTCTTGTCCTGATTGTTGTTGTAAATGCGAATTGGTTCACAATTGACCCACCTGACGAAATAAAGGTCAATAAAATCAGTGAATAAGTCCATCAGAAAGCTGCCCTGTGTAGGGCAGGTTTGGACTGTCTTGTAAGCCCCTTCAAGAGGTTTAACTGACAGCACAGTGGCAGAATCAGTACTGATGTGTTCAGGGTATTACAGGGGCAGATGATGTGATGCTGAGATTCATCACAACATACATAATATAATATTTATTATTGTCACAAGTAGGCTTACATTAACACCGCAATGAAGTTACTGTGAAAATCTCTGAGCCACCACACTCCGGCACCTGTTCGAGTCACAGGGAGAATTCAGAAAGTCCAATTCACCTAACAGCATGTCTTTCAGAACTTGTGGGAGGAAACCAGAGCACCTGGAGGAAACCCACGCAGTCACAGGGAGAACGTGCAGACTCCACACAGACAGTGACACAAGCCATGAATCGAACCCAGGTCCCTGGCACTGTGAAGCAACAGTACTAACCACTGTGCTACCATGCCGCCCTTAACATTCTCATGTTGTCATTAGAAGGGGACTATTCGAGCTCAGAACCAGATATCTCCGGGGTCCGACCTGGTCCACCCACCCACTCAATCCCACTCCCAGGAATTTAAATTTATATCCCCGCCTCCCCATCCCGACATGTTCCGTTATGATCTTCCTGTGGTAAACTCATCAGAAATGTTATTGTGTCTCCCGTGCCTCCTGCCAGGGGCTGTGTAAGTACTAATTCCTGTCAGTTTTCCTGTACATTGATAATGTTTAATTTCTCCACAGTCTGATAAGTGTGTTGAAACACTGCGCCAAATCTTAAATCTTCAATATCTGACTGAACTTTCTCTATCAGCTCCAGATCCAACATGTGCCATGCCCTCCCCTTCGACTGTGGGTTAGTCATATTAATGAGTTTTAACCCCTCTGGTATACTTTCCCCCTGGAGTTGTATCGCTGTAATTTCCTGCGCTGTGAATCACAATCCTCCTGCCGTCACTTTTGTTACCCAGGAGACACAGCTGTTGTAGCTTTTCTATTGGCCAAACAGCCAATAAGAGCAGGATGAGGTTGGTCAAATAGTCGGTCACCTCCAGGTGTAACATCCCATAATGTCACTTTGGCTTTCTCCACTTCTAATTATCCCATCCTGGGGCAGTGACATGGAGGCTGGGCACTTAGTGTATTTCTGATAGCCACAGGTTGACAAATTAAAACCTCTCGAATGTCTATAGCCAAGCCGATTAACAACATTTGTACATTGCTTTGGCAATACTGTCCCTCAAATCCTGCCACCCAAAGAAGGGGGGCACATTAGTCCATCCCACCATAATGTCCATTCCTGTGTTGGACACAGATAACAGAATTGTCCCCACACCTGAGCTGGTGTTGGGCAATCCCTTTACGTCCACATTTCCAGCTGGGTCATTAGTGTAAAGGTTGGGACAATGTTACCTGAGTCACATTGTTCCCTTTTGATAATTTAACCTGAATGACAGTTTCCCTATTACCTCGATCATTTAAAGAAATGTTTTCTTACTCTGGCGACCACATTAACCATTTCATGTCTAAGGGGGAGGGGTATCTATCTCCGGATCTTTGCTTTATCTCCCCCTGTCCAGTTCCAATGTTACAGCTGAGGGTCAGATTATCAAATTCAGTTTTCTTTAAAAAGTTTGTACTTTGTGTCCTTTTTCCCAAACTCCACCTGTGATCCTTAATCAATCAGAGGAGCACAGTCCTTAGCAATGCTGCTTCACAGCGCCAGAAACCCTGGCTCGAGTTGGGCCATGGGTGTCTGTGTGGAGTTTGCCCATTCTCCCACTGTCACCGTGGGTTTCGTCGAGTTCCTTTGGTTTCCACCCACCAGCCAAAGATGTGCAGGTTAGGTAAATTGGCCATGCTAAATTGTCCCTTTGTATCCAAAGATGTGCAGCTGAGGTGGATTGGCCATGCTAAATTATTCTTTTGTGTCCAGCGATGTGCAGGTTAAGTGGATTGGCCATGCTAAATTGTCCCTTAGTGTCCAAAGATGTGCAGGTGAGGTGGATTGGCCATGCTAAATTGTCCCTTTGTGTCCAAAGATGAGCAGGTTAGGTGGTTTGGCCATGCACAATTGTCCCTTTGTGTCCAAAGATGTGCAGGATAGGTAGATTGGCCATGCTAAATTGTCTCTTAGTGTCAAAGATGTGCAGGTTAGGTCGATTGGCCATGCTAAATTATTCTTTTGTGTCCAGCGATGTGCAGGTTAAGTGGATTGGCCATGCTAAATTGTCCTTTAGTGTCTAAAGATGCGCAGGTGAGGTGGATTGGCCATGCTAAATTGTCCCTTTGTGTCCAAAGATGAGCAGGTTAGGTGGTTTGGCCATGCACAACTGTCCCTTTGTGTCCAAAGATGTGCAGGATAGGTAGATTGGCCATGCTAAATTGTCTCTTAGTGTCAAAGATGTGCAGGTTAGGTCGATTGGCCATGCTAAATTGTCCCTTTGTGACCAAAGATGTGCAGGTTAGGTAGATTGGCTATGCTAAATTGCCCCTTAGAGTCCAAAGAGGTGCAGGTTAAGTGGATTGGCCATGCTAAATTGCCCCTTAGTGTCCAAAGATGTGCAGCTTAGGTGGATTAGCCATGCTAAATTGTCATTTTGTGTCCAGGGATATGGAGGTTAGGTGGATTGGCTTGGCTAAATTATTCTTTTGTGTCCAGGGATGTGCAGGTGAGGTGGATTGGCCATGCTAAATTGCCCCTTAGTGTCCAAAGATATGCAGGTTAGGTGGATAGGCCATGCTAATTTGTCATTTTGTGTCCAGGGATATGCAGGTTAGGTGGATTGTCCATGCTAAATTATTCTTATTGTGTCCAGGGATGTGCAGGTTAGGTGGGTTGGCTATGCTAAATTAATCTTTGGTGTCCAGGGATGTGCAGGTGAGGTGGATTGGCCATGCTAAATTCGCCCTTAATGTCCATAGATGTGCAGGTTAGGTAGATTGGCTATGCTAAATTAATCTTTTGTGTCCGGGGATGTGCATGTTAGGTGGATTTGCCATGCGAAATTGTCCGTTAGTGTCCAAACATGTGCAGGTTAGGTGGATTGGCCATGCTAAATTTCCCCTTCGTGTCCAAAGATGTGCAGGTTAGGTGGATTGGCCGTGCTAAAGTGTCCCTTAATGTCCAAAGATGTGCAGGTTAAGTGGATTGGCTCTGCTAAATTATTCTTTTGTGTCCAGGGATGTGCATGTTAGGTGGATTGGCTATGCTAAATTGTCATTTTGTGTTCAGGGAAATGCAGGTGAGGTGGATTGGCAATGCTAAATTGTCCGTTAGTGTCCATAGATGTGCAGATTAGGTGGATTGGTCATGCTAAATTGCCCCTTCGTGTCCAAGGATGTGCAGGTTAGGTGGATTGTCTATGCTAAATTATTCTTTTGTGTCCGGGGATGTGCATGTTAGGTGGATTTGCCATGCGAAATTGTCCGTTAGTGTCCAACCATGTGCAGGTTAGGTGGATTGGCAATGCTAAATTGCCCCTTTGTGTCCAAAGATGTGCAGGTTAGGTGGAATGGCCATGCTAAATTGCCCCTTTGTGTCCAAAGATGTGCAGGTTAGGTGGATTGGCTATGCTAAATTGTCCCTTTGTGTCCAAAGATGTGCAGGTTAGGTAGATTAGCCATGCTAAATTATTCTTTTGTGTTCAGGAATGTGCAGGTTACGTGGGTTGGCTCTGCTAAATTATTCTTTTGTGTCCAGGGATGTGCAGGTGAGGTGGATTGGCTATTCTAAATAATTCTTTTGTGTCCAGGGATGTGCAGGTTAGGTGGATTGGCCATGCTAAATTGTCCCTTAGTGTCCAAAGATGTGCAGGTTAGGTAGATTAGCCATGCTAAATTATTCTTTTGTGTCCAGGAATGTGCAGGTTAGGTGGGTTTAGCTGTGCTAAATTATTCTTTTGTGTCCAGGGATGTGCAGGTTAGGTGGATTGGCCATGCTAAATTGTCATTTTGTGTCCAGGGAAATGCAGGTTAGGTGGATTGGCCATGCTAAATTGCCCCCTCATGTCCAAAGATGTTCAGGTTAGGTGGATTGGCCATGCTAAATTGTCCCTTTGTGTCCAAAGATGTGCAGGTTAGGTAGATTGGCCATGCTAAATTGTCCCTTAGTGTCCAAAGATGTGCTGGTTAGGTGGATTGGCCAATGCTAAATTGTCCCTTTGTGTCCAAAGATGTGCAGGTTAGGTAGATTGGTCATGCTAAATTGCCCCTTAGTTTCCAAAGATGTGCAGGTTAGATGGATTGGCCATGCTAACTTGCCCCTTCGTGTCCAAAGATGTGCAGGTTCCGTGGATTGGACATGCTAAATTATTCTTTTGTGTCCAGGGATGTGCAGGTGAGGTGGATTGGCTATGCTAAATTATTCTTTTGAGTCCAGGGATTTGCAGGTTAGGTGGGTTGGCTATGCTAAATTATTCTATAGTGTCCAGGGATGTGCAGGTTAGGTGGATTGGCCATGCTAAATTATTATTTTGTGTCCAGGGATGTGCAGGTTGGATGGGTTGGCTATGCTAAATTATTCTTTAGTGTCCAGGGATGTGCAGGTTAGGTGGATTGGCCATGCTAAATTATTATTTTGTGTCCAGGGATGTGCATGTAATGTGGATTGGCCATGCTAAATTGTCATTTTGTGTCCAGGGAAATGCAGGTTAGGTGGATTGGCAATGCTAAATTGCCCCCTCATGTCCAAAGATGTTCAGGTTAGGTGGATTGGACATGCTAAATTATTCTTTTGTGTCCAGCGATGTGCAGGTTAAGTGAAAAATGAAATGAAATGAAAATCGCTTATTGTCACAAGTAAAGCCCCCAGTCGCCACATTCCGGCGCCTGTTTGGGGACGCTGGTACGGGAAGTGGATTGATCATGCTAAATTGGACCTTAGTGTCCAAAGATGTGCAGGTGAGGTGGATTGGCCAGGCTCAATTATTCTTTTGTGTCCAGGGATGTGCAGGTGAGGTGGATTGGCCAGACTAAATTATTATTTTGTTTCCAGGGAAATGCAGGTTAGGTGGATTGGCCATGCTAAATTGCCCCCTCATGTCCAAAGATGTGCATGTTAGGTAGATTGGCCATGCTAAATTATTCTTTTGTGTCCAGCGATGTGCAGGTTAGGTAGATTGGCCATGCTAAATTGTCCCTTAGTGTCCAAAGATGTGCTGGTTAGGTGGATTGGCCAATGCGAAATTGTGCCTTTGTGTCCAAACATGTGCAGGTTAGGCGGATTTTCCATGCTAAATTTCCCCTTCCGGCCCAAAGATGTGCAGGTTAGGTGGATTCGCTAGGCTGAATTATTCTTTTGTGTCCATGGATATGCAGGTGAGGTGAATTGGCCATGCTAAATTGTCCCTTAATGTCCAAAGATGTGCAGGTTAAGTGGATTGGCCATGCTAAATTGTCCTTTAGTGTCTAAAGATGCGCAGGTGAGGTGGATTGGCCATGCTAAATTGTCCCTTTGTGTCCAAAGATGAGCAGGTTAGGTGGATTGGCCATGCACAATTGTCCCTTTGTGTCCAAAGATGTGCAGGATAGGTAGATTGGCCATGCTAAATTGTCTCTTAGTGTCCAAAGATGTGCAGGTTAGGTCGATTGGCCATGCTAAATTGTCCCTTTGTGTCTAAAGATGTGGAGGTTAGGTAGATTGGCTATGCTAAATTGTCCCTTAGTGTCCAAAGAGGTGCAGGTTAAGTGGATTGGCCATGCTAAATTGCCCCTTAGTGTCCAAAGATGTGCAGCTTAGGTGGATTAGCCATGCTAAATTGTCATTTTGTGTCCAGGGATATGGAGGTTAGTTGGATTGGCTTGGCTAAATTATTCTTTTGTGTCCAAAGATGTGCAGGTTAGGTGGATAGGCCATGCTAATTTGTCATTTTGTGTCCAGGGATATGCAGGTTAGGTGGATTGGCCATGCTAAATTATTCTTATTGTGTCCAGGGATGTGCAGGTTAGGTGGGTTGGCTATGCTAAATTAATCTTTTGTGTCCAGGGATGTGCAGGTGAGGAGGATTGGCCATGCTAAATTGTCCCTTAATGTCCATAGATGTGCAGGTTAGGTAGATTGGCTATGCTAAATTATTCTTTTGTGTCCAGGGATGTGCATGTTCGGTGGAATGGCCATGCTAAATTATACTTTTGTGTCCGGGGATGTGCATGTTAGGTGGATTTGCCATGCAAAATTGTCCGTTAGTGTCCAAACATGTGCAGGTTAGGTGGATTGGCCGTGCTAAAGTGTCCCTTAATGTCCAAAGATGTGCAGGTTAAGTGGATTGGCTCTGCTAAATTATTCTTTTGTGTCCAGGGATGTGCATATTAGGTGGATTGGCTATGCTAAATTGTCATTTTGTGTTCAGGGAAATGCAGGTGAGGTGGATTGGCAATGCTAAATTGTCCGTTAGTTTCCATAGATGTGCAGATTAAGTGGATTGGTCATGCCAAATTGCCCCTCGTGTCCCAGGATGTGCAGGTTAGGTGGATTGTCTATGCTAAATTATTCTTTTGTGTCCGGGGATGTGCATGTTATGTGGATTTGCCATGCTAAATTGTCCGTTAGTGTCCAAAGATGTGCACATTAGGTGGATTGGCCATGCTAAATTGTCCCTTCGTGTCCAAAGATGTGCAGATTAGGTGGATTGGTAATACTAAATTGCCCCTTCGTGTCCAAAGATGTGCAGGTCAGGTAGATTGGCTATGCTAAATTGACAGTTTGTGTCCAAAGATGTGCAGATTAGGTGGATTGGTCATGCTAAATTGCCCCTTCGTGTCCAAAGATGTGCAGCTTAGGAGGATTGGTCATGCTAAGTTGCCCCTTTGTGTCCAAAGATGTGCAGGTTAGGTGGATTGGCTATGCTAAATTGTCCCTTCGTGTCCAAAGATGTGCAGGTTTGGTGGGTTGGCTATGCTATATTATTCGTTTGTGTCCAGGGATATGCAGGTTAGGTGGATTTGCCATGCTAAATTGTCACTTTGTGTTCAGGGATATGCATGTTAGGTGGATTGGCCATGCTAAATTGTCCCTTCGTGTCCTGGGAAATGCAGGTTAGGTGGACTGGCAATGCTAAATTATTCTTTTGTGTCCAGGGATATGCAAGTTAGGTGGATTGGCCATTCTAAATTGTCATTTTGTGTCCAGGGATATTCAGGTTAGGTGGATTGGCCATGCTAAATTGTCATTTTGTGTCCAGGAATGTGCAGGTTAGGTGGATTGGCCATGCTAAATTGTCATTTTGTGTCCAGGGATGTGCAGGCTAGGTGGATTGGCCATGCTAAATTATTCATTTAGTGTCCAGGGATGTGCAGGCTAGGAGGATTGGCCATGCTAAATTATTCTTTTGTGTCCAGGGATGTGCAGATGAGGTGGATTGGCCATGCTAAATTGCCCCTTTGTGTCGAGGGATATGCAGGTCAGGTGGATTGCCCATGCTAAATTGTCCCTTCGTGTCCAGGAATAGGCAGGTTAGGTGGATTGGCCATGCTAAATTGTCCCTTCGTGTCCAGGGATATGCAGGTGAGGTGGATTGGCCATGCTAAATTGTCCCTTCGTGTCCAGGGACATGCAGGTGAGGTGGATTGGCCATGCTAAATTGTCCCTTCGTGTCCAGGGATATGCAGGTTAGGTGGATTGGCCATGCTAAATTGTCCCTTCGTGTCCAGGGATATGCAGGTTAGGTGGATTGGCCATGCTAAATTGTCCCTTCGTGTCCAGGGATATGCAGGTTAGGTGGATTTGCAGTGCTAAATTGTCCCTTCGTGTCCAGTGATCTGCAGGTTAGGTGGATCGGCCATGCTAAATTGTACCTTCGTGTCCAGGGATATGCAGGTTAGGTGGATTGGCCGTGCTAAATTATTCTTTTGCGTCCAAAGATGTGCAGGTTAGGTGGATTGGCCATGCTAAATTGCCCCTTCGTGTCCAAAGATGTGCAGGTTTGGTGGGTTGGCTATGCTAAATTATTCGTTTGTGTCCAGGGATATGCAGGTTAGGTGGATTTGCCATGCTAAATTGTCCCTTAATGTCCAAAGATGTGCAGGTTAGGTGGATTGTCTATGCTATTCTTTTTGTCCAGGGATGTGCATGTTAGGTGGATTGGCCATGCTAAATTATTCTTTTGTGTCCATGGATGTGCATGTTAGGTGGATTTGCCATGCTAAATTGTCCGTTAGTGTCCAAAGATGTGCACATTAGGTGGATTGGCCATGCTAAATTTCCCCTTCGTGCCCAAAGATGTGCAGGTTAGGTGGATTGGCCATGCTAAATTGCCCCTTTGTGTTCAAAGATGTGCAGGTAAGGTGGATTCTCTTGGCTGAATTATTCTTTTGTGTCCATGGATATGCAGGTGAGGTGAATTGGCCATGCTAAATTGTCCCTTAATGTCCAAAGATGTTCAGGTTAGGTGGATTGGCTATGCTAAATTGTCCCGTCGTGCCCAGGGATATGCAGGTTAGGTGGATTGGCCATGCTAAATTATTCTTTTGCGTCCAAAGATGTGCAGATTAGGTGGATTGGTCATGCTAAATTGCCCCTTTGTGTCCAAAGATGTGCAGATTAGGAGGATTGGCTCTGCTAAATTGTCCCTTTGTGTCCAAAGATGTGCAGGTTAGGTGGATTGACCATGCTAAATTGTCACTTCGTGTTCAGGGATATGCATGTTAGATGGATTGGCCATGCTAAATTGTCCCTTCGTGTCCTGGGAAATGCAGGTTAGGTGGACTGGCAATGCTAAATTATTCTTTTGTGTCCAGGGATATGCATGTTAGGTGGATTGGCCATGCTAAATTGTCATTTTGTGTCCAGGGATATTCAGGTTAGGTGGATTGGCCATGCTAAATTGTCATTTTGTGTCCAGGAATGTGCAGGTTAGGTGGATTGGCCATGCTAAATTGTCATTTAGTGTCCAGGGATGTGCAGGCTAGGTGGATTGGCCATGCTAAATTATTCATTTAGTGTCCAGCGATGTGCAGGTTACGTGGGTTGGCTATGCTAAATTATTATTTTGTGTCCAGGGATGTGCAGATGAGGTGGATTGGCCATGCTAAATTGCCCCTTCGTGTCGAGGGATATGCAGGTCAGGTGGATTGCCCATGCTAAATTGTCCCTTCGTGTCCAGGAATAGGCAGGTTAGGTGGATTGGCCATGCTAAATTGTCCCTTCGTGTCCAGGGATATGCAGGTGAGGTGGATTGGCCATGCTAAATTGTCCCTTCGTGTCCAGGGACATGCAGGTGAGGTGGATTGGCCATGCTAAATTATTCTTTTGCGTCCAAAGATGTGCAGATTAGGTGGATTGGCCATGCGAAATTGTCCCTTCGTGTCCAGGGATATGCAGGTTAGGTGGATTGGCAGTGCTAAATTGTCCCTTCGTGTCCAGTGATCTGCAGGTTAGGTGGATCGGCCATGCTAAATTGTACCTTCGTGTCCAGGGATATGCAGGTTAGGTGGATTGGCCGTGCTAAATTATTCTTTTGCGTCCAAAGATGTGCAGGTTAGGTGGATTGGCCATGCTGAATTGCCCCTTCGTGTCCAAAGATGTGCAGGTTTGGTGGGTTGGCTATGCTAAATTATTCGTTTGTGTCCAGGGATATGCAGGTTAGGTGGATTTGCCATGCTAAATTGTCCCTTAATGTCCAAAGATGTGCAGGTTAGGTGGATTGTCTATGCTATTCTTTTTGTCCAGGGATGTGCATGTTAGGTGGATTGGCCATGCTAAATTATTCTTTTGTGTCCATGGATGTGCATGTTAGGTGGATTTGCCATGCTAAATTGTCCGTTAGTGTCCAAAGATGTGCACATTAGGTGGATTGGCAACGCTAAATTGCCCCTTCGTGTCCAAAGATGTGCAGGTTAGGTGGTTTGGCTATGCTAAATTGTGCCTTTGTGTCCAAACATGTGCAGGTTAGGTGGATTGGCCATGCTAAATTTCCCCTTCGTGCCCAAAGATGTGCAGGTTAGGTGGATTGGCCATGCTAAATTGCCCCTTTGTGTCCAAAGATGTGCAGGTAAGGTGGATTCTCTTGGCTGAATTATTCTTTTGTGTCCATGGATATGCAGGTGAGGTGAATTGGCCATGCTAAATTGTCCCTTAATGTCCAAAGATGTGCAGGTTAGGTGGATTGGCTATGCTAAATTGTCCCGTCGTGCCCAGGGATATGCAGGTTAGGTGGATTGGCCATGCTAAATTATTCTTTTGCGTCCAAAGATGTGCAGATTAGGTGGATTGGTCATGCTAAATTGCCCCTTTGTGTCCAAAGATGTGCAGATTAGGAGGATTGGCTCTGCTAAATTGTCCCTTTGTGTCCAAAGATGTGCAGGTTAGGTGGATTGACCATGCTAAATTGTCACTTCGTGTTCAGGGATATGCATGTTAGATGGATTGGCCATGCTAAATTGTCCCTTCGTGTCCTGGGAAATGCAGGTTAGGTGGACTGGCAATGCTAAATTATTCTTTTGTGTCCAGGGATATGCATGTTAGGTGGATTGGCCATGCTAAATTGTCATTTTGTGTCCAGGGATATTCAGGTTAGGTGGATTGGCCATGCTAAATTGTCATTTTGTGTCCAGGAATGTGCAGGTTAGGTGGATTGGCCATGCTAAATTGTCATTTGGTGTCCAGGGATGGCAGGCTAGGTGGATTGGCCATGCTAAATTATTCATTTAGTGTCCAGGGATGTGCAGGTTACGTGGGTTGGCTATGCTAAATTATTCTTTTGTGTCCAGGGATGTGCAGATGAGGTGGATTGGCCATGCTAAATTGCCCCTTTGTGTTGAGGGATATGCAGGTCAGGTGGATTGCCCATGCTAAATTGTCCCTTCGTGTCCAGGAATAGGCAGGTTAGGTGGATTGGCCATGCTAAATTGTCCCTTCGTGTCCAGGGATATGCAGGTGAGGTGGATTGGCCATGCTAAATTGTCCCTTCGTGTCCACGGACATGCAGGTGAGGTGGATTGGCCATGCTAAATTGTCCCTTCGTGTCCAGGGATATGCAGGTTAGGTGGATTGGCCATGCTAAATTGTCCCTTCGTGTCCAGGGATATGCAGGTTAGGTGGATTGGCAATGCTAAATAGTCATTTTGTGTCGAGGGAAATGCAGGTTATGTGGATTGGCAGTGCTAAATTGTCCCTTCGTGTCCAGTGATCTGCAGGTTAGGTGGATCGGCCATGCTAAATTGTACCTTCGTGTCCAGGGATATGCAGGTTAGGTGGATTGGCCGTGCTAAATTATTCTTTTGCGTCCAAAGATGTGCAGGTTAGGTGGGTTGGCTATGCTAAATTATTTGTTTGTGTCCAGGGATATGCAGGTTAGGTGGATTTGCCATGCGAAATTGTCCCTTAATGTCCATAGATGTGCAGGTTAGGTAGATTGGCTATGCTAAATTATTCTTTTGTGTCCGGGGATGTGCATGTTAGGTGGGTTTGCCATGCGAAATTGTCCGTTAGTGTCCAACCATGTGCAGGTTAGGTGGATTGGCAATGCTAAGTTTCCCCTTTGTGTCCAAAGATGTGCAGGTTAGGTGGAATGGCCATGCTAAATTGCCCCTTTGTGTCCAAAGATGTGCAGGTTAGGTGGAATGGCCATGCTAAATTGCCCCTTCGTGTCCAAAGATGTGCAGGTTTGGTGGGTTGACTATGCTAAATTATTCGTTTGTGTCCAGGGATGTGCATGTTAGGTGGATTGGCCACGCTAAATTATTCTTTTGTGTCCGGGGATGTGCATGTTAGGTGGATTTGCCATGCAAAATTGTCCGTTAGTGTCCAACCATGTGCAGGTTAGGTGGATTGGCCATGCTAAATTGTCCGTTAGTGTCCAAAGATGTGCAGGTTAGGTGGATTGGCCATGCTAAATTGCCCCTTCATGTCCAAAGATGTGCAGGTTAGGTGGATTGGCCATGGTAAATTATTCTTTTGCGTCCAAAGATGTGCAGGTTAGGTGGGTTGGCTATGCTAAATCATTCTTTTGGGTCCAGGGATATGCAGGTCAGGTGGATTTGCCATGCTAAAGTGTCCCTTAATGTCCAAAGATGTGCAGGTTAAGTTGATTTGCTCTGCTAAATTATTCTTTTGTGTCCAGGGATGTGCATGTTAGGTGGATTGGCCATGCTACATTATTCTTTTGTGTCCGGGGATGTGCATGTTATGTGGATTTGCCATGCTAAATTGTCCGTTAGTGTCCAAAGATGTGCAGATTAGGTGGATTGGCCATGCTAAATTGTCCCTTCGTGTCCAAAGATGTGCAGGTTAGGTGGATTGGATATGCTAAATTGTCCCATAGTTTCCAAAGATGTGCAGATTAGTTGGATTCGTCATGCTAAATTGCCCCTTCGTGTCCAAAGATGTGCAGGTTTGGTGGATTGGCTATGCTAAATTATTCTTTTGTGTCCAGGGATATGCAGGTGAGGTGGATTGGCCATGCTAAATTGTCCCTTAATGTCCAAAGATGTGCAGGTTAGGTGGATTGGCCATGCTAAATTGTCCCTTCGTGTCCAAAGATGTGCAGGGTAGGTGGATTGGCTCTGCTAAATTGTCATTTTTTGTCCAGGGGTATGCAGGTTTGGTGGATTAGCCATGCTAAATTACTCTTTTTGTGTCCAGGGATGCGCAGGTTTGGTGGGTTGGCTATGCTAAATTATTCTTTTGTGTCCAGGGATGTGCAGGTGAGGTGGATTGGCCGTGCTAAATTGTCATTTTGTGTCCAGGGAAATGCAGGTTCGGTGGATTGGCCGTGCTTAATTGTCATTTTGTGTCCAGGGATATGCCGGTTAGGTGGTTTGGCCATGCTAAATTGTCATTTTGTGTCCAGGGAAATGCAGGCTTGGTGGATTGGCCATGCTTAATTGTCTTTTTGTGTCCAGGGATATGCCGGTTAGGTGGTTTGGCCATGCTAAATTATTCCTTGATGTCCAAAGATGTGCAGGTTAGGTGGATTGGCCATGCTAAATTGTTCTTTTGTGTCCAGGAATGTGCAGGTTCGGTGGGTTGGCTCTGCTAAATTGTCATTTTGTGTCCAGGGATATGCAGGTTCGATTACGGGGTTAGGACGGAGTGGCTGGGGTCGTGTACCTGTGTCGGGTGCTCTTTTAAAACATTTGTTCATGGGATCTGGGCGTGCTGGCTGTGTCAACATTTATTTTCCATCCTGAGGGCATTCAAATCCCAGCCCTGAGGGCATTTCATGGACAAACACATTGCTGTGGCTCTGGAGTCACATGTAGGCCAGACCAGATAAGGATAACAGATTTCCTCCCCTAAAGGACATTTGTGGGTTTTTACGACAATCGAGAATGGTTTCATGATCGTCATTAGACTTCTAATTCCAGATTTCTTTAATTCAATTTAAATTCCACCTTCTGCCCTGACAGTATTTGAACCCACATCCTCAGGGCATTACCCTCAGTTTCTGGATTACTCGTTGATTGACAACACACTGCGCCACTGTCTCCTGAAGAATAGGTGCAGACTCGATGGGCTGAACGGCCTCCTTCTGCACTGTAGCGATCCTATGAGTCGATGAAATTCTATGATTTCCTCAGACCCTTTTACACCGGGAATAGTTACCAGCTTATCTCGTTCAGTTTGTCTGGAGGGACTCACCGTACAATAAAGTGTTTCCGTGAGGAGAGGTGAGAATCCCTTTCAGAGTCTCACTGAGGTTCGAAGCCGCACTCTGGACGTGACAGGAATGAGCAACTCTGAGAAGTGTTGTGTGAAAGTAACAATTTTATTGAATAAGGATAGTAATATGACAATTATCACTGATAATATATCTAAAATGATATAAAAGAAAGATAATGGGCAGGATTCTCCGTTACGCTCGCCGGTCAATGTGGTCCCATTGTGGGCAGCCCCACGCCGTCGGGAAATCTCTCGTGTGGGTGCGCTGCCGGCGCAATGGGGAATCCTGACAGCGGAGAATCCAGTCCCATGTGTATGAAAAGAACTTTATTTATTGAAAGGAGAAGCAATTTGTATATATCTGAGGAAATTGGTGCCCACGTTACTGTCCCCTCGGTACACACATCACCAAGTCACTGAGTCACCCCAATGGGTGGGCACTCTGGTCAGTCACTCCGTTTCTGACCCTTCCTCCTGTTGTCCGTGGATGACTATTCCACCCGGCTGCAGCACTGAGTCTCTGAAGCAATGTCTCTTCAAACTGGATTTCTGGCTCCATTCCAGTCTCGTGAAGCCTGCCACACAATCTTTCCCCAAACAAATCTCAGCTCTTCTCAGTTCCTCTCACAGGGACCTCAAGGTGAAGCAGACTTTGGAATGTTCAGCTTGTTTACGCAGCTCTTGATGGTGTTTTCCCATCTGTCATCAATCAGGTGTTATGTCCATCAATGAAACTTCATCTTCTGATGCTTCAGGTGACCACGGCAGATAAGATTACTCAGCGACTTGCTCTGTAGTCCAAGGTCACAGAATGCCAGAGGACAGGAATTCTAATCAACAAAAAACAACTTGTTTTAATATTCTAGTTTGAGAAAGTGGAAAAACAAATGATTCGTCTAAACAACAACTGTGCAGTCAATACTTAGAGAAAACAAAGGCTGCAATTTAACAGCCACAATGCGGCCGGTACGAATCCGTACATACCGGTTAAATCACGGGAGAGGCCGAAAGCGGGATCCACGTCTAACCGGCTCGCTCCTATTGGCGGGTTCCAGATCCCGCCTCGACGTGGCAAGACACCAGTTGAGACCTATTAAGGGCAATCTCCATCTTATTAATGAGATGGAAGCCCAATCTAACGGCCTCCCAGGAACTAACCAGCTCCCCAGCAAGCGCTCAAGCTGGTACCGTTTAGCACTCCTATTTAAAAATGGGATCCTAGTGCAATGACCGCTGAAAGGATCGGAGGAGGTGAGTGGCCATTTTAATTGGCATGCAGTCCAGCGGCCCCAGTGCTCGGGGGTGGGGGTGCTCACGGGGGTGATGGTCCTGGTCGGGAGCTGGGAGCCATCGGTGGTGGGTCGACCTTGGATTGGGTGGCTGAGGGGCTCAGCACCCATGGTTCCTAAAGGCCATCCCCCAAATTGTGTATACCCCTAACAGGGGCAACTACAGCTTCTGCCGGTTTGTCCTAAACACTCCAGGACAGAGCCCCGTTCTTGGTTAGATGCTGAAGGACACTTTAACTGCCTTTGGTTGTGAGCAGCCTCTGGCTGCACAGCTGAAGGCTATTGTTAATAAAGAATTGGTCCCAGATGCAGGTTGTGTTTGTTGCTTGCTCCTGCTGGTGACATATAGATGCCTGGAGGCAGCTGTAACTGAGAGTTTGTTTGCTGCTTACTGCTGCCTTTTCTGCTTGCCTGCTGCCTCTTCCGCTTGGGCTTACTTGCTGCTTTCTGGATGAGGGAAGGAAGAAAGAAGTTTGTTGCCTTTCGATCTTTATTACCTGGAGTGCAGCAAGGGGAGGATTTTGTTGGTCCTACTACCGGGTTCAGGATGCAGGGGGATTTGCTTGAGCAATCTGTGGATGTTTTTTAAAGGCCTGTTTTGTGAGTTGACTTTGTATTCTGTTCTGGACCTGTGGACCACCTGTTAATGCCCCTCTTTGTGAGGCCTGGTCCACAGACAGGGTGGTGATGGAAGATCAGATGGTGACACTGCAGGAGAGGAGGGACGGCTCGACTGCGCAGACCTCAGATTGCGCTGGGACACTTTCATGGATTACCGGTGATTTTTTATGTTCAGTAGCCATCTGCTGTTCCCTTTATGGGAGCCGTGCAGGTCGCTGGTGTTCCTTGTTTTCCATTTGCACTGTGTTTGGTGTATTTTTGTTTTGGGGCAGAGGAGGGTTAGAACATAGAACATACAGTGCAGAAGGAGGCCATTCAGCCCATCGAGTCTGCACCGACACACTTAAGCCCTCACTTCCAACCTATCCCTGTAACCCAATAACCCCTCCTCATCTTTTTTGGTCACTAAGGGGAATTTGTCATGGCCAATCCATCTAACCTGCACGTCTTTGGACTGTGGGAGGAAACCGGAGCACCTGGAGGAAACCCACGCAGACACGGGGAGAACGTGCAGACTCCGCACAGACAGTGACCCAGCGGGGAATCTAACTTAGGACCTTGGCGCTGTGAAGCCACAGTGCTATCCACTTGTGCTACCGTGCTGCCCCTAATTTGGATGATGGATACCATGTACCCATATTTATCTTTTTGCCAGTTGCAGTCCCTCCTGCCTCTGTGGCCTGGGAGTCGCTGGAGGATGCTGCCAGTGCTGGAGAGGGGGAGGTGATTTTCTCTCTCGCGCCCTCCTCCGCCATGCTCCAGGTCGGTGAAACTTTCCGGTAGTTGGCTTACCAAGCGACTTCTCACTGATACAGATCCACTGTAGGGGCTGTGGAGGGATACATAGGTACATAGAAGATAGGAGCAGGAGGAGGTCTTTTGGCCCTCGATCCTGCTCCACCATTTATCACAATCATGTCTGATCATCCAACTCGATAGCCTAATCCTGCTTTTTCCCCATAGTCTTTGATTCCATTCGCCCCAAGTGCTATATCCAGCCGCATCTTGAATATATTCAATGTTTTAGTATCAACTACTTCCTGTGGTAATGAATTCCACAGGCTCACCACTCTTTGTGTGAAGAAATGTCTCCTTATCTCTGTCCGAAATGGTTTACCCTGAATCCTCAGGTTGTGACCCCTGGTTCTGGACACACCCACCATTGGTAACATCTTCCCTGCATCTACCCTGTCATGTCCTGTTAAAATTTAGTAAGTCTCTATGAGAATCCCCCTCATTCTTCTGAACTCCAGCGAGAACAATCCCAACCTAGTCAATCTCTCCTCATATGACAGTCCCGCCATCCCTGGAATCAGTCTGGTAAACCTTCGCTGCACTCCCTCGAGAGCAAGAACATCCTCCCGCAGAGAAGGAGACCACAACTGCACACAACACTCCAGGTGTGGCCTCGCCAAGGCCCTGTACAATTGCAGCAACACATCCCTTCTTCTATACTCAAAACCTCGCGCAATAAAGGCCAACATCTTTACCGCCTGCTGCACCTGCATGCTTACCTTCAGCGAATGGTGCACAAGGTCACTCAGGTCCCGCTGCACACTCCCCTCTCCCAATTTACAACCGTTCAAGTAGTAATTTGCCTTCCTTTTTTGTTTCTCAAGTGAATAACCTCACACTTATCCACATTATACTGCATCTGCCATTGATTTGGCCATTCGCCCAACCTGTCCAGATTATTCTGTAAGATATCTGCATCCTCATCACAGTTCACCCTCTCACCCAACTTGGTACCATCTGCAAACTCTGAGATGTAACATTTTGTTCCCTCATCCAAATCATTAATATATATTGTGAATAGCTGGTGTCCCAGCACCGATCTCTGTGGCACCCCACGAGTTACTGCCTGCCAATTTGAAAAGGACCCGTTAATACTTACTCTTTGTTTTCTCTCTGCCAACCAGTTTTCTATCCACCTCAATACACTTCCCCCAATTCCATGTGCTTTAATTTTGCACAATAATCTCTTATGCGGGACTTTGTCAAACACCTTCTGAAAGTCCAAATATACCACATCGACTGACTCCCCCTTGTCAACTGTACTGGTTACATCTTCAAAGAATTCCAACAGATTTGTCAAGAATGATTTCCCCTTCATAAATCCATGCTGACTCTGACTGACCCTGCCACTGCTTTCTAAATGTTCCGCTATAAAGTCCTTGATAATGAATTCAAGCATTTTCCCCACTTCTGATGTTAGGCTTACTGGTCTATAATTCCCTGTTTTCTTTCTACCTCCCTTTTTGAATATTGGAGTGACATTAGCTACCCTCCAATCTGCAGGGACAGTTCCAGAGTCTATAGAATCCCGGAAGATGACCACCAATGCATCCACTATTTCCAGAGCTCTGGGATGCAGATTCTCAGGCCCTGGGGATTTATCCGCTTTAAATCCCATCAATTTTCCCAGCACCTTTTCTCTACTAATGTTGATCTCCCCCAGTTCTTCTCTCTCACTAAATCTTTCATTCTCCAACATTTCCGGTGTCTAATTTGTCTCCTCTTTTGTGAAGACAGAACCAAAGTATGTAAAGTGTCATGGACCTGTGTACACAGACTGGAATTATGAAGTGTGATGTACCTGTGTACACTGACTGGATTGTGAAGTGTGATGTACCCGTGTACACAGCCTGGATTGTGAAGTGTGATGTACCTGTGTACACTGACTGGATTGTGAAGTGTGATGTACCTGTGTACACAGACTGGATTGTGAAGTGTGATGTACCTGTGTACACTGATTATATTGTGAAGTGTGATGTGCCTGTGTATACAGACTGGATTGTGAAGTGTGATGTACCAGTGTACACAGACTGGATTGTGAAGTGTGATGTACCTGTGTGCGCAGACTGGATTGTGAGTCTGATGCACCTGTGTATACAGACTGGATTGTGAAGTGTGATGTACCCGTGTACACAGACTGGATTGTGAAGTGTGATGTACCTGCGCACACAGACTGGATTGTGAAGTGTGATGTACCTGCGTACACAGACTGGATTGTGAAGTGTGATGTACCTGCGTACACAGACTGGATTGTGAAGTGTGATTTACCTGTGTACACAGACTGGATTGTGAAGTGTGATGTACCTGTGTATACAGACTGGATTGTGAAGTGTGATGTACCAGTGTACACAGACTGGATTGTGAAGTGTGATGTACCTGTGTGCGCAGACTGGATTGTGAGTCTGATGCACCTGTGTATACAGACTGGATTGTGAAGTGTGATGTACCCGTGTACACAGACTGGATTGTGAAGTGTGATGTACCTGCGCACACAGACTGGATTGTGAAGTGTGATGTACCTGCGTACACAGACTGGATTGTGAAGTGTGACGTACCTGCGTACACAGACTGGATTGTGAAGTGTGATTTACCTGTGTACACTGATTATATTGTGAAGTGTGATGTACCTGTGTATACAGACTGGATTGTGAAGTGTGATGTACCTGTGTACACTGATTATATTGTGAAGTGTGATGTACCTGTGTATACAGACTGGATTGTGAAGTGTGATGTACCTGTGTGCACAGACTGGATTGTGAGTCTGATGCACCTGTGTATACAGACTGGATTGTGAAGTGTGATGTACCTGTGTACACAGACTGGATTGTGAAGTGTGATGTACCTGTGTACACAGACTAGATTGTGAATTGTGATGTACCTGTGTACACAGACTGGTTTGTGAAGTGTGATGTACCTGTGTACACAGACTGGATTGTGAATTGCGATGTACCTGTGTACACAGACTGGTTTGTGAAGTGTGATGTACCTGTGTACACAGACTGGATTGTGAATTGCGATGTACCTGTGTACACAGACTGGATTGTGAAGTGTGATGCACCTGTGTATACAGACTGGATTGTGAAGTGTGATGTACCCGTGTACACAGACTGGATTGTGAATTGCGATGTACCTGTGTACACAGACTGGATTGTGAAGTGTGATGTACCTGTGTACACAGACTGGATTGTGAAGTGTGATGTACCGGTGTACACTGATTATATTGTGAAGTGTGATGTACCTGTGTGTACAGACTGGATTGTGAAGTGTGATGTACCTGTGTGCACAGACTGGATTGTGAAGAGTGATGGACCTGTGTACACTGATTACATTGTGAAGTGTGATGGAACTGAGTACACAGATGCTATTCTGAAGTGTGATGACCCTGGTTAAACAGTCGGGTGGTGACGTGTGATGTGCCTGTGTACACAATCTGGGTTGTGAATTCTGATGTACCTGTGTACACAGACAGACTTGTGTTGTGTGATGTGCCTGTGTACATAGATTGGAATGTGAAGTGTGATGACCCTGTGTACACTGATTGATCTGTGATGTGAGATGTTCCTGTATAAACAATGTGATGTACCTCTACACAAACTGGATGGTGGGGCTTGTAATGTTCTCTGTTATGGCCATAGTACAGATTCATACAATACATTTTGTTTTTTTGACGAATAAGGCAATTTATTAACAAGATCAACATATGGAACAATAACTGACGAACAATAATACAAACAGTAACTGACACTTGAATTCTCCTGGAGCTACTGGATTGTGAATTGTAAACACAAAGTTCAATGTGAAGTATGGTGTACCTGTGTACACACACTGGATTGTGAAGTGTGATGTACCTGCGTGCACACACTGGATTGTGAAGTGTGATGTACCTGTGTACACACACTGGATTGTGATGTGTGATGTACCTGCGTACACAGACTGGATTGTGAAATGTGATGTACCTGCGTAAACACACTGGATTGTGAAGTGTGATGTACCTGTGTACACAGACTGGATTGTGAGTTTGATGCACCTGTGTACACACACTGGATTGTGAAGTGTGATGCACCTGTGTACACAGACTGGATTGTGAAGCGTGATGTACCAGTGTACACAGACTGGATTGTGAAGTGTGATGTACCTGTGTACACAGACTGGATTGTGAAGTGTGATGTACCTGTGTACACAGACTGGATTGTGAAGTGTGATGTACCTGCGTACACACACTGGATTGTGAAGTGTGATGTACCTGTGTACACAGACTGGATTGTGAGTTTGATGCACCTGTGTACACACACTGGATTGTGAAGTGTGATGTACCTGTGTACACAGACTGGATTGTGAAGCGTGATGTACCAGTGTACACAGACTGGATTGTGAAGTGTGATGTACCTGTGTACACACAATGGATTGTGAAGTGTGGTGTACCTGTGTACACAGACTGGATTGTGGAGTATGATGTACATGTGCACACAGACTGGATTGTGAAGTTTGATGTACCTGTGTACAAAGACTGGATTGTGAAGTGCAATGTACCTGCGTACACACACTGGATTGTGAAGTGTGATGTACCTGTGTACACAGACTGGATTGTGAAGCATGATGTACCAGTGTACACAGACTGGATTGTGAAGTGTGATGTACGTGCGTACAGACACTGGATTGTGAAGTGTGATGTACTTGTGTACAAAGACTGGATTGTGAAGTGTGATGTACCTGTGTATACAGACTGAATTATGAAGTGTAATGTACCTGTGTACACAGGCAGGATTGTGAAATGTGATGTACCTGTGTACACAGACTGGATTGTGAAGAGTGATGTACCCGTGTGCACAGACTGGATTGTGAAGTGTGATGAACCTGTGTGCATTGACTGGATTGTGAAGTGTGATGTACCCGTGTACACAGACTGGATTGTGAAGTGTGATGTACCTGCGTACACAGACTGCATTGTGAAGTGTGATGTACCTGTGTACATAGACTGGATTGTGAACTGTGATGTACCCGTGTACACAGACTGGATTGTGAAGTGTGATGTACCCGTGTACACAGATTGGATTGTGAAGTGTGATGCACCTATGTACATAGACTGGATTGTGAAGTGTGATGTACCCGTGTACACAGACTGGATTGTGAAGTGTGATGTACCTGCGTACACAGACTGGATTGTGAAGTGTGATGTACCTGCGTACACAGACTGGATTGTGAAGTGTGATGTACCTGCGTACACACACTGGATTGTGAAGTGTGATGTACCTGTGTACACAGACTGGATTGTAGAGTATGATGTACATGTGCACACAGACTGGATTGTGAAGTTTGATGTACCTGTGTACACAGATTGGATTGTGAAGTGTGATGTACCTGTGTTCACACACTGGATTGTTAAGTGTGGTGTACCTGTGTACACAGATTGGATTGTGAAGTGTGATCTACCTGTGTGCACAGACAGGATTGCGAAGTGTGATGTACATGTGTTCATACACTGGATTGTGAAGTGTGATGTACTTGTGTACAAAGACTGGATTGTGAAGTGTGATGTACCTGTGTACACAGACTGGATTGTGAAGTGTGATGTACCTGTGTACACAGACTGGATTGTGAAGTGTGATGTACCTGTGTACACAGACTGGATTGTGAAGTGTGATGTACCTGTGTACACAGACTGGATTGTGAAGTGTGATGTACCTGTGTATACAGACTGGATTGTGAAGTGTGGTGTACCTGTGTACACTGACTGGGTTGTGAAGTGTGATGTACCTGTGTACACAAACTGGATTGTGAAGTGTGATGTACCTGTGTACACAAACTGGATTGTGAAGTGTGATGTACTTGTGTACAAAGATTGGATTGTGAAGTGTGATGTACCTGTGTACACAGACTGGATTGTGAAGTGTGATGTACTTGTGTACAAAGAATGGATTGTGAAGTGTGATGTACCTGTGCACACCGACTGGATTATGAATCGTGATGTACCTGTGTACACTGACTGGGTTGTGAAGTATGATGTACCTGTGTACACAAACTGGATTGTGAAGTGTGATGCACCTGTGTGCACAGATTATATTGTGCAGTGTGATGTACCTGCGTACACAGACTGGATTGTAAAGTGTGATGTACTTGTGTACAAAGACTGGATTGTGAAGTGTGATGCACCTGAGCACACAGGCTGGATTGTGAAGTGTGATGTACCTGTGTACACAAACTGGATTGTGAAGTGTGATGCACCTGTGTGCACAGATTATATTGTGAAGTGTGATGTACCTGCGTACACAGACTGGATTGTAAAGTGTGATGTACCTGTGTACACAGACTGGATTGTGAAGTGTGATGTACTTGTGTACACAGACTGGATTGTGAAGTGTGATGTACCTGCGTACACAGACTGCATTGTGAAGTGTGATGTACCTGTGTACATAGACTGGATTGTGAACTGTGATGTACCCGTGTACACAGACTGGATTGTGAAGTGTGATGTACCCGTGTACACAGATTGGATTGTGAAGTGTGAAGCACCTATGTACATAGACTGGATTGTGAAGTGTGATGTACCCGTGTACACAGACTGGATTGTGAAGTGTGATGCACCTGTGTACACAGACTGGATTGTGAAGTGTGATGTACCTGTGTACACAGACTGGATTGTGAAGTCTGATGTACCTGTGTACACAGACTGGATTGTGAAGTGTGATGTACCTGTGTACACAGACTGGACTGTGAAGTGTGATGTACCTGTGTACACACACTGGATTGTGAAGTGTGATGTACCTGCGTACACACACTGGATTGTGAAGTGTGATGTACCTGTGTACACAGACTGGATTGTGGAGTATGATGTACATGTGCACACAGACTGGATTGTGAAGTTTGATGTACCGGTGTACACAGATTGGATTGTGAAGTGTGATGTACCTGTGTACACAGACTGGATTGTGAAGTGTGATGTACCTGTGTACACAGACTGGATTGTGAAGTGTGATGTACCTGTGTACACAGACCAGATTGTGAAGTGGGATGTACCTGTGTACACAGACTGGATTGTGGAGTATGATGTACATGTGCACACAGACTGGATTGTGAAGTTTGATGTACCGGTGTACACAGACTGGATTGTGAAGTGTGATGTACCTGTGTACACAGACTGGATTGTGAAGTGTGATGTACCTGTGTACACAGACTGGATTGTGAAGTGTGATGTACCTGTGTACACAGACCAGATTGTGAAGTGGGATGTATCTGTGTACACAGATTGGATTGTGAAGTGTGATGTACCTGTGTTCACACACTGGATTGTTAAGTGTGGTGTACCTGTGTACACAGATTGGATTGTGAAGTGTGATCTACCTGTGTGCACAGACAGGATTGCGAAGTGTGATGTACATGTGTTCATACACTGGATTGTGAAGTGTGTTGTACCTGTGTACACAGACTGGATTGTGAAGTGTGATGTACCTGTGTACACAGACTGGATTATGAAGTGTGATGTTGCTGTGTACACAGACTGGATTGTGAAGTGTGATGTACCTGTGTACACAGACTGGATTGTGAAGTGTGATGGACGTGTGTACACAGACTGGATTGTGAAGTGTGATGTACCTGTGTACACACACTGGATTGTGAAGTGTGATGTACCTGTGCACACAGACTGGATTATGAATTGTGATGTACCTGTGTACACAAACTGGATTGTGAAGTGTGATGCACCTGTGTGCACAGATTATATTGTGAAGTGTGATGTACCTGTGTACACAGACTGGATTGTAAAGTGTGATGTACTTGTGTACACAGACTGTATTGTGAAGTGTGATGTACCTGCGTACAAAGACTGGATTGTGAAGTGTGATGTGCCTGTGTACACGGACTGGATTATAAAGGGTAATGTACCCGTGTACACAGACTGGACATTCAGTGGGAGGGATGGAGCTCAGGGAGGTGTGTATATGAGAGGAAGGTCAGACACTCAGAGGGAGGGATGGAGCTCAGGGAGGTGTGTATCTGAGAGGAAGGTCAGACACTCAGAGGGAGGGATGGAGCTCAGGGAGGTGTGTACCTGAGAGGAAGGTCGGACACTCAGAGGGAGGGATGGAGCTCTGGGAGGTGTGTATCTGCGAGGAAGGTCGGACACCCAGAGGGAGGGATGGACCTCAGGGAGGTGTGCATCTCAGCGATATGTGTGAAGCCACTGGCTCGCTCAGCCTGGCTGGCTTTGTCCATCCGGAAATGATTGAATGTCCTGAGCCGTCTGGAGAGAGTGTCAGTGACCAGCTTGATACAACTGTGGACAGCTGATTGAGGCACTCGACACTGATTCCCCCACTGACCCCTGCGCCGATCCGGAGGCTAAATTGTTGAGGGTGACTGTGCCCATTAGAGCCAATGGCATTGGCTGTCCAGCCAGACACTTGGAGATAAGCTGCCCAATCATCCGGCCTGTGGTGGTCACAGTGTCCGTGGAGAGGCTGAGGGAGCCTCCTTCAGCTCGGGACCTCTGACATGTTGAGGTAGCTGGATCACTGCCTGCGGACTCTGGCAGCAGGACAGTTGCATCTTCTGCAGACTGTGGTGGTATGTATTAGGGGTAATACGGTACACCACGTGTCGACAGGCTATTGGTGGAGGGATGCCAGGTCCTGATAGGATCTGCCACCTACTGGACTCCACCCAGAAATGCCGGTATAAGAACCCAGTTTTTCCCTCCATTTCCCTCAGCAGTTGCATTCTGTAACCACGCTGCTGGGGATAAAGTTCTACTTAATAAAGCCTTCAATTGACATTACCTCAACCTGCCTCGCGTCATATTGACGGTGCTACACAGACCCTTCAGCTCTCCATCCCTGCTGGTCCTGCGACGGCACCTCTCCTCCCACAGGACGCTCCTTGGGATGCTGCCAGTAGACACCTGACCCCCTCTCCCTTCTGCCCCTCTCACCCTCTTCAGAGGAGGTCTCACCAGCAGAGAATACAATCCCCATTTGCAGAGATGCAGACGGCAGTGTCTCCTGCACTGAAGGCTGAACTCATCAGAAATCCTCCCAGAGAGTTAATGAAACAAAAGTGTCCTCAATAAAAAGCTCCCAAAGCAAAGAGTCCAACAGAAACCTCAGCAATAATCCAGCAGCAAACTCTCACCTAAACTGCTCACTATTCAAACAGCCAATGCTCCCGTCTCCTGCCCTGAAATGAGAAATCCAGCAAAACGGAATGTCCGTGTTGCCCGTGAGATGCCCCCCAAATCACAACAGGCAGTGTAAGATTCTAGACCAGGCATTGTCAAACACGGGGGCGTGACCCGCGGGTGGGTCGCGGGCAGGTGTCGGGAGGGTCGCTGAGCCGTCCGTCGCGGCGCTCCCGATCGCGCAAATGTGCGCGCAACAGCTGGTTGTCAATAACGCCGGCTGCAAGCGGCCTTCAAAATGGCCGCGAACATGTAAAAAGAATGCAGCCGCACTGCACACGCGTGCCATATCATCGGAGCTCATGCGCAAAACTCTGCGCATTCGCGCCGATGATCGGGCAAGCATGCGCAGTGCGGCTGCTTTTTTTTAAACGGTCGCAGCTTTTTGTTTTACAAGTTCGTGGGGGGGTTTTATTCATTTTATTTATTCATTTAATTTTTATTTTTTTCATTTATTTTATTCTTTTTTTTTATTAAGTTCGGGGGGGTTTATTTGATAAAATTTTACAGGAATAAAATGGAAAACTTTGGACAGATGGAGACTCGAAACATTCCGACACCGGAAGGCTTCACCTTCACCCAACAGGTTCCATTAGAGGAGCGTGTACGAGGGCCAAAGGGACCCAAAACCATTTCCTCCAATTTTGTCAGCAGCAAACAAGGTAAGAGAAAATGTTGGGTCACGGAGGTCGGCCGGCGTGGGTCGCGATGGTCGCGCGGGGTGGGTCACGAAGGCTGGCCGGTTAAGAACAAAGAAAAGAAAATTACAGCACAGGAACAGACCCTTCGGCCCTCCCAGCCTGCGCCGATCCAGATCCTTTATCTAAACCTGTCGCCTATTTTCCAAGGATCTTCTTCCCTCTGTTCCCCGCCCATTCATATATCTGTCTAGATGCATCTTAAATGATGCTATCGTGCCCGCCTCTACCACCTCCGCTGGCAAAGCATTCCAGGCACCCACCACCCTCTGCGTAAAAAACTTTCCACGCACGTCTCCCTTAAATTTTCCCCCTCACCTTGAAATCATGATCCCTTGTAATTGACACCCCCACTCTTGGAAAAAGCTTGTTGCTATCCACCCTGTGCATACCTCTCATAATTTTGTAGACCTCAATCAGGTCCCCCCTCAACCTCCGTCTTTCCAACGAAAACAATCCTAATCTACTCAACCTTTCGTCATAGCTAGCACCCTCCATACCAGGCAACATCCTGGTGAACCTCCTCTGCACCCTCTCTAAAGCATCCACATCCTTCTGGTACTGTGGCGACCAGAACTGCACGCAGTATTTTAAATAAACAATGGTTGGTGAAAATGTGTCCCTGGAAAAAAAGTTTGAAGAACTCTGTTCTCGAGAATTGGCCAGTTTCATTGTCTGTACTCTGCCCAAGTCTTTCACTCGTCTCCTCCCTGTTTGTGAAACCTCTCCTGTGTAATCAGCACATTCCAATTCTCGGGGGAAGTGGCTGATCTTTGTGATGTGGAGGATTTGGGTGGGTTCAGATCGGGGTCAAAGATGAGGCCAATGTTGTAAAGAGTCTGGTTGGGCAGCAGACAGTTGCTCAGGGAGAGGGTTGGAGTTTGTATCGGGAGCTGGAGTCGATGGCTTTGATCTTCCCAATGTGTTTCCCAGTGAGCCTGGCTCCTCAGTCCTGACTGCTCTTAGCTGCTGTTCTTGTCACTGATTGGACAGTTATTGTTAGAGATTCAGACCACAGCAGCAACCCCCAGTGTAAAAAATAACAGCAAAGACTGTCAGATCGGAAGATTGAAACGTAACCAACAGAGGAAGTGAAAGAAGGGCTCAGAGCAGCTGGATGTTTGTTACTGACACGGGAGAAAACTGTGAACCGTGTCCACTACCTCGAATCCTCCAGCACAGAAGGAGGCCATTCTGCCCATCGTGCTGGGACTTACCCAATTAGTCCCACTCCCCCTCTCTATCCCCATAACCCAGCAAATCTTTCCTTTTCAGGGATATCTACAATTGCCTCTTGTAGACCTGGGTCCACCGCATGAGACTGTCCCTAACCTGGCTCCAAATTGGCATCTCATTCATTCATTGGAAGACAAAATGCCTGGGCTGGGAAATGGAGCTCAGGGCTCCGAACATTCCCTCTCCCCTCCTGAGGGACACTTCATGCTGGGATATAGTTCCATGGAGCCCCACAGCACAATGTGGGGGAGGCCGTGGGATAGTGGTAATGTCACTGGCCTAGTAATCCAGAGGCCCAGGCTAACGCTCTGGTCACAGGTTCAAATCCCACCATGGCAGCTGGTGGAATTTAAATTCAATGAATAAATCTGGAATTAAAAGCTCGTCTCAGTAATGATGACCATGAAACCATTGTCGATTGTCGTAAAACCCCTTCTGGTTCACTCATGTCCTTTCGGGAAGGAAATCTGCCGTCCTTACCTGGTCTAGCCCACATGTGACTCCAGACCCTCAGCAATGTTGTTGACTCTGAAATGGCCACTCAGTTGTTTAATTTGTCAATGTCTGTGCGGAGTCTGCACATTCTCCCCGTGTGTACGTGGGTTTCCTCCGGGTGCTCCGGTTTCCTCCCACAGTCCAAAGGTGTGCCGGTTAGGTGGATTGGCCATGCTAAATTGCCCTTGGTGTCCAAAAAGGTTGGATTAAGTGGGGTGATGGGGATAGGGTGCAGGTGTGGGTTTTGGTAGGGAAAAAAAGAGAGCAAAAAAGAAAAGATAAAAAGCCAAAAATGCTCTTTCTGAGGGCCGGTGCAGACTCGATGGGCTGAATGGCCTGTAAATTCTATGATTCTAATTGTCCACCAAAACTCATAACTGGATATGACAGGACTGCAGAGCTTGGGCCTGATCCATTGGTCCTGGAATCGCTAAGCTCTGTCTTGTTCATTGATGACTACACAATGTTCAGCACCATTTGCAACTCCTCACACTCTGAGGCAGTCCGTGTCCAAATGCAGAAAGACCTGGACAATATCCAGTTTGGGCTGACAAATGGTAAATGACATTGTCGCCGCACAAGTGCCAGGCAATGACCATCTCCAACAAGTGAGAATCTAACCATCACCCGTTAACATTCCGTGGCATTACCATCACTGAATCCCCCACTCTCAACATCCTGGGGTTACCATTGACAAGGAACTGAACTGGACCAGCCATATAAATACTGTAGCGACAAGAGCATGTCAGAGGTTGAGAATCCCCAACCCCCGTCCGCCATCTTCAAGGCACAAATCAGGCGTGTAATGGAATACTCCCCACTTCCCTGGATGGGCGAAGTTCCAACAACACTCAATGTGGTGCTTCCACTGTCTGAGCCAGCTGGTGTATTGCCCAGCTGAGTGTTCCAACAGTGATTTTCTTTTAACTGGCTGTGTCTGGATTGCTCTCGAGCTTCCTCGCAGGTTTCTCTTTCCTGAGGGGGGTTCCTGACAGGAGTTTATTTTCTTGTGGGCTCCTGACAGGGGTCTCTTTTTTGTGAGCTGGACACCCAATTAGCCGTGGAGATGATGGGAAGGAGGTGCCACATGAGACCTCGTGTGTACCGGCAGCGCCTGTCATTCGAGGAGCTGCTGGACCGGGCATGTCATCGAAGACTCCGACTAAGCAAGAGGACCATCTGGCATAGCTGCCAGATTATGGCGCACTTGACAACGCAGGGCTATGAAGGAGGACATCTGCTCCTGGTGGCCATCAAGGTGACGGTCGTCGTGAACATTTATCCATGGGGTCCTTCCAGGCTCCGAGTGGGGACCTGTCGGGAGTCTCACAGAACTCGGTGCCCAGGCGCATCCGTGCCGTCACAGAGGTCCTATATGCTCAGTCGGCTCAATACATCCATTTTAATGTGGACCAAGCCCACCAGGATGCCCGGGTTGCGGGGTTCGCCATCATCGGTGTGATGCCCCAGGTCCAGAGGGTAACCGACAGGATGCATGTCGCCCTACGAGGCACCTGCAGATGGTGTATGACCATGAGATTCACATCATACACATCTGCGCCCAATACCCAGGCAGTGTGCATGATGCCTTCATCCTGGCACACTCCATGGTTCCAAACATCTGTGAAGTGCAGCCCCTGCTGAGGAGTTGGCTCCTGGGCACAGGGGTTATCTGATTCGGTCGTGGTTGATGAAGCCTATCCGGAGGCCACAGAACAATGCGTTGACCCGCTACAATGACACCCAGACAGCGACTAGAGATGTAATCGAGCGGTGCGTGAGCATCCTGAAGATGTGGTTCAGGTGCCTGGACTGCCCTGGAGGGACCTCCGATATAGCGCCAGGAAGGTCTCCCACATCGTGGCAGCCTGCTGCGTCCTCCACAACATTGCGCAGCAGAGGGGTGACGTGCTTGAGGAGGAGATGAACGTCAGTCCTCGTCCAACAAGGAGGATATGGTGAAGGCCAGGGATGGGCAGAACATGGAATCCAGGCAGGTCGACGCGCATGGGACGCCCTGATCACCAGCAGGTTCACCGACAAAGGGGGCGTGATCACGGCACAACCACACCGTCTTACTCACCCCCCCCCCACTGCAACCCCATCCGTGATCCCTACCTGCAGCGCTACGGAGTGTGGGTCCTGGGTTGGCAGTAACAGCAGGTCTGGCCCATGGGATGGAGGATCATAGAATCTACAGTGCAGAAGGAGGCCATTCGGCCCATCGAGTCTGCACCGGTTCTTTTGAAAGAGCACCCTACCCAAGGTCAACACCTCCACCCTATCCCCATAACCCAGTAACCCCACCCAACACTAAGGGCAATTTTGGACACTAAGGGAAATTTATCATGGCCAATCCACCTAACCCGCACATCTTTGGACTGTGGGAGGAAACCGGAGCCCCCGGAGGAAACCCACGCACACACGGGGAGAACGTGCAGACTCCACACAGACAGTGACCCAAGCTGGGAATTGAACCTGGGACCCTGGAGCTGTGATGCAAATGTGCTAACCACCATACTACCGTGCTGCCCTTCGATGATGACAACCTGCTCTGCAATGAGCCCTGGTGCTCCACATCATTTGACGTTTGACTCCTGCCCAGGACAGCACCTTCTCCCTGGGTGATCCCTGCATGCGAGCTGACCATTCCATCACACGGTCCCAATGAACCGTGGGCGGCACGGTAGCACAGAGGTTAGCACAGTTGCTTCACAGCGCTAGGATCCCAGGTTCGATCCCCGCTGGGTCACTGTCAGTGCGGAGTCTGCACGTTCTCCCACTGTGTGTGTCGGTTTCCTCCGGGTGCTCCGGTTTCCTCCCAGAAGTCCAAAGATGTGCGGGTTAGGTGGATTGGCCATGCTAAATTGCCCTTAGTATCCAAAAAAGGCTTGGTGGTGTTACTGGGTTATGGGGATAGGGTGGAGCTGTGGGCATAGTTGGGTGCTCTTTCCAATGCAGACACGATGGGCCGAATGGCCTCCTTATATTTTGAGGAGGAGAGGGATGGGTATGGGGCAGATTATCAGGTAGTAAGCAGCAGCTGCACTGGGGTGCCTGCCCCGAGCCCCGCCCCCCCCACACAACCCCCAGTGCTGTCTCCGCGACAAGCCCAGACCAGCCCCCCACTCACTCCCATCAGACAGAGCACCGAGGCAGGTTGTAACAGTGGTAACAGGTATTTATTGTGAACAAATATATACGGATTAGTGTCCTAGCCCCTATCACTAAGCTATGCCCTTTCCTGTGCCAACTTAACTGGTGTCTAACCTTCTGGCCTTACGGGTCCTAACGCTATGCCGAGGTGGATCCCCAGACGATACATCAGGAGTGGGGGTGGCCTACTGTGATTCCCGCCCTGTGACCTGGGTCTCCTTTGGCAGCCGTCTTCTAGGGGGACCTGGCCTGGATGGGCCCGGCTGGTGCTCAGCTGTCCCAGGTGGCATGGTGCTGCCCTGTTCTGCCTGCTGGCGATCAGATGTGCCAGGGACAGGAAGGGGTTTCTGGGACGCTGTGGTGTTCTGGCACCTCCCTTACGAGAGTCATCGGCACGGACCCATCACCTCCACCTCCCTTGGGGTGCCTGATGGCCCCTGGGCTACTCCGTGGGGCAGGGGTGTGAGCAGAGCTAACCCCTGTGGCTCTCCCGCCAACTGCTGCTGCCAGTCCTGGAGGCCTGCAGTCGTCTCAACCAGTGTCTCAATCCTCACCGCCATGGAGCACAGGGAGTGTGCCACCTCCCTCTGGGACTGTGCCACATCACCCAGTGACTGTGCCACCACCTTCTGGGAATGGGCCACCACCCTCTGTGATTGGCTCAGGTCAGCCAGTGCCCGGGCAATCCCACCCCACTCCCAGCCATGATCCTCTGTGACTGAGCCAACCTCTGGAGCGCCGCTGAATGTCCAGGTGACTCTGGTACATTGCTGCCTGTGAGAAGGCAGCCCTGTCCTGTGCTTCGGCCACTACCCGCACAGAGGCCCCAGGCCTTGGACATCCTGCCCCAAGGCCTCCAATGTGGACGCCACCCTTGCGGTGTTGGCATGGGTGACATGCATGGTTGGCACCACCTCCTGCCCCTGCAGGCGGTTGGACTCCTCCACCTACACCTGTAGGCGCTGGATGGATCCTGACACCGCCTCATGCAGTTCCCGGCTTTGCGTCTGCATCTCCACTATTGATGGGACCGCCCTTTCAGGAACCCAGAATCCGTCTGAATGGCAACTAGTCCCTGGGTCAGGCCACCCTCTGACTGTCTGCCCATTGGAAGGTTCCGACCTCCACCTGATGTCTTGCAGCACGTGTATGGTCCACACCAGATAGTGTCCCAGGAGCCTCTTCACGGAATTGCCCAACCGAGGTGAGTGTCTCTGGGATGGTTTGAGACAGCTGGGGTGGGAAGTCAGTGCCTTCCCCCTCCGGGGTATCCCTGGCTGTGGGCTGAGTGATCCCGTCCCTGTCCATGTCCTCCTCCCCCTCGCTGCTCTCCTCCTGGGGTTAGGGTTGGGTTGTGGTTTGGTTTGGGGGCAGAGTACACTATAGTGTCCCGCCTCATCAAATTGGCACCATTCCCAGACCAAGCCATTGACTGTCAATTGGCTAGCACCGGTGCCATGTGGAACGCAACCGATTCCAACGAACAACGGTGTCTGATCCGTGGGAGCCGGGATTGACACTCGAGAGGCTGACAAGCTGCAGCTGCATACAAGCACTCCACTCGCCACACATACTCATCCCAGCCAACAAGATGGCAGCACGGAGAGTGGCACCCCGATTCATGGATTCTGAGCTGGAGACCCTACTCGACGCCGTGGAGGAGAGGTGGGTCACCCTGTACCCTGGGGTGGGAAGGCGGTTGCCATCCGCCGCCGTGCACCGGGCCTGGGGGCAGGTGGGAGAGATTGTGATCACCGTCGGCAACACTGCCACAACCGGCCAGCAGTGCCGCAAGAAACTGCACAACCTCCCTCAGGGCAGCCAGGGTCAGTAGGCAACACTGTGCCACTGGCACTAACCCCCGTCCTTCCCCCCCCACGCCCCCCCCCCCCCCCCCCCAGGGAGGGGGCGACTGAACAACCTCTTACTGGCCGCCATGGCCAGCTGCCCAGGGCCATTAAGGCCACCAGGTACCCACCCCCTGTGCTGCTTGCGTCCAACTGTCTAACACTGTGCATTGTCTGTCCCCCGCCGCCTCCGCGCCCCCCCCCCAACATCCCCACCAAGATAGGGAGAAAACCGGAGGAGGACCTCTGGACCTGTGGCCCCTCACCGCAGCAGAGCCACGGGCACTAGATCTGATCGGCAGGCCCGCAGGGAGGGCAGTCGCCGAGGTGGAGCTTGGCATCGGGCGAGCAAGTGAGAACCCGCTGTGCTGCTGTCCTCCATGGCTCGTGTGTCACCACACCCACCACCACACCCACCACCACACCCACCACCACACCCACCACCACACCCACCACCACCACACACCTCCCCACGGCCCCCTCCACCACCACCGCCACCACAACCTGCGGTCCAATCATGCACCTTGCCTTGTGTCTTGCAGGATCACCTGGTGATGCGATGGACCCTTCCGGTGCCCCCCGACCCCGACCCCAATAACAACCCCAACCCCAGGAGGAGAGCAGCGAGGAGGAGGCACGGGCACGGACGGGAGTCCGCAACCTGCAGCCCGAGACACCCCAGAGCACCAGTCCGGGACGACACTGACCTCCCATCACAGCTGTCTGCAACGCCCTCCACCATCCCAGAGACACACACCTCAGTCGTGGAAAGGCTCCTGGGACACTATCTGGTGCGCACCACACACACGTGCATCGGTACAGCAGGTGGAGGTAGGAACACCTGAGGGGAGGGACAGTCAGAGGGCGGCTCAATCCCAGGGACTAGCTGCCGTCCGGACGGGTTTCAGGCTTCTGGGAAGGGCGGTCCCATCGATTGTGGAGATGCAGGTGCAGAGCCGGGGAATGTATGAGGGGGTGTCAGCAACCATCAGTGCCCACAGGTGCAGGTGGAGGAGTCCAATCACCTGCAGGAGCAGGAGGTGGTGCCGACCATGTGTGCCACCCAGGTCAACACCGCACAGGTGGCGTCCGCGGTGGAGGGCTTGGGGGCGAAGAATTCGGCCATGGGTCAGTCCAAGGCCTGGGCACTCTGTATGGGCAGTGGCAGAGGCCCAGGACAGGGCTGCCCTATCCAGTCACAGCAGGTCATGGCTGAGGGCGTCAGCAGAATTGCTGGAGGGCCCCTCCAGAGTGGTCCAGGCACCGGAACTGCATCTTCCGGAGGACAAAGCACCGCTCGACACACCCCTGGTCACAGCACAGGCGTTCTTGTAGCGGGTCCCTACGTCGGTCTGTAGCCTCTAGATAGGTATCATCAACCATGATCGGGCTACACGGTGGCCCCGTCTGCACTGCCAACCTTTCCCCTGCACGTCCCTCTCCCTCCTCCCCCATTCCCACACACACCACCGGCCATTCCCCTGGCACTCTGCCCACCATATCCTTGGCTCCGTCTGTGCCCTGCACAATGGAGGCCTTTGGCCCTGGTGCCTGTCCCTGCTGCCAGGGGTAATGCCAGCTGGCACTACACATGTCAGCAGTTTGCTCCGCAGCCCCCGTCCAGTGCCCTCCTGCAGAGGCTACTGTGGGTATTGCCCTTGGGTGGACAATGTGCTGCCCCTCCAGCGGGTAGAGCCATTGGGGGGGGATTTCTGGGGGTTGAGGAGCGTGAGGTGGGGGCAGTCATATGGCCGGTGTCACTGCATGACCAGGGGCCACAGTGGGTGGTCAGTACAGTGTGCAGCAAGATGGCTGCCTTGCAGGCCACGGCAATGATATATTTGCCTGGACACCCCGGTCCCATGGGGGGTCACCCCGACGCCAGGGCCCATCCCCTGGTAACCCCAGTCACCTCCACTGCCCCCCCGGGTGTGGCAGAGACCCCTGGTTCTCAGCCCCCCCCCCCCGCCGCCAGCTCTGCCAGTAGCAGGCCAGCCGCCTCTGCAGGTCCTACCTCCTCTCTCTCCCTCTTCGACCACGGCACCTGTTTCCCGATTTTGAAATCACAAGTGCAAATCGCCATTGGCAATTCCTCCCGGCAGGGGAGGAGCATCACGGAGGCCCGGAAGAATACCGGGTAGGGCCCGCTAATGATATGCGAATGGCATTTACTGTACGTGAGGAGTAGAATGCATTGAGGTCACTGTCAAGGCGCTGTCGATGGCAACCTGGCATGCGCCCGGCGCTGACCACAATTTTGGCTTCACGACCGATTTTCTGCCCAATCGCCTTTCCCGTTTTCGGGGTCGTTCCATGGAAACACCCACCTTTAGTATCCCAAATGGAGAATTTTGTCCAATGTAAGTGAGTGGGAAAACATTTGGGGCTGGATTTTCGGATCGGAGACGCCAAAATCTCGATTGGTGACAGGCCGTAAAATCCAAATTCCCCACTGTAACGGGGGCGGCACCGCTTTCGCGATGCTCCAACCACTCCAAAGTGGCATACTCTCGGAGTACGCCGCGCCACGTAGCCACAGCCTCAGGCCATTGTCTGAGGCCCGCCCCCGATACTCCACGCTGGCCGGCCGAGTTCCCGACGGCGTGGGTCTCTCATTCTCACCCGTCGGGAACCTGGCACGGCAGCTGCAGACTCAGTCCAGCGCCGCCACAGGGGAGGGCCGATCCGTGGGTTGGGGGGACTTTCTTCGGGGCTGTGGGCACTGTGGTGGGGCGGTCGGCGGCGCATGAGCCGGCTGAAGGTGGGGACTATTCCGCGGGCCGGGTCCGCGAGTGGCCTCCACCATGAAGCACGGCATGGCCAGTGCAGTTCGCTGCCGTGCGCATGCGTGGCCATGGACCCGGCAATTCTCCGGGGCATATCGGCAGCGAGAGCTGAGTGCTCTACACTGCGTTCCTGCTAGCTCCCAGCAAAATGGGGAATCGGTGGCCGTTTTGCGCCAGTTTTCCTGGCGTAAAATGCCCCCGTTCCCATGTCGGCGTAGGGACATGGTGCCAGAATCGGAGAATCCAGCCCAGGGAGTATAACGTGGGTAAATGTGAACTTGTCCACTTTGGCAGGAAGAATAGAAAAGCAGTAAAGTATTTAAATGGAGAGAGATTGAGGAACTGGCTGCTACAGAGGGATCTGGGTGTCCTGGTACATGAATCACAAAACGTTAGTCTGCAGGTCCAGCAAGTGATCAGGAAGGGAAATGGAATGTTGGGGTTTATTACAAGGGGAACGGAAAATAAAAATAGGGAAGTTTTACTGCAGCTGTACAGGGTTTTATTGAGAACACATCTGGAATAATGTGTACAGATTGGGTCTCATTATTTTTTTCCCATTTATTTATTTCTAAATTTTTCCAATTAAGGAGCAATTTAGCGTGGCCAATCCACCTACCCTGCACATCTTTGGATTGTGGGTGTGAGACCCACGCCGACACGGGGAGAATGTGCAAACTCCACATGGTCAGTGACCCAGGGCCGGGATCGAACCCCCGGCTCCTCAGCGCCGTGAGGCAGCAGTGCTAAACACTGGGCCAACAGGACATAGAGAATTACAGAGCGATGGAGAGTGGGAGAGAGAGAGGCAGTGAGGGGGAGAGAGAGAGGGAGAGATAGCGAGAGAAGGGGAAAGAGAGAGAGAGAGAGAGCAGAGACTCAGGGACAGATACTGAGGAAGAGAAGGAGATGGAGGGAGGGGTGGAGTGAGAGAGAAGAGGAAGTGAAGGTGCTGACGTGGTGTCTCTGCCTCATACCATTTACATACTGAGGACCGGGCAGTGAGACTCTCACAGGCTGCAGCTTTATAAAGCAGAGCCCAGTGAAGGGAGAGTTTATCAGTAGCCAGGCACAGGGACAGGAGCAGACACCATGATTTCAACCATCCAGCTGATCTGGCCTCTGGCATTCTGCATCGCAGGTACAAATCTCTCTCTTTCCACCTGGAATATTTTCCTGCTCTCCATTTCAATCCAATTCTACTGACTTGTGATTGAAGGGGAAATGCTGAAAGCAGAGGAACAGTCAGTGTCTCCAACAATATCTCATTGTACAGGCTCTTTCTGTGACAGTTCTTACTTCACTCTGTTTCTCTATTACTCCTCAGGTGTCAGTGGAGACATCATCATGAACCAGTCTCCCCCGGTGTTGTCATTGAGCCTGGGCCAGACCGCAACCATCACCTGTACGGCCATCACGTACTCTGGCAGCTACGTTGCTTGGTATCAGCAGCGGGAAGGTCAGAAACCCACTCTGCTGATTTACAGCACATCAAGCAGATTCACAGGAACATCGGACCGATTCACCGGGAGCCGACAGTCTAATCAATACACCCTGACAATCAGCAATGTGCAGAATGACGATGTCGCTGATTATTACTGTCAGCAACATAGCAGCTCCCCCTACACAGTGATTCAGAGCCTTACAAAAACCTCAATACGCACAGCACCACCTTCTGTACTGACACATCCCACAGTTTATATATTATATAATAAACATAAGATAGGAAACTGAACAAATTATTCTCACTGTCCACTACACATTCCAGTCCCTGTGGTGACCACCGCTTGCTGAAGGCCTCAAGTTTCCATCTGACTCTCCATGTCCACGTATGAAGAGCAGCTCAAAGATTTATCATCCAAAATTAGAATTCTCAACTCTGCCAACAAAACACAGAGACATTGAGAGAAACAGAGAGAGAAAGAGTGAGAGAGAAAGACATGAGCGAGAGACAGAGAGAGACAGAGAGAGGGTGAGAGTGAGTGAGTGAGAGACAGAGAGGGTGAGAGTGAGTGAGTGAGAGACAGAGAGAGGGTGAGAGTGAGTGAGTGAGAGACAGAGAGAGGGTGAGAGTGAGTGAGTGAGAGACAGAGAGAGGGTGAGAGTGAGTGAGTGAGAGACAGAGACAGAGAGAGGGTGAGAGTGAGTGAGTGAGAGACAGAGAGAGACAGAGAGAGGGTGTGAGTGAGTGAGTGAGAGACAGAGAGAGGGTGAGAGTGAGTGAGTGAGAGACAGAGAGAGGGTGCGAGTGAGTGAGTGAGAGACAGAGAGAGACAGAGAGAGGGTGCGAGTGAGTGAGTGAGAGACAGAGAGAGTCAGAGAGGGGGTGAGAGTGAGTGAGTGAGAGACAGAGACAGACAGAGAGAGGGTGAGAGTGAGTGAGTGAGAGACAGAGGGTGAGAGTGAGTGAGTGAGAGACAGAGAGAGGGTGCGAGTGAGTGAGTGAGTGAGTGAGTGAGAGACAGAGAGAGAGTGAGAGTGAGTGAGTGAGTGAGAGACAGAGAGAGGGTGAGAGTGAGTGAGTGAAGCAGAGACAGAGGTTTTTGTACAGCCCCTGTACTGGAAGCTGCCAGTGTGGCTCACGTTCGGTAAAGGAACCAAGCTCAGACTGAGTAAGTAAATCCCAATCCTCCGTTATTAACCCTTTCAATACTGAAACTTTCTCAAACACAAATGCTGAATAGTTGAAGGTGTTAGTGCGGAGCTGCAGTGAATGAAATGGTTCATTGAAGAACACTGTGTAGAACAGGGTGCCCAGCTGTATTTCTTTAGTTCCATTCCCCCCTTTAAGCAGCAAGATATAAGTAAGCAGCTTTTACCCACCGTGTCGAGGAGATCTGGACGTTTGCAGACTGTGTTCACATTCCTGGACCATGGAGTGAAATCACTCACTAGACTCCTGTCAGTCTCCGTGTGACAGACACGGGCAGTGTTTGATGTGAGCTCTGGCTCCCTGTCACACTCTCTGATATAACTGATCACAGCAGTAGCAGCACAGTGAGACACCGAGGTCCCACTTCCCCCAGCTTTAACTCTGCTCTCTCCACTCCCTGCTTATCTCTTAGCAAAGTTCTGATGACAAACAGGTCCAGCAGGGCTTACAGTCCAGTGGCTTCAGTGTTCCAGGTTTTTGGGGAGACTCTCAGTTACTTTCTCTTTGGGTCGAGTTCAGTCCGATATTTATTCCTGATCCAATATTCCTGAAAATCCCTGTCGATATTTTTATTGTTTGATATGATGTGTGATCTCTGACGGGACCAGCATTTATTGCCCATCCCTAATTGCCCTTGAACTGAGTGTCTTGCTCGGCCATTCCAGAGGACATTTCAGAGTCAACACATTACTGCGGATCTGGAGTCACTTCTAGGCCGGACAAGGTCAGGATGGCAGATTCCCACTTCAGACCCACACATCCCATAAATTAACTTTTAAAAATGGCCTGAACTCCACTTTCCTGTCGGTCCCCATAACCCTTGACCCCTCGTCAATCAAAAATCTGTCTAACTCAGCCTTGACTATAATCAGTGCCCCAGCCTGCACTGCTCTCTGGGAAAGAGATTTCCAAAAACTAGCGACCCTCTGAGAGAAGAAATTCCTCCTCATCTCCGCCTTAAATGGAAATCCCTTATTTTTAAACTGTGTGCACTAATTCTAGATTTCCCTTTTCAGACTCTGTATCCTCCTCACAACTTGCTTTCCTACCTATCATTTTATGATCAGCAAATTTAGCTACAATACTGTCCATTCCCTTCATCCAGCTCAATAACATAGATTGTAGAGTTGATACCCCAAACAACAGCCATCTTCCTTTGTGCTGGGTATGACCCGACCAGCGGAGAGTTTCCCCCCTGATTCCCACTGACTCCAGTTTTGCTCGGGCTCCTTGATGCCAAACTCGGTCAAATGCTGCCTCGATGTCAAGGCAGTCACTCTGGCCTCACCTCTGGAGTTCAGCTCTTATGTCCATGTTTGAACCAAGGCTGTAATGAGGTCAGGAACTGAGTGACTCTGGCAGAACCCAAACTGAGCGTCAGTGAGCCGGTTATTGCTGAGTCAGTGCTACTTGCTGGCACTGTTGATAACAACACCAATCATTTTGCTGATGATTGAGAGATGATTGATGGACAGTAATTGTCCTGATTGGATTTGTCCAGCTTTTTGTGGCCAGGACACACCTAGGTAACTGGTCGATGCCAGGATTGTAGCTAAACTGGAGCAGCTTGGCTGAAATAAGGGGCGGAATTCTCCCGTCGTTGCGATTGAATTTTCCCGCCAGCAGCACATCACCGCCAGCGGGTTTCACAGCGGTGTGGGGTGGTTGCAATGGCAAATCCCATTGACAATCGGCGGGAAGATAGAATCCTGCCGCCAGTGAATGGCACGTGGCCGGGAATCATGAGGGTGGTGAACTGGACGTTCCCGCACAGGAACAGGGATAGAGCCTGCTCCACCATTCACAAATGTTTAATCAACATTCCAAAATGATTTAACCAGTCTAACATCAAACCTTTACCTCCTGACACTGAACCGATTTGAAATCTCCAGTCTCTGTGATTCACTTTTATCAACAGCAGTGCACCCCCTGCCCGTGGGATTCATGGCCACGTGGGGTGGCGTCCATAGTAAATTGCATTGACAAGGGGCAGGAGTAATTAATCCCTGCGCCAGTGAACAGTGAGCTATGAAGGAACGCTCGGCTGGAACACGGAGAATCCAGCCTAATTCGTCACCTTCCCTTGGATTCCATCAACTTTTAATTTTCACAACTGCTTGTCATTGGTAATTTGTCAAAATCCTTGGAAAATCCATGTTGTCAACATCAAAGTCCCTCCCCTCATCATCCCTCCTCGTTCCTTCCTCAACAGATTAAATTTTTAAAAACAGAGTCAGCTCTCAGTGGGTTTGTACAGGCGCCTGTATCGGCGGGAACCCCCCTATCGAACGCACTCTGTTTTTTTGTGCCTTTGAATTTCCTGCACTGAGGAGATTCACAGCACAAAGAGAAAATTGGCACCCTGATATCCTGATCCCCGAACACGATCTCCGGACGCCCGGAGATTTGGCATGCCCCAAATCACCTGTTGTGGTATCCTTTAGCCCCCCGTACCCCACCTTATATGGGCAGGGAAAACCCCAGGCTAGCACAAGAAAATGTCAGCTTGACACCATGGTGCTGCCATCCGACATTCTGGCTGTTTCCCTGCCAGCCTGGCATTGCCATCTGGGCATCTTTGCAGTGCCCGGGTGACAGCTGGCAGTGCCAAGGTACCTGGGTGACATCATCACTACCAGGATGCCACCTTGCCCAGAGGCTGACCACCCGGAGGCCTCCGATTGCCTTGACGACCGCCTCAAGTGCCTTTGGGCCTGGTCCTCATTTGTGGGAGCAGTGCTAAACAACGCCCGGCTGGGGTACCCTCGCGAGGCCAGTAGGTGCCGGGTGCCAGTTCGATCCGGTGTCAGCAAAGTGAAGTGAGGATCCTGGAAGAGGCCTCTCCTGGGATCCACCAGCCATGTCCTGTCCCATCCCGATTCCAGCAGGGCGCAGCCAGTAAATCATTCCCTCAGCCTCTCCCTTCACCCCTTGTTAAACAACGGTACAACATTATCAGTCCTCCAACACCACACATGTAGCCAGAGAGGATTGGAAAATAATGGACAAAGCCTCCGCTATTTCTTCCCTTAGCAGCCTGGGATACATTTCACCCGGGCCTGGGGGTATCTCCACTTTCAAAGGTGATAAACACGTTAATATCTCCTCTCTCACTATCTTTATCACATCCAATATTTCACAATTCTCCTCCTCCTGAACTACAATGTCTGCTTGTCCCTCTCATTTGTGAAAACTAATGTAAATTATTAATTAAGAACCATCTCCATGTCTTCTACCTCCACACACAAGTTACATTTTGCTCTCTAATTGGTCCCACTCATTCATTAGTTATCCTCTCGCAATGTCCCGCACTATTGCTTTGTGTGAACATATTGGTTCTGAAATCTCTCTATCTCCAGCTTGAATATCCTCCCACTGCTCTGACATTGTTTTACATCAAATCGCTGTTTCCTGTCCATTTTGGCAAATTCCAGTTTAGTAAAATTGGTCTTTCCCCAATTTACAAAAGAACAAAGAACAAATAAATGTACAGCACAGGAACAGGCCCTTCGGCCCTCCAAGCCCGTGCCGACCATACTGCCCGACTAAACTACAATCTTCTACACTTCCTGGGTCCGTATCCTTCTATTCCCATCCTATTCATATATTTGTCAAGATGCCCCTTAAATGTCCCTATCGTCCCTGCTTCCACTACCTCCTCCGGTAGTGAGTTCCAGGCACCCACTACCCTCTGCGTAAAAAACTTGCCTCGTACATCTACTCTAAACCTTGCCCCTCTCACCTTAAACCTATGCCCCCTAGTAATTGACCCCTCTACCCTGGGGAAAAGCCTCTGACTATCCACTCTGTCTATGCCCCTCATAATTTTGTATACCTCTATCAGGTCGCCCCTCAACCTCCTTCGTTCCAGTGAGAACAAACCGAGTTTATTCAATCGCTCCTCATAGCTTATGCCCTCCATACCAGGCAACATTCTGGTAAATCTCTTCTGCACCCTCTCTAAAGCCTCCACATCCTTCTGGTAGTGTGGCGACCAGAATTGAACACTATACTCCAAGTGTGGCCTAACTAAGGTTCTATACAGCTGCAACATGACTTGCCAATTCTGATACTCAATGCCCCGGCCAATGAAGGCAAGCATGCCGTATGCCTTCTTGACTACCTTCTCCACCTGTGTTGCCCCTTTCAATGACCTGTGGACCTGTACTCCTAGATCTCTTTGACTTTCAATACTCTTGAGGGTTCTACCATTCACTGTATATTCCCTACCTGCATTAGCCCTTCCAAAATGCATTACCTCACATTTGTCCGGATTAAACTCCATCTGCCATCTCTCCGCCCAAGTCTCCAGACAATCTAAATCCTGCTGTATCCTCAGACAGTCCTCATCGCTATCCGCAATTCCACCAACCTTTGTGTCGTCTGCAAACTTACTAATCAGACCAGTTACATTTTCCTCCAAATCATTTATATATACTACAAACAGCAAAGGTCCCAACACTGATCCCTGTGGAACACCACTGGTCACAGCCCTCCAATTAGAAAAGCATCCCTCCATTGCTACCCTCTGCCTTCTATGGCCTAGCCAGTTCTGTATCCACCTTGCCAGTTCACCCCTGATCCCGTGTGACTTCACCTTTTGTACTAGTCTACCATGAGGGACCGTGTCAAAGGCCTTACTGAAGTCCATATAGACAACATCTACTGCCCTACCTGCATCAATCATCTTAGTGACCTCCTCGAAAAACTCTATCAAGTTAGTGAGACACGACCTCCCCTTCACAAAACCGTGCTGCCTCTCACTAATACGTCCATTTGCTTCCAAATGGGAGTAGATCCTGTCTCGAAGAATTCTCTCCAGTAATTTCCCTACCACTGAAGTAAGGCTCACCGGCCTGTAGTTCCCGGGATTATCCTTGCTACCCTTCTTAAACAGAGGAACAACATTGGCTATTCTCCAGTCCTCCGGGACATCCCCTGAAGACAGCGAGGATCCAAAGATTTCTGTCAAGGCCTCAGCAATTTCCTCTCCAGCCTCCTTCAGTATTCTGGGGTAGATCCCATCAGGCCCTGGGGACTTATCTACCTTAATATTTTTTAAGACACCCAACACCTCGTCTTTTTGGATCACAATGTGACCCAGGCTATCTACACCCCCTTCTCCAGACTCAACATCTACCAATTCCTTCTCTTTGGTGAATACTGATGCAAAGTATTCATTTAGTACCTCGCCCATTTCCTCTGGCTCCACACATAGATTCCCTTGCCTATCCTTCAGTGGGCCAACCCTTTCCCTGGCTACCCTCTTGCTTTTTATGTACGTGTAAAAAGCCTTGGGATTTTCCTTAACCCTAATTTAAAATGTTTACTCTTGGTCTATCTTTACCCTTTTCCATAACTACTCTAAATCTAACTGAATTATGATCACTATCATCCAAATACTCTCCCACTGATATCCCTCCCACCTGCCCAGATTCATTCCACAAAACTGTCCAAAACTGTCCGTTCACTTCTTGGTATTGTTTTGTACTGGTTGGAAAAGTTCCCCAAAATGGAATGTCTGAATTCCGGATCATCTATACACTGACTTGATCCCTGTTAATAATAATAATAATCTTTCTTCGTGTCACAAGTAGGCTTACATTAACACTGCAATGAAGTTACTGTGAAAAGCCCCTAGTTGCCACACTACAGCACCTGTTCGGGTACACAGAGGGAGAATTCAGAATGTGCAATTCACCTAACAGCATGACTTTCAGAACTTGTGGGAGGAAACTGGAGTGCCTGGAGGAACCCACGCAGACACGGGGAGAACGTGCAGATGCTGCACTGACAGTGACCCAAGCCGGGAATCGAACCGGAGAACCTGGCACTGTGAAGCAACAGTGCTATCCACTGTGCTACCGTATTTGGAAAGATGAAATCCTTTATCATGGCAGCGAATAAAATTCCTTCTCTTCTCTTTCAGGCCGTGAGAATTCACAACCCACTCTGACCCTGCTGCCCCCTTCCCCGGAGGAGGTCAAGACCAAGGGCACTGCCACCCTGGTGTGCCTTGCCAATCACTTCTATCCCAATGAGGTGGTGGTGGAGTGGAAGAAGGACGGCGCAGCCATTTCGGACGGGGTTCAGACCAGCAACTACCTGCGAGCTTCGGACAACACCTACAGCGTCAGCAGCCTGCTGACCCTCTCTGGCTCTGCCTGGGAGTCCAACGCCCGCTTCTCCTGTGCCCTCACCCATGTGAGCCTCTCCTCTGCCCTCAGCAAGAGCATCAGGAGATCAGAATGTGCGTAGAGTGTTAGAGACAGTCCACAGAGGAGACACAATTTTAAATAGAACAGGGGTGAGCTGGGAGGGCAAAGGTCATTGTCAGCACTGAATTACAACTCTCTTCTCGGGACTGGGTCTGAGACACTTCTGAGCGTCAGGGGTGAAGACATTCTTTTGGGACAGTGTAGAAGGAGCTTTACTCTGTATCTAACCCCATGCTGTACCTGCCCTGGGAGTGTTTGATGGGACAGTGCAGACTCGTGATGCCAAGTAAAACCTCTCTGAGATGCTGAAGACGTCAGCTTTACAAAAATAATGTGACCCTCTGAAGTCTCTGCTCCAGGAAACCAGACCTCCTTCCTGCTCACCCTGCAGTTACAATTTAAGGTTTAGTCACTGTTTAAAGGGACAGGATTCTCCTATTATTGAGAAAATCTCCACCAGTGTTTTAATAAACCTCCATTCTCCCTGTGAATTCCTCCAGCTTCCTCTGGCTGGGCTGTTGATTGAAGTCTTTTATCTGACAATGTAATTCTGTAAAAGGTAATAAACATTAAGAATATTCAGTATGTGTCTCGTGTGTGCTTTGGAAATGTCCCTCCTCCCCATCAGCTGATTGGCTGCATTTCATCAAGTGATTGTCATGATTGGCTGGTTTGCCTGTCAATCAATGACACATCAGCAGAAGATTGGATTCAAAGACATTTATCAATCATTTTAAAATGATCAGTTTTATCTGGAATCTCTGAGTTTACAAGATTCAAATCAGAAAAGAAACTGAAAGTTGCTGGGATTAAATCATCACAATCACAATTCCCCAACCCATATTCCCCACCTCCCCTGTGACCTTACCATCTCACGTGGCCTCAGTACTCCCAGAGTTTCAATCACAGATAAGACCATCTCTGATCACTTCCTTGTATCACTCCCCACCCACATCCCCCTTCCACACCCCAACCCTACCCCCTTCTTTATCCATCCCTGGAAAAACCTATTCCCCAATTCACTTACAACGGCACTTTCAAAATCCCAACTCTCTGTCTCTGGCCCTCCGATCACCACAACATTTCTGCAGCGACTGATTTACTCAACCTCACCCTCACCTCCACCTTTGATATCCTCATCCCCAATAAAACCATTCCTCTCTCTCACCCTGGCCATTCCCCTCTACGGCCTCATCTCCACTCACTTCATCCAAGTGACGCAGACTTGAAAGGATATGGTGGAGAACTGGTTTATCCATCCATTGCCAGATCCGGCTGGACCACTTCAAACACTCCCGGCTCCTACTCCCATCTGCTAAAACTGCTCACCATTCCAGGATCACCCTGGAATGTAAAGATAATCCCCGGCTTCTTTTCTCCATTGCAGACCATTTTCTTAACCCCCTCTCCCCTGTCCCCTCCACCCTCACCTCCAACAACAAGTGGGAGGAGCTCATGGACGTCTTTGTCACTAAGATTGAGACGATCCAATCAGCTGCCTCTGCCACGTCCCTCCCACTAGCCCGTCTGGACAAACTTCCTCTAATTCTCCCCCCCTGCCTGAGCCCTGAACTCACATCTTTCTCTAGTTTCTCTCCTATCTCCCCTCATGCCCTCTCTGAGCTCATCTTATCCATGAGACCCACCTCCTTCTCTCAGCTTATCAGCTGCAGAAACCCTCATCATGTCTCTGTTACCTCTAGACGTGACTATTCCAATACACTCCTGGCTGCTCTCCCACATCCTACCCTCCGGAAACATGAGCTCATCCAAAACTCTGCTGTCCCAGCCTGAACTCACACCAAGTCCCGTTCCCCTATCATCCCCTGTGCTCACTCACCCACATTGGCTCCTGGTCAAGCAATGTCTCGATTTGAAAATTCTCATCCTTGTTTTCCAATTCCTCCATGTCCTCGCCCCTCCCTATCTCTGGAACCTCCTCCAGCCCCACAACCCTCCGAGATATCTGCGCTCCTCTAATTCCGGCCTCTTGTACATTCCTGATCATAATCACTCCCCCATTGGTGGCCGTGCCTTCAGCTGCCTGGGCCCCAAGCTCTGGAATTCCCTCCCTAAACCTCTCCATCTCTCTACCTCACATTCCTCCTTTCACACTCTCCTTATTGTCCACCCCTTTGTCCAATCTTTGTTTTATCTGAGTGATTGACCTCTGCTCTCCGGGTGGTCATACCCCTAGCTCCCTGCCAAGATGCTCTGTGGGTCCACTCGGAACTCCCTTCGCACTAACTACACGGCAATTCCCCGGGAAGTTTAACTTCCGATGGGAATTCCCCTGCATCTGGAACCCCGCAGACTGAAACCTGGAGACTTCAGTGGCCGGATTCGCCGTTCCCTAGACTAAGGGCGGGATTCTCCAATTACCGACGCCAAAATCCCATTTGGCGATTGGTCGGAGAATCCCTTTGACGCCGAAATCGGGGACAACGCCTGATTTTGGATGCTCCGCCCTCTCCAAAACGCCGACATTGGTAAGTATGCCGCATGGCGTTGGGGCGGCCTTAGGATGTCATCTAAAGGCCCTCCCCTTGATGCTCCGCCCCCGATGGGCCGAATTCCCGACGGCGTGGATCACTTGTGGTCTGAGGTTAGGTCAACCTCGCATGATGGCTGGGGACTGTGTCCAGCGCCGTCACAGTCGAGGGGAAGGGGAGGCACTCTGCTGCCCAGGGGGCCTTTGGCCGGGGCTGGGGGCACTCGTGGGGTTGGTCCGGGAGGGTGGCGAGGGGGGTTACAGGGGGGCACTCTCTGGCAGGCAGTGTCCGCGCGTGACCGGCGTCATGTTGTAAGTCACGACCGCGGCCAATGACCCGTCAATTCTCCATCCGTATCTGCAGGGAAAGCCGGGGGTTTTACGTGGCGTGGCTGCTAGCTCCCTAATGTTGGGTGCAGGGGCACCGCCGATTTTTCGGTCGTAATACTGGACACATGCTCTGGACATAGCGTCAAAATTGGAGAATCCAGCTGTAAATGTTGACTCCGCGGCAGGATTCACTGTCTTCTATGACAGCAAAACTGGCGCCTCATCTGGACAGATTCAACGACCATTAAGGGGCTAGCACTGGTGTCACATGGAACACAATTGAATCCAATGGGAAACGGTGCAGGATTGGTCGGATTTGCAATTGACACCCAGGAAACTGACAAACTGCAGCCGCAGATACTCATTTCATTCACCACACACACCATCGCAGACAACAAGAGGTCAGCGAGGAGAGAGGCGTCCCGTTTTATGGACGCTGAGCGCGAGACCCGGCTAGGCACCATGGAGGAGAGGCGGGAGTCCCTGTACCCCGGGCCAGGAAGGGGGCTGCCAGCCGTGGCTGTTCGCCGTGCCTGGGTGCAGGTGGCAGAGGCGGTCAGCGCTGTGAGAAACACTGTCCAGACCCCCGGCACCAACCCCCGTTCCACAAGCCCCTAACCGTACTCCCGCACCCAGGAGGGTGGCCAAACCCCTACCCTGCACCACATGCCAGCACACCCATATCGTCTGCCATGGCCGGGTGCCCTAGCTACTGAAGCCACCTGCTACCCATCCCCTGGGCTGCATGTGTCGGACTGTCTGCCGCTGTCCATTTTCTGTGTCCCTGCTCGCCCCCCCTCCTCCTTCCCCAACACACCCCACTCCCCCCAGCTCGCGACCTAATCATGAGTCTTGTCTTGTGTATTGCAGGAGCTGCTGGTGACGGGCCCTTCTGGTGACCCCCGCCCCCAACCCCAGCCACAGACAGAACCACAGGTGCCGACCAGTGATGAGGACGAGACTGACATCGGACGTGAGTGATCGACACCCAGGACACCCCGGAGCTTAAGTCTGAAGATGACACTGACTTCCCATCACTGCTGTCAACACCCTCCACCATCCCAGAGACACTCACCTCAGTTGTGCATTGTTAGTGGAAGAAATTGCTATATGTGTGTCAGAATTGATATAAGTAATAATAAAGATGTCTCAAGTATTATAGCAGCACAGGTCAAGGGAAAACCAGAAAGCAAGGGGTTAAAATGTTGAAACTTATAGAAAAGTCACCTGCGCTCGATAATTCAATCATCCTACAGGGCATTAGCATAAGAAGGGGGACCCACATCACAGAAATCATGGCTTCAGCCTGTCTGTAGGGGATTCATTGTCCAGCCCAGTGCAGTGAGCACAGTAAGAAGTCTTACAACACCAGGTTAAAGTCCAACAGGTTTGTTTCAAATCACTAGCTTTCGGAGCACTGCTCCTTCCTCAGGTGAATGAATAGGTATGTTCCAGAAGCATATATATAGACAAAGTCAAAGATGCAAGACAATGCTTTCCCGCTTGGGTCACTGTCTGTGCGGAGTCTGCACGTTCTCCCTGTGTCTACGTGGGTTTCCTCCGGGTGCTCCGGTTTCCTCCCACTCGTCCTGAGAGACATGCTGTTAGGTAATTTGGACATTCTGAATTCTGAATTCTCCCTCTGTGTATGCGAACAGGCCCTGAAATGTGGTGACTCGGGGCTTTTCACAGTAACTTCATTGCAGTGTTAATGTAAGCCGACTTGTGACAACATTATTATTATTATGTGACACAGGCCCAGAAGGTGGTGGCACATTCAATGGGTGTACGTTGGCCCTTGTGCATATGTCGTGTGGCCTCCTGTGCCTACCCGGGCCCAATGTCCTGCCTATCTCGCCCTCCCTCACATCCTCCTCCTCGTCGGAGGAGGCTTGGTGTTCATCCTCAGCACGTCGCCCCCCCTGCTGGGTGATGTTGTGGGGGATGCAGCAGGCCGCCACGATGCAGGCGACCCTCTCAGCATCTTACTGGAGGGCCTCTCCAGAGCGGTCCAGGCACCTGAACCATATCAAAAGGATGCGGAAGCACCGCTCAATGACGCCCCTGGTCGCTACATGAGCGTCATTGTAGCAGGTCTCTGCGTCGCTCTGTGGCCTCCAGATATGCGTCATCAGCCACGACTGCAGTGGATAACCCCTGTCACCCAGGAGCCAACCCCTCACCCGGGGGGACATGTCGATGAGGCCGGGAATCATCGAGTGTGCCAGATGAAGGCGTCATGCACACTGCCCAGGTATTGGGTGAAGTCGTGCATGATGTGCAGCTGATGGTCACATATCAGCTGCATGTTCATTGAGTGGAACCCCTTTCGGCTTGTGAAGACGGGCAGTAGGGGGACATCCTGGTGGGTTCGGTCCACATTGAAGTGAATGTATTGTGCCTACTGGGCAAATAGGGCCTCCATGATGGCGTGGATGCACATTTGCGCCGAGCTCTGTGGGATCCTGGACAGGTCCCTCCCGGCACCTGGAAGGACCCCGTTGCGTCATGACGGGAGATGGGTCATCTGGGTTCGAAACATTAGCTCTTTTCTCTCCCCACAGCTGCTGCCAGACCTGCTGAGATTTTCCAGCATTTTCTCTTTGGTTTCAGATTCCAGCATCCGCAGTAATTTGCTTTTATCCAGTGTTTAACTCACTGCCACCTCTCTTCCAGGAATGCCTACCCTGAAGAAGTACTGCTCTTCTCTCCGACAGGATTTCCGTAAGTCCCTCCCCCACTATCCACCTTCACTGCTTTCCATTTCTCTCTTAGTGTTGGACAAGGTATTTACCAAGACTCGCTTCCACAGCCATATTTCCTTCCTCAGTGACTGTCTTCGTCTCCGACTTACCTCACGGGATTTCAACTTAAATTCCACCCTATATTTAACCTCCAGGATTATAGGTACCACCAGGATATACAACATTCTTCCAACTGCTGCTCTCGCCGCATCCTGAAAGCCACACTCAGTGCCACATTGCGCCACATGAAGACACTCGACATCTCTCTCCAGTAGCACCGTCTTATCCTCTTTCAAAGCTGTCCCTGTCCCCAGTTTCATTTCATCCATTGCATCATTCGACACCTTAACAAGAATCTTTTCCTGTTTCTTGCAGATATGAAGGAACACAAGCTTCAACAACTCATCAACACCACTGCCCATTCTAGGCCCTCCACCAGTCCCAATCCCTCGTCCCCCATTTCTCCCAGTTTCAACACCACTGCCCATTCTAGGCCCTCCACCAGTCCCAATCCCTCGTCCCCCATTTCTCCCAGTTTCAACACCACTGCCCATCCCAGGCCCTCCACCAGTCCCAATCCCTCGTACCCCATTTCTCCCAGTTTCAACACTACTGCCCACCCCAGGCCCTCCACCAGTCCCAATCCCTCGTATCCCATTTCCCAGCCCCAGCCCTTGCCGCGTGTTCACCATACCCTCCGACCTTCCCCTCTCTGAGGCTGAGCGTGCTGTTCTCAGCAAAGGGCTCAGCTTTGTACCCTTACGTCCCGACCTCAATGAATTCCGAGCTCGACATGATGTTGAACTCTTCTTTCGTCGCCTTCGTCTCCGTGCCCACTTCTTTGGGCAAGAGTCCTCCCCCCGTTCCACTGATCCTTTCATGTGCCTCCAACATTCTGTCTCCAAGTGGACATCCCCGCCGGGACAATTACCTGCCCTCCATCTTTTCATTGAGAACTGTCGATGAGACATTGGGCGTCTTAATTTTTCTGCCCCCTCACTCATTCCAACCTCTCTCCTTCCGAACCTTCCACTCTTCACTCCATCAGGTCTAACCCCGACTTTGTCATCAAACCTGCCGACAAAGCTGCCTGTGTCGTTTGGCGTACTGACCTCTACCTCACAGAGGCTGAGCACCAACTCTCAGATACTTCCTCCTGGACCATGACCAGACCACTGAACATCAAGCCATTATCTCCAACACCGTTAGCGACCTCATTTCCTCCGGATGCCTTCCCCCTATGGCTTTCAACCTCATAGTCTCCCGACCCCGGACAGCCCGCTTTTACCTACTTCCCAAAATCCACAAAAAGGACTGTCCCGGCTGGCCCATTGTGTCAGCAATGCTCCTGCCCCACAGAACTTATTACCTCTTATCTTGACTCCATCCTCACTCCTCTGGTCCATTCCTTCCCCACCTACATCCGGGATTCCTCTGATGTCCTGCGTCATATTTACAGCTTCCTGTTCGCGGGCCCTAACCGCACCCTATTCACCATGGATGTGCAATCACCCTACACCTCCATCCCACACCAGGATGGCCTGAGAGCTCTTTGCTTCTTTCGCGAAAAGAGGCCTGGTGTAGCCACCTGGGTTGGCCACTTCCCGACTTAAAATGGAGGTCCGCAAAGAATGCAGGGAAATTCAGCCAACACAAGCAAAAACTAGCAAGTGCAGAAATCCTGTGTATTAGAACTTGCAAAAGCCCAGCCAGCACTGAAACTCACAGCCATCTGCATACTAATGAGCGATCCCCGGGTAAAATGGAAACATTTAAGGTGAATAAGGCCAAGCCAGACTCCTCGGCGCCAGCAGGAGCCAAGACAAAGGAAGGCAAATGGACACTCAGGGACCGCACAGCGATCAGGGAACAGCTCCAGTATTGGAGAAATCGATCCAAGTGATCGGAACGTAGTCCAATCACTTGGAACCAGATACGGGGTCCGCCCCAAACGGCGCAAAGCCCCTGGGGACTATAAAGTAGAGCCCCCAAGTTCAAATCGGTCTTCTTGGCAGGGTCACTCAGCAACTCGAATCAACCCTTGAGAGTGAACTGTCTAAGCTGCCGCATCAACCAAGTAAGTCTCCAGCCAACACACGCTACGAGATAGGCGCTCCTAGCTACCAGTCTATACCAGCTTTTGAATCCTGCAGACTCAGATCGAACGAAAGGCCATTTGTTCCCCTGACCTGGTGGGCCAATTCCGAAGCTAGGTCTAGGCCTTTTAGTGATAGAGAATAGTCTAGAAAGTAGAGTATATGCAGGAGTAGTGATTTACTGTGTATAATAAATGTGTTTTGATTTAAATCTTACTATTTGGTGTGTTGAGTTATTGATCAGTACTTGAACTTGAACCTCGTGGCGGTATCATACAGATACCTGGCGACACTAGAGCAAGGGTTATAGAAACAGAGCAAATTCAGTAAAGACCCAATGGGCAACGAATTAAGAGCCAACCAAAGTTAGCAACATATTACTGGTGACATCTGACGGGACCCGACTTAGAAGTGGTCTAACCACTCTGGGAGAACCCAAAATTTGAATTAGAATCCAATTGGGAACAGAAAAACCACAAGTATTCAAGCAGTTCTGATCAATCCTCATAATTCGGAAGCGGGTTAATGCATGCATAACTAACAGGGCTATAAGGTAAAACCGCTAGATTTTTGTTGCGAAAAAACTGTCGGGAATTTGCATTCCGGAAAATAGCGAAAGCCGTATCCGTAATTACAGCACCGCCTTAGTACCCCTCGTTCCACATTTTAAGAGAGTATTTAGAGAGGAAAGATGGCAATGAAGGCAATGGAACGCCTTATGGACCCTCAAAGATTTGTGGTTGCAGCGACCAGCAGCAGAGTAGGACAGTGTCCCGTTTGGGAAGAAGAGATCAGAAAATATCTCAAAGGGAATGGATGGCCCCTTTGGAGTGAATTCTGTGACAACGAGAAAACAGGACCCGGGAGTATAGGACATACTTGGTGGGAGAACCTGTCAGAGATCCATAAGAAAAGCTTAGGGAAAGCTCGCAAGCCGATGGCAATCATGTCCTGTTTGGCACAATTGCGAGGCACAGAGGAGGACGCTCCACAAAGAGATAGAGGAGCGACATCGAATGAGCAAGGTCGATGTGAGCGAGATCGAGAAAGAGACTATAGAGTTGAGAAGGAAGTTGGCAGCAAAGGACGGAGAGGTGGATGATGCCAAGTGGGCATACCAGTCTTGTCTAGCGCATCTGAGCAGCTTCCAAACCCAATATGAGAAGGCCTATCAGGACATGCAACGTGCAGTCCTGGTAAGAGAAGAGACAGAGAAACAGGGAGAGGCATTGCAAAGGCAGTGCAGCGATCTAAAGGCAGCGTTAAGAGCACTCCATGCTGCCACCACAGAGCACAAACAAAGCTCAGTGGATCATGCGAAATGCTGGAAGCAGATTGTGGAACTGTAGTCTTTGCTTTCAGTGCAAAATGGGTTTCAGAGCACCTTTGGATCCCAATTAGATGAGGAAGACGGCCCTGATTGGCAAGAATTAAATGAAACCGCGCATAGGTATGTTCAGGGAACATGTGTGCAAGGAAAGCCCCAAAAGAGAATAGCACCCCAACCCCCCACAGAGCAGATAGATCAGGCACCCATGAATCCAGTAACTACCCACCGCACTGTCACATCGGAAGGAGACGCGGAATTCCTTTACACCACCCCCTTAACCGTGACCCAATTACGGGACACGTGCGACAAGATCACACCGTTCCTCCCCACCTCAGACCCCCACCACTTCTTTGCTAGAGTGAAGCAGCAGGCCACCATGTACGGCCTGGATGAGCATGAGCAAGTGAAGCTCACAGTTTTGAGTTTAGACCCTTCGGTTGTAGCAGCCCTTCCCGACCCACAGAATGTAGGAGGAGGCTCCTTGCAGAGATGCACACGGCGATCCTAGACGCGATCGGTTACAACAGAGGTGACCCAGTAGAAGTGCAGGCAGAAAAAGACAGAACACCCCACAGCGTTTGCTGGACGCCTGTGGATCCATTTCACAGCCGTTTTCGGCAATTTAGACCGTGCCCATTTGTCCCAACCCGCACCCTTATCTCCCATGCCACAGAGCCAGGACAAAACGCCTGTACCAACTATGACCCCTCAGAAGAAGCGCACAACGTAAAGTGGGTTTTAAAAAGACTGTTCCGCGGCTGGGAGCAATCTGTCCAAAACAAATCCGTAATTAAGAAACCCGAAGAATAGCAGGCAGAGGCAGATATCCACGCAGTTAAGACGCACCAGAAACCCGCATGGGTGAACGAAGGCAGGAACATCCCCCCACAGAAACCACAGGAGTGTTACAATTGTGGACAATTAGGTCACTTTGCACGAGAGTGCAATTCCCCACGAAAGCCACAGAGAGCCCAGCAGGCAGGTACTCTGAATAAGAATAGGACAGAGCCCATACATAGTGTAGGCACCCGTTCAGACCCGACAGACATGAACGGAACTGAGTGACGGTGTTCGGGCTTCCCCACCTGGGTCTGTGACACCCTTTGGGATAGGTCCGGCAGACCAGTATTTGCAGCAAAAGTACGGGGACAGCCCATCGAATTTCTCTGGGACACAGGAGGGTCCCGCACCACAATAAATTCCTCCACCATGTTCCAAAAAGACATGTGGCCCACCGCAGCCACAATCACCCTCAGCGGCTTTACAGGCCACTCACAGCAGGGACACATCACAGCCCCTGTACCCATTCAAATTGGCAATATTACGACAAAACACCCCATAGTTTTAGTCGATCTGGACCACACAGCAGAGCACATTTTGGGCATTGATTTTATGAACTCCCACCACCTTTCACTTGATCCAGTAAACCAATGTGTCTGGAAAATGGCAAAATCCGCAAGAGCCCCCGCAACGCTCACAGTAGGTGAGTATGCAAACAAGATTAGCGCAGTCGGCGATTTCTGGTTTGACCCGACCACGATTAGCACAGACAAGCAGGTTAGGGCAGTTCTGTAGAAGCACGGGACAGCATTCGCGACCCACAAACATGACTGTGGCTGGATGACTGGTTCCGTTCAAATCACAGGTCCTGACCCTAGACCCCAAAAGCAATACGGATTTCCCCAAGAGGCAGAGGGAGAAATCTCAAAAGTTATCGATAGCTTATTAGAACAAGGCGTACTTAGATCAGTAGCCTCTACTAATAATGCCGCGGTTTGGCCAGTGAGAAAACCCGATGGGTCATGGCGACTGACCATCGATTACCGGGAACTCAACAAAGTCACCCCCGCAGCAGCCCCCACGGTAGCCACAAGTCCCGAGACCATGCTCAAACAGGGACTCAACTCACAATATTTTACGGTTTTGGACGTCAGTAACGGATTCTGGTCCATTCCATTGGCAAAAGCGTGCCAATACAAATTTGACTTCACTTTTAAAGGTCAGCAGTACACGTGTTTTGGGGCCACTGCTGTTTGTCATTTTTATAAATGACCTGGAGGAGGGCGTAGAAGGATGGGTGAGTAAATTTGCAGATGACACTAAAGTCGGGGGGTTGTGGACAGTGCGGAAGGATGTTACAAGTTACAGAGGGACATAGATAAGCTGCAGCGCTGGGCTGAGATGTGGAAAATGGAGTTTAATGCAGAAAAGTGTAAGGTGATTCATTTTGGAAGGAATAACAGGAAGATAGAGTGCTGGGTTAATGGTAAGATTCTTGGCAATGTGGATGAGCAGAGAGATCTCGGTGTCCAAGTACATTGATCCCTGAAAGTTGCCACCCAGGTTGAGAGGGTTGTTAAGAAGGCGTACGGTGTGTTAGCTTTTATTGGTAGAGGGATTGAGTTTTGGAGCTATGAGGTCATGTTGCAGCTGTACAAAACTCTGGTGCGGCCGCATTTGGAGTATTGCGTGCAATTCTGATCGCCGCATTATAGGAAGGATGTGGAAACATTGGAAAGGGTGCAGAGGAGATTTACCAGAATGTTGCCTGGTATGGAGGGAAGATCTTATGAGGAAAGGCTGAGGGACTTGAGGCTGTTTTCATTAGAGAGAAGAAGGTTAAGAGGTGACTTAATTGAGGCATACAAGATGATCAGAGGATTGGATAGGGTGGGCAGTGAGAGCCTTTTTCCTCGGATGGTGATGTCTAGCATGAGGGCACATAGCTTTAAATTGAGGGGAGATAGATATAAGACAGATGTCAGAGGTAGGTTCTTTACTCAGAGAGTAGTAAGGGTGTGGAATGCCCTGCCTGCAACAGTAGTGGACTCGCCAACACTAAGGGCACTCAAATGGTCATTGGATAGACATATGGACGATAAGGGAATAGTGTAGATGGGCTTTAGAGTGGTTTCACAGGTCGGCGCAACATCGAGGGCCGAAGGGCCTGTACTGCGCTGTAATGTTCTATGTTCTATGTTCTGTGGACATGCCTCCCACAAGGATTCCACAACTCCCCCTCCATTTTCCACCGCCAGCTGGCAAATGGATTATCAAAATGTTCTCGCCCCGAATGTCTGGTCCAGTATGTGGACAACCTATTACTGCAGACAGACACCAAGGCAGAGCACATCGAGCTTCTGGCCGAACTCCTGGAACTCCTACAGCAGATTGGTTGCAAAGTAAACCCCCAAAAGGCCCAAATTTTGGAAAACAAAGTGATGAATTTGGGTACGATTATCACGCATGGTAAACTCGAGATCGAGCAGAAAAGAATTGACTCGATTGTCAAATTGCCCCTTCCCCAGGATGTTTCAGCCCTTTGGTCGTTTTTAGGACTGGTTGGCTACTGCCGAAACCATATTGACGGTTTCGCCACCAAAGCAGCACCCCTTTCGGAATGCCTAAAGAAAGGAACCCCTTGGGAATGGCTTCCGCAGCATACAGATGCTGTGGATGCTTTGAAAAGCGCCCTCATTGCTGCCCCCGCACTACAGGTTCCAGACCCGCCTTCCCCCTATGCTATAGAGATAGCTAGCACAGACCGTACCCTTTCGTTAAGACCCGTGGCTTACCCGTTAAGACCCACAGTTAAGACCCGTGGCTTACGCCTCCAGACATTTAGATCCTGTGGAGCAGGGATTTTCGGCCTATATAACCGGACTAAACCCCATCACAATCCTCACGGAACACACCCCCACCCAACTTTTACTAGACGGACGACTTAAGGATGGTACAGTAAGCCAGATTAGAGCAGCCAGATGGACCCTTCTTTTGCAGGGACGGGACATCACTGTTAAAAGGACCAAGACCCACACTTTCCTAGCCGACAACCTTCAGTACCCAGGCACCCCCCACGAATGTGAAATCATCTCACCGCACCACAACACAGGCCCCTTTATTGCGAAAACAACCCCCAAAAGGATAGGTAGTTCACCCCCGAGCCCCCAGCACACAGACACGTGCGAACCCTTAAGGATATATGTGGATGGTTCTTCCACTGTATTAGAAGGGAAGCGCATTACAGGATGCGGCATTTATGTTGAGGACGCACAGGGACGCGCCCTAGAAGAGATCTCGTTAAAACTACCAGGACACTTAGGCGCGCAGGCGGCAGAACTAGCAGCAGTCACGTACATTGTGGATAACCCAGATTCCTTCCCCAGCCCAGCAGACATATACTCGGACAGCCTCTATGTCTGCAACAGCCTCACGGAATTCCTACCGCTGTGGAAAGCAAGAGGATTTGTTTCCGCAGACGGAAATACCCCTCCCTTCAGCCCCATTGCTCTGCCACATTTTAGAGAAAGCACAGGACAGGACATTTGGAATTGTTAAAGTTCGCAGTCACCATCGTTCCTCCCCCCCCTGGAAATGTAAAAGCCGATGCACTGGCTAAAGCAGGTTCCAGGCATGGATATTTTTGGACACCCCCCGAAAGCGCCCCAGTGAGTGCAGTTCAGGTCTCACAGACTAATATCGAGGGTTTAGTGCAGGCCCAGAAGCAAGATAGCAATCTCAGGGAGATTTTGAAAGCAAAATTTCCAGCACCTTACGTTAGATTTAAAAATGCACTAACCACACATGACGGTGTGGTCCTAAAATACACCCTTTATGTGGTTCCTGAACAGGACAGGAATCAGCTTATTTGTTTGTTCCATGACAGTCATGGGCATCAGGGAATTGATCCCACTACAGCCCACCTCAGGCAGCTCTGTTGGTGGCCAAGTTTAAAAGAAGACGTTACGCACTACGTTGAGAATTGTCTTATCTGTGCCCAAACCAATCCGGACAAATACGCAAAGAAAGCTCAACTTAGCCACACCCGCCCCATTAATGGCCCCTGGACTAACCTCCAGACTGATTTTATAGGACCATTGACCCGTTGCAGGAATGGTTACAAGTATGTATTAGTCGTCATGGATTTACTAAGGGGAGGTCGTGCCTGACAAACCTGTTAGAGTTCTTTGAAGAGATAACAAATAGGTTAGACCAAGGAGAGCCAATGGATGTTATCTATCTTGACTTCCAAAAGGCCTTTGATAAGGTGCCTCACGAGAGACTGCTGAGGAAAATAAGGGCCCATGGTATTCGAGGCAAGGTACTAACATGGATTGACGATTGGCTGTCAGGCAGAAGGCAGAGAGTTGGGATAAAAGGTTATTTTTCGGAATGGCAACCGGTGACGAGTGGTGTCCCGCAGGGTTCAGTGTTGGGGCCACAGCTGTTCTCTTTATCTATTAATGATCTAGATGACGGGACTGGGGGCATTCTGGCTAAGTTTGCCGATGATACAAAGATAGGTGGAGGGACAAGTAGTATTGAGGAGGTGGGGAGCTGCAGAAAGATTTAGACAGTTTAGGAGAGTGGTCCAAGAAATGGCTGATGAAATTCAACGTGGGCAAGTGCGAGGTCTTGCACTTTGGAAAAAAGAATAGAGGTATGGACTATTTTCTAAATGGTGACAGAATTAATAATGCTGAAGTGCAAAGGGACTTGGGAGTCCTAGTCCAGGATTCTCGAAAGGTAAACTTGCAGGTTGAGTCCGTAATTAAGAAAGCAAATGCAATGTTGTCATTTAGCTCAAGAGGCTTGGAATATAAAAGCAGGGATGTACTTCTGAAGCTTTATAAAGCACTAGTTAGGCCCCATTTAGAATACTGTGAGCAATTTTGGGCCCCACACCTCAGGAAGGACATACTGGCACTGGAGCGGGTCCAGCGGAGATTCACACGGATGATCCCAGGAATGGTAGGCCTAACATACGATGAACGTCTGAGGATCCTGGGATTATATTCATTGAAGTTTAGGAGGTTGAGGGGAGATCTAATAGAAACTTACAAGATAATGAATGGCTTAGATAGGGTGGACGTAGGCAAGTTGTTTCCATTAGCAGGGCAGACTAGGACCCGGGGGCACAGCCTTAGAATAAAAGAGAGTCACTTTAGAACAGAGATGAAGAGAAATTTCTTCAGCCAGAGAGTGGTGGGTCTGTGGAATTCATTGCCACAGAGGGCGGTGGAGGCCGGGACATTGAGTGTCTTTAAGACAGAAGTCGATAAATTCTTGATTTCTCGAGGAATTAAGGGCTATGGAGAGAGAGCGGGTAAATGGAGTTGAAATCAGCCATGATTGAATGGTGGAGTGGACTCGATGGGCCGAATGGCCTTATTTCTGCTCCGATGACTTATGGTCTGATGGTCACAGACACTTTTACAAAATGGGTAGAGGCATTGCCATCCAGAACTAACACGGCAAAGACCACAGCCAAGATATTAACCCACCACATCTTTACGAGATGGGGACTCCCCCGCAGCATTGAATCCGACCAAGGTTCCCATTTTACGGGACGTGGCATGAAGAATGTCCTCACGATATTTGGCATTAACCAAAAATTCCACATCGCATACCACCCCCAGTCAAGTGGTATCGTGGAGCGAATGAATCGGACCCTAAAAGCAACCCTCAGAAAAATGGTCCAACAAAACACCACTTGGGATTCAGTCCTCCCTTTTGCGCTGATGTTTTTAAGAAATACTGTTTCGACATCCACAGGATACACCCCACACACTTTCATGACCGGACGCCCCATGAAAGGCACAGAATTTTTATTCGGCCTTGACTTGACCAGCCCCGAAGTGATGGCCCTCACACACGAGGGCGCAGTAAAACAGTTAGTCAAAAGTGTAAAAACGGCTCAGCTAGCAGCCGCAGTAAAATTAGGCACAAGGAAGAAACAGAGCAAGGCCTGTTTCGACAAGACAGTGCATGCGACTGAGTTTGAGGTAGGACAGCAGGTCATGCTCTCCATCTATAACCCCAGCACATTCCTGTCACCAAAATATTCGGGTCCGTACTCCATTGCGGACAAAGTAAGCCCCTCCGTCTACAAAATAAAGTACCCCAATGGAAAGACTGCGTGGTTCCATATTAACCAGCTGAAGGCATATGGCTCGCAGTCGAACCACGCACACGACATCATGCTTGATGCAGCAGACCACACCCCGCCCACAGCCACCGTATCCCTACCCTCCCCCAACACGTCCATCCCACCCACGGACTCACCCTCGACCCCACCCCCGAACTCTAGACACCGCCCCGGAACGCCCACAGACAGCAGCAGCAGAGACAGCGACTGTGACACAGACACTAGCCACAGCACAGTTCCCTACTATCCCCATGCAACAGGCCCCACACCCAGCGAATCTGAACATTATTCGAGTGATCCCTTCCTGATCACATTCCTCAACAAACCCCACCAAAGACCAGCGCCCTACGATGGCGACTCCGTCCCCACAGAATTAGACACAACTTTTTGGCACCGCGACAATTCATACAGGCTCGTCCGAAACGATGAGATGGACCCGAAGTCAAACCATGCAGCTTTATCCACCCTCATCCATTCCAGAGTATGGCACCTGGGGGAAGAGGGCGACTTTGAGTCTGACTCCCAAAATGTGAACCCCTCTGCGACCCTGTTCGCAACGGATAACTGAGGTGTCCAGATGATGTTTTAAAAGGAACCGCTTGGGAGAAACGGTGTCCTTTCTGATGGAACCTGCAGCATGTTGTTCAATGTTGTTTGTAGTGTTATTGTTAAGTGTTGTTTGTACACGCGGCCGTTCCACGGCCACACGCCATATTTGCCGGCAGAAACCTGTGAAAATTTGCCAGCACGCTTATCGGCAGAAACCGCTGAGAGCTTGCCAGCCCCCGTTCATAACTGCTCTTCTGGTTCGACAGTAGAACCTTTACAGCAACCCCCCACGATGACTACATTTTTTGCCCGTTCTTGCCGGTTGCTCAGGCAGTGGAGAAACGGCATTGGTCTCCACCCTGCCTGAGGACCCCCCCCTCTGGTCAGCTACACTCGGGTAGAGCACATACAGCATTGATCACCGTCCTACCCGGGGATTCCATCCAAATCTTACCCGTCGCGGCCCATACGCACCTCATTTCGGCACTCTTGGTTCAAAAGGTAGCCCCCCAATCCCGCAGGGTGGGGGGGGGGGTAGCCCCCCAATCCGGCAGATAACTTGGAATGTGAGGGGCCTCAACGGGCCAGTCAAGAGGGCCCGGGTGTTCGCGCACTTAAAGGGACTGAAGGCAGACATGGTTATGCTACAGGGGACACATCTGAAGGTGGCAGATCAGGTTAGGCTGAGAAAGGGATGGGTAGGGCAGGTATTCCATTCAGGGCTGGATGCGAAGAACAGAGGGGTTGCAATACTGGTGGGGAAGCGGGTGTCGTTCGAGGCACTGAATATTGTAGTGGATAATGGAGGTTGATATGTGATGGTGAGTGGTAGGTTGCAGGGGGTGCGGGTGGTACTGGTGAATGTATATGCCCCGAATTGGGATGATGCCGGATTTATGAAACGCATGCTGGGTCGGATTCCAGATCTGGAGGTAGGAAGTTTGATAATGGGAGGGGACTTCAACACGGTGCCGGACCCAGCACTGGACCCGTTCTAGGTCCAGGACGGGTAAGAGGCCGGCTGCGGCCAAGGTGCTCAGGGGGTTTATGGACCATATGAGGGGAGTGGATCCATAGAGGTTTGCCAGGCCGCTGGCCAGGGAATTTTTCTTCTTTTCCCACGTCCATAGAGCCTACTCCCGGATAGATTTTTTCATCTTGAGTAGGGCGCTAATCCCGAAAGTGGAGGGAACAGAATATTTGACCATAGCCATCTCAGACCACGCCCTGCATTGGGGGAGGAGAGGGACCAGCGCCCGCTGTGGCGCCTGGATTTGGGGCTGTTGGCGGATGAGGGGGTGTGCAGGCGGGTACGTGGGTGTATTGAAAGATATTTGGAGGCCAATGACAATGGGGAGGTGAGGTTGGGGGTAGTCTGGGAGGCGCTGAAGGCGGTGGTCAGGGGAGAGCTAATCTCCATTAGGGCCCACAGGGAGAAGAGAGAGGGCAGGGAGAGGGAGAGGTTGGTGGGGGAGATTTTAAGGGTGGACAGGAGGTATGCAGAGGCCCCTGAGGAGGGGCTACTTGGGGAGCGACGGAACCTCCAGACGGAATTCGACCTGTTGACCATGGGGAAAGCAGAGGCACAGTGGAGGAAAGCGCAGGGAGTAGCGTATGAGTATGGGGAGAAGGCAAGTCGGATGCTGGCACATCAGCTTCGTAAGATGGAGGCAGCAAGGGAAATTGGTGGAGGTAAGGATAGAGGGGGGAATACGGTGTGGAGTGCGGTGAGAATAAACAAGGTATTTAGGGACTTCTATGGGGATCTGTACATGTCTGAGCCCCCAGCGGGGGAGGAGGGGATGCGACGATTCCTCGATCAGCTGAGGTTTCCGAGGGTGGAAGAGCAGGAGGTGGCTGGTTTGGGGGCGCCGATTGGGCTGGAGGAGCTGGTTAAAGGATTGGGGAGCATGCAGGCGGGGAAGGCCCCAGGGCCGGATGGGTTCCCAGTTGAATTCTACAGGAAATACTGGACCTGCTGGGCCCGTTGCTAGTGAGGACTTTTAATAAGGCGAGGGAGGGGGGGACCTTGCCCCCGACAATGTCCAGGGCGCTGATTTCTTTGAACTTGAAGCGGGACAAGGATCCATTGCAATGTGGGTCGTATAGAACGACCTCGCTCCTCAATGTTGACGCTAAGTTGCTGGCGAAGTTGCTGGCTACGAGAATTGAGGACTGTGTCCCGGGTGTGATTCATGAGGATCAGACGGGATTTGTGAAGGGTAGGCAGCTAAATACAAATGTGCGGAGGCTCCTCAATGTGATTATGATGCCCTCGGTGGAGGGGAAAGCGGAGGTAGTGGCAGCAATGGACGCGGAGAAGGCCTTTGATCGGGTGGAGTGGGAGTATCTTTGGGAAGTGTTGCGGAGGTTTGGGTTCGGGGAGGGATTCATCAGTTGGGTCAGGCTGCTATATAGAGCCCCGGTGGCGAGTGTGGCTACGAACCGGCGGAGGTCGCAGTACTTTAGGCTGTACCGGGGAACGAGACAGGGGTGCCCCTTGTCCCCCTTGTTGTTTGCACTGGAATTGAGCCACTGGCCATGGCACTGAGGGAGTCCAGGAAATGGAGGAGATTGGTTCGGGGGGAGAGGAACACCGGGTGTCGTTGTATGCCGATGACCTGTTGTTGTATGTTGCAGACCCAGTGGAGGGGATGGCGGAGGTCATGCGGATCCTAAGGGAGTTTGGGGACTTTTCGGGGTATAAACTCAATGTAGGGAAGAGTGAGCTCTTTGTGGTGCATTCAGGGGACCAGGGAAGGGGGATAGACGAGTTACCACTGAAGAGGGTGGAAAGGAGCTTTCGGTACCTGGGGATCCAAGTAGCTAGGAGTTGGGGGGCCCTGCACAAGCTTAACTTGACGCGGTTGGTGGAGCAGATGGAGGAGGATTTTAAAAGATGGGATATGCTGCCACTCTCACTGGCGGGTAGGGTGCAGTCGGTAAAAATGACGGTCCTCCCGAGGTTTCTCTTTGTGTTCCAGTGCCTTCCCATTCTGATCCCCAAGGCCTTTTTCAAATGAGTAAGCAGGAGCATCATGGGATTTGTGTAGGCGAATAAGACCACTGAGGGTGAAGAGAGTGTTTCTGGAGCGTAGCAGGGACAGGGGGGGGCTGGCACTGCCGAATCTATGTGGCTATTATTGGGCAGCCAATGTGGCGATGATCCGTAAGTGGGTAATGGAGGGAAAGGGGGCGGTGTGGAAGAGGTCAGAGATGGCGTCCTGTGTGGGCACGAGCCTGAGGGCGCTGGTGATGGCACCGCTGCCGCTCTCGCCGACAAGGTACACCACGAGTCCGGTGGTGGCGGCGACGCTGAAGATCTGGGGGCAGTGGAGACAACACAGGGGCGAGGTGGGAGTCTCGGTTTGGTACCCGATTCGGGAGAATCATCGGTTCGTCCCGGGAAGGATGGATGGGGGGTTTCGGAGCTGGCATCGAGCAGGGATTAGAAGAATGGGGGACCTATTCATCGATGGGACGTTTGCGAGCCTAGGGGCGCTGGAGGAGAAGTTTGGGTTACCCCCGGGAAATGCTTTCTGGTACATGCAAGTGAGGGCGTTTGTGAGGCGGCAGGTGAGGGAATTCCCGCTGCTTCCGGCACGTGGGATTCAGGACAGGGTGATGTCGGGTGTATGGGTTGGAGAAGGCAAGGTTTCGGCGATTTACCAGGAGCTGCAGGAAGAGGATGAGGCCTCGGTGGAGGAGTTAAAGGGCAAGTGGGAGGAGGAGCTTGGGGAGGAGATAGATGAGGGTCTGTGGGCTGATGCCCTGAGTAGGGTTCACTCTTCCTCCTCTTGCGCCAGGCTCAGCCTAATACAGTTCAAGGTTACTCACAGAGCGCATATGACAGGGCAAGGTTGAGTAGGTGCTTTGGAGTGGAGGACAGATGTGGGAGGTGCTCGGGAAGCCTGGCAAATCATGTCCATATGTTCTGGTCGTGCCCGGCGCTGGATGGGATTTGGAGGGGTTTTGCGAGGACTATGTCCAAGGTGGTGAATGCCCGGGTCAAGCCGAGCTGGGGATTAGCATTATTTGGGGTAACGGATGAGCCGGGAGTTCAGGAGGCGAAAGAGGCCGGTATCCTGGCCTTTGCGTCCCTGGTAGCCCGGCGGAGGATTTTGCTACTATGGAACGATGTAAAGCTCCCTAGTGTGGAAGCTTGGATCAATGACAGGGCAGGGTTCATCAAGCTGGAGAGGATAAAGTTTGCCTTGCGAGGGTCTGTGCAAGGGTTTTCCAGGCGGTGGCAACCGTTCCTAGACTATCTCGCGGAGCGTTAGGAGGAGGTCAGCAGCAGCAGCCCAGGGGCGGGGGGGGGGTTTTCTCTTGGGGGGTTGTTTGGGTCAAGGTGGTTTTTTCCCCCTATTTGTGCTGTTTACTGTTATAAGTGGAGTTACTGTACATGAGGAAATCCAATGTATAATTTCTCCTTGTTGTGTTCTTGTTGCTTTCTTTTTGTTGGGGGGGATTTTTGTTGAAAATTTGTTGAAAAACTTGAATAAATATATATTTTTTAAAAAGAGTACTGTCTGGCATTGTGTGGCGAGGAACGTCCTGTGGACTAATGGACTTGGTCAAGTCCAGTGTGGGAAACACCGGCATCGTAGGCCGGAGCATTAACAGATCCCGGCAGTTGCGGCGAACGAGTACTCCCGTCGCGACTTGACAATGTCGGACCGCGGTGCCTCCTGCCTGATCACCGTGACTGGCTCAGACCATCCGCCTTCTGGGTCCCTGATCCTGACGCTGTCGCCCATGTTCAGTGGCTTGAGTGTGATCACATGTTGATCGTAGTATTGGTTTTGTTTGGACCGTAGTACCCGCATTTTGTCGAGTACCAGAGCGTTATCGGGGTCTCGGAATTGAATCGCCGGGAGGGTTGTCCGGATGTCCCTGCCGAAGAGCATCTGCGCTGGCGACAGTCCTGAGCTCAATGGGGTTGCTCGGTAGGACAACAGCGCTAGGTTGATGTCCGAGCATGAAACTGTTGCCTTGCTAATAAGCCGTTTAATGATGTGGGCACCCTTTTCCACTTTCCCATTTGACTGTGGGTAGCGCTGACTGGACATTACATGCCGAAAGCTGTATCGGTCTGAGAACTCTTTCCATTCCCAGCTCGCGAAGCAGGGACCATTATCTGACATCACCACAAGCGGGATTCCATGTCGCGCGAATGTCTCCTGGCACGCCTTGATGACAGATGAAGATGTGAGATCATGGAGTTTCAGTACCTCCGGATAGTTTGAGTAATAGTCCATGATCAAGACGTAATCATGCCCTGTGGCATGAAATAGGTCAATGCCCACTTTTGTCCACGGCGCCATTGTGAGTTTGTGTTGCTGCAGTGGTTCTTTACACTGTGCGGATTGATGTCTTTGACAGGTGTCACAGGACATGACCATGTCCGTTATGTCTTGATTCATGCCGGGCCAGCACACAGCCTGTCGTGCTCGCCTTTTGCATTTCTCAATGCCTAGGTGGCCTTCATGATAGGGACTGATATTGTCAGTGCCAATTGATCGGGACAGTGCATCGGCAATGGCAAGATCTCTTCCCGGAGTGTATACGAGGGTGAAATCATACCTTCGCCACTTCATCATGATGCGCTGCAGATGAGGTGTCATGTCATTTAGATCCTTATGATATGGACCAACGGTCTGTGGTCGGTTTCCACTGTGAATGTGGGCAGGCCATACATAGAGTCATGGAACTTCAGAATCCCAGTGAGGAGGCCAAGACATTATTTTTCGACTTGTGCATATCTGCACTCAGTTGCGGTCAAGGCCCTGGACGCGTATGCCAGCAGGACCCAGTCAGACTGGTCGGCCTGTTGGAGGAGAACGGTGCCAATCCCATCCTGGCTGGCGTCAGTGGAGATCTTGGTGGGTCTGGTTGCGTCAAAGAAAGCAAGGGTCGGTGCCCTCGTCAGTTGCTGTTTGAGATCCACCCATTCATTGTGGTGACGTTGTGTCCACTCAAACGCAGTGATCTTTCGTAGGAGATTGCGTAAAGCTGCCGTCCGAGCGGACAGGTTTGGGATGAGCCTGCCGAGGACGTTGACGAAGCCCAGAAATCGTAGCACCGCTTCATGGTCCATATTGCAGCGATTTCCGCATCATCAGGGCTGACACCCTGAGATGAAAGGTGTCACCCAAAAAGGTTACAGACTCCTTCGCAAATGTGCATTTTGCCCGGTTCAGTTTCAAACCGTATTTATGAATCCTCTGAAACACCTTCTTCAGACGACAGAGGTGTTCTTCTTCAGTGGTGGACCAGACGATGATGTCATCCTCTGACACCCTCGATGCCCTCGGTCACTTGCTCCCTTATCTTGTGGAAAATCTCTGACGCAGAGATAATGCCAAAGGGCATGCGATTGAAGCAGAAACGTCCAAATGGCGTGTGGAACGTACACAGTAATCTGCTCGAATCATCGAGCTGTATCTGCCAAAATCCCTGCGAGGCGTCGAGTTTGGTGAAGATACGCGCATTCGCCATCTGAGATGTGATCTCTTCACGCTTGGGGATGGATAGTGTTCCCGGCGAATGTTCTGGTTCAGGTCCTTCGGGTCTATGCATATGCAAAGATCTCCAGAAGGTTTCTTAACACAGACAATGGAGCTAACCCAGTCAGCCGGCTGTGTGACTCGCGATATTACGCCTTGTGACTGCAGTCTGTTGAGTTCCGCTTTCAACTTCTCCCGCAGTGGAGTTGGAACCCTCCTGGGCGGCTGAATGACGGGTTTGGGGTCTGTCTTCAGCATGATTTTGATTGGCAGGGTAGGGTGCCCATGCCTTTGAATACGTCGCGGTATTCATGTAGCATGCTGTGGATTTTAGCTTCCAGGCTTGATGGATCCTGGGTGTGCATGTAAATGTGTTGCACCAGCGGCAAGTCTTTGCAGGCCTGAGCGCCTAACAGTGATGATTTATTGTCGTCTACAAACTCGAATCGTAGCTGCTTGCGTATCGTCTTGGTGTCCACCCGGAGATGGCACGATCCCTTTGAGCCGATCTGATTGCCGTTGTAGTCCTTCAGCCGACATGCAGCGGGTATTATTTCATGGTCTCCTGGAATTGAATGGAGATCCTTATTAGTGAGGAGGTTAGCTGAGGCCCCAGTGTCAAGCTTGAAGACTAATGGAAAGTCACTGACTTGCGCAGTCGCAGTCCCCTCACTGCTGGAGTCAATGCTGTTGACCGGGTGAGGCGTGGCAATTGTTGCGTCATGTTCCTCAATTGTCTCGATCGTGTCCACGGCAAACGAGTTGTCGCAAGCGAGATTGTCCTCATCCGAGGAATACTCATCATTGTTTTTTTTGTGCTCCGTTGAGTCTATGCTTTTTATGTTGAAGTTCATGCGTTTCTGTCTTGTCTTCATTAGCAGTGCAGCTCTGCACTGTGAGGCAAAGTGGTTGTATTGGCCATACTTTAAACATTGTTTTCCAGATGCTGGACATTGTCCTTTTAAGTGGGCGTGTCCACAGCGGGGACACATCATGACGCTGTCCCTCCACGCTCGCGCAGGCGGGATTGCCGTGTCAAATCTTCGAGAGAACTGCGCATGCGTGTGGCCTGGATCCAGATTCGCGCGCGCGGGATTGCCGTTCAAGGAGCGCCTTCTGGAAGTCTGGGCCACCATTTTGACGGGCTCGACCTCGTGGTGAAGGTCTTGGTCCCGTCAGTAAACTCATATTCTTCTTTACTTTTTTCATAAGTAGAGCATCTTTGCATGGCTGTTTCTAGGGTTAGGTCTTTTCGTTTTAATAAGGATTTTCTAAGTCCCTCATCTGATATACCATTGACTATCTGGTCTCTGATGAGGGAGTCACGGAGGTTTTCAAAGTTGCAGGATTGAGCTAGTAATTTTAAATCAGTTACAAAACTGCTGAAAGCTTCTCCCGGTTTTTGTAAACGCCGGTGAACTTGAATCTTTCAAATATCTCATTGACTTCACATTGACAGCGGGTTTCAAATTTTTTGATGATTATTTCCAGCTTGCCCTTGTCCCTTGCAAGAGCACCGGGTCTCCCTGTATGTGGACCACCTGTTGTTGTATGTCACGGAACACGTGGAGAGTATTGATAGGATTATGGAGATGCTGGCAGAATTTGGGTCATATTCAGGGTACAAGCTCAATGTAGGAAAGAGCGAGGTGTTCCCGGTCAATATTCGGATGCAGGGGAGGGGCCTGGAGAGGTTGACGTTTCGGCGGGTCACGTCCACATTTCGATATTTGGGTGTATGAGTGGCGCATAGTTGGGCGCAATTGCATAAATTGAATTTGGCGAACTTGGTGGAGGGGGTGAAGGAGGTTTTTAAGAGGTGGGATGTTCTTACTCTGGCTGGGAGAGAGGGTTCAGACAGCAAAGATGATGATTTTGCCAAACCTTTTGTTTATTTTTCAGAATTCCAGATTTTGTGTCGATGTCTTTCTTTGGAATAATGAATAGGATGATTTAGGAGTTTATTTGGTCGGGTAAGGTACCCTGGATTAGGAGGGTGTTTTTGGCGAGGTGCAGGCAGAGAGGGAGGTTGGCACTGCCGAGCTTGCTGAATTATTACTGGGTGGCGATTGTTGAAAAGGTCAAGAAGTGGGCTGTGGGGGAGTGGTCGGTGTGGGGGAAGGTAGAGGAGGCCTCGGGACAAGCTTGAAGGCACTGTTACTGGGGCTGGGAAAATGAGCTGTAGTCCAAAAGCCAGTGTTGAGAGTAGTGAGGTACTGAGGAGGGTATCAAGGTCTCAGGAGTGTACCAGCAGACCGAAAGGTGGGTTGAAGTGTGTCAACTTCAATGCAAGGAGCATCCGGAATAAGGTAGGTGAACTTGGAGCGTGGATTGGTACTTGGGGCTACGACGTTGTGGCCATTACGGAGACATGGGGCGTCATTCTCCGACCCCCCAGAGGGTCGGAGAATGCCCGTTGGCCGCCGTGAATCCCGCCCCCGCCCCCGCCGAAGTCTCCGAAGGGAGAAAAGTCGGCGGGGCGTTAATGGCGCCGCTGCCGCGGAGAATGTCACGGGTCTGCGCAAGGCAGCCGATTTTCGGCCTGCCGATATTCTCCCTTCCGGATGGGCCGAAGTCCCGTCGACGTGATGACCGTTCACGTCGACGTGAATCAAACCTCCTTTTCATCGGCGTGACCCGGTGCTCCAGGCTCACGCCGACCAGCGTGGAGGTGAGTGACGGCCTGGGGGGTTGGCTCTGGGCAGGAAATGGCGTGGCCGCAGACTGATTGCGTGAGGAGAGGTGTGTCTCGGCTTGTGTGTGTGTGTGTGCGGCGGGGTGGGGGGGGGGGTGGTTAGAGTAGGCTGGGCTCCGGGGGAGTGCCGGGAGGGGGTCCGTGCCAGGGTGGAGGTTGGGGGGGGGGTCCGTGCCGGGGTGGAGGTTGGGGGTTGGGGGGGGTCCGTGCTGGGGTGGAGGTTGGGGGGGGTCCGTGCTGGGGTGGAGGTTGGGGGTTGGAGGGGGTCCGTGCTGGGGTGGAGGTTGGGGGTTGGAGCGGGTCCGTGCCGGGGTGGAGGTTGGGGGGGGGTCCGTGCTGGGGTGGAGGTTGGGGGTTGGGGGGGGTCCGTGCTGGGGTGGAGGTTGGGGGGTGTCCGTGCTGGGGTGGAGGTTGGGGGCGGGGTCCGTGCCGGGGTGGAGGTTGGGGGGGGTCCGTGCTGGGGTGGAGGTTGGGGGTTGGGGGGGGGTCCGTGCTGGGGTGGCGGTTGGGGAGGGGGTCCGTGCCGGGGTGGAGGTTGGGGGGGGGATCCGTGCCGGGGTGGAGGTTGGGGGTTGGGGGGGGTCCGTGCTGGGGTGGAGGTTGGGGGTTGGGGGGGGTCCGTGCTGGGGTGGAGGTTGGGGGGGGGGGTCCGTGCCGGGGTGGAGGTTGGGGGGGGTCCGTGCTGGGGTGGAGGTTGGGGGTTGGGGGTGGTCCGTGCTGGGGTGGAGGTTGGGGAGGGGGTCCGTGCCGGGGTGGAGGTTGGGGGGGGTGTCCGTGCCGGGGTGGAGGTTGGGGGTTGGGGGGGTTCCGTGCTGGGGTGGAGGTTGGGGAGGGGGTCCGTGCCGGGGTGGAGGTTGGGGGGGTGTCCGTGCCGGGGTGGAGGTTGGGGGATGGGGGGGGGCGTGCTGGGGTGGAGGTTGGGGGTTGGGGGGGGGTCCGTGCTGGGGTGGAGGTTGGGGAGGGGTTCCATGCTGGGGTGGAGGTTGGGGAGGGGGTCCGTGCCGGGGTGGAGGTTGGGGAGGGGGTCCGTGCCGGGGTGGAGGTTGGGGGTTGGGGGGGGGTCCGTGCTGGGGTGGAGGTTGGGGGTTGGGGGGGGTCCGTGCTGGGGTGGAGGTTGGGGGGAGGGTCCGTGCCGGGGTGGATGTTGGGGGGGGGGGACCGTGCCGAGGAGGGTGATGGGAGGGCAAGTGAGTTGGTCCACCTGGCCAGGTGCCAGCCTCCAACAGTTGGACCCATGCGGTCCATGCCACCTGGCTGGGGAGAGGAGGGGATATGGGCAATGATGACATGTCGTCGTTCCCCTCCCCCCCACCAGGCCGTCATGTTTTCAGATCATCCAGCGATGTTGGCCGCCGTGGTGGCAGCCGCTCATGTCTATGTTGCCCTGGATGAGGAGGAGGAGGAGGAGGAGGAGGAGGAGGAGCGTGCCAGAGAGGCGGCGCAGGCTGCCGCAGAGGGGCAGGCGGCAGCCGCCCAGGCTGGAGGGACACCTGACCGACAGGACGAGGAGGGGGAGGAGGACGTCGCTGCCCCACAGCAGCGGAGGCACCCGAGGGCGCCCCGTGTGTACCGGCCCCGGCAGTCATACCAGGACCTCACGGACCGGGAATGCAGGAGGAGACTCCGGATGAGCCGGGAAACCATGGCACACATCTGCCACCTGCTGGCACACCTGTCACCGCGTGGCACTGGCGGGGGACACCCTCTCCCCGTGTCCGTCAAGGTTACGGTGGCCCTGAACTTTTATGCAACGGGGTCATTCCAGGCACCGAGTGGGGACCTGTCCGGCATATCGCAGACATCGGTGCACCGGTGCATCCGGGCAGTGACAGATGCCCTTTATGCCATGGTGCACCGCTACATCCGCTTCCCCGTGGACCGGGCCAGCCAAGATGCCCGGGCCGTGGGCTTCTCTGCCGTGGCCGGGTTCCCCATGGTCCAGGGCGCGATCGATGGGATGCACGTCGCCGTGCGGCCACCTGCAGATAACAGGGCCGTGTTCACTAATAGGAAGGGGACCTATTCGATGAACGTACAGGTGGTCTGCGACCACCGCATGATGATCCTGCACGTCTGCGCCCGTCACCCAGGCAGTGTACATGACTCATTCATGTTGTCGCGGTCATCCATCCCCGGCATGTACGAGGGACGCCATCCCCGGCTGAGGGGCTGGTTGCTGGGCGACAGGGGCTACCCATTGCGATCGTGGCTGATGACTCCTATACGGAGGCCACGCAATGAGGCGGAGAACCGCTACAATGATGCCCATGTAGCGACAAGGGGAGTGATCGAGAGGTGCTTTGGCGTGCTGAAGATGTGTTTCAGGTGCCTGGACCTCTCTGGGGGCGCCCTCCAGTATCGATCAGATAGGGTCGGCCGCATCATTGTGGTGTGCTGCGTCCTGCACAACATAGCCCAGCAGAGGGGCGATGTGCCGCAGGCAGACGAGGGCGGATTGGAGGAGCAGCAGGAAGAGGCACAGTCCTCCCCAGATGAGGGGGATGGGGACAATGGTCAGGGCAGACGGGGTAGACACAGGCGGGTGGCTGTCCACCGTTACCGGCTGGCTCAGCGGGCACGGGACAGACTGATAGCCGCCCGCTTCACTGACTAGGTGGGCGTGGGAATCGGGGAGTATGGCCACAGACCGCACACCATGGCAACAGCCGACCACCCACACCCCCCACCCATCCACCCACCCAGCACCCTCACCCCCCTCCCCAACCTCACCCACCCCACCCGCATGCACACCACCCCCCCCCCCCCCCCCCCCCAATGCCGATCCACCGGCGGCACAACGGGCCGGGCTCACACAGTTGCGGGTGGACGCGTGTCTATCGCAGGCCATGGAGGATGATGACAACCCGCCCTGCGATGAGCTCCTGGCTCTACATCGTTGGACTATGTCTGACCCATGGCCACAGTACCACCATCCACCCGGACCATCCCTGCACGCGGCTGTGACACTGCAGCGCACGGTCCCGTCCTCTGCCCGGGTGATGTTGATGGCGGCCCAGGGGGAAGGGGGCAGACTCACCTGGGGCTGAGGTAAGACCACCCCTCACACACACACTTGCGCTCAACGTACATGACACCCCCGCACACTTTGGACAGAGCACAAAGGCAGCTTCGGTAGGTGTAACATTGACTTTAATAACCAAAGGAGTTCATGCACGTGCCCTAGCCCCTAAAACTCATCTGTGCCCTGCACCCGTGCCAACTTACTCAGTGTCTAATTGTTTGGCCTTACGGGCCCTTTGACTACGTCTACGTGGTTCCCCAGACGGTACAGCAGAACTGGAGGTGGACTCCTGTGATTCCTGCCCTCTGACACTGGATCCCTTTGGCGGCCGTTTCCTGGGGCGTCCTGTCCTCGATGGGCCAGGCTGCGGCCCGGGCGACTGGGATGGCGATCTGCCAGCCTGTCCTGCCCGTTGCCCACCCGATGCACCTGGGACGGAAGGGGGGGAGTCCGAGGTGTCGCGGTGTACCGGGACCTCCCCTACAGAGGGAGCCGGGACGGACCACACCACCTCCTCCTCCCTCGGGGTGCCCGATGGCCCCCAGGCCTCTACATGGGTGGGGGATGCGAACGGACTGGCCATCCGACGCCCCCCCGACATCTGCCGCTGCCAGTCCTGGAGGCCCGTGCTGGTATCGACAGGGGTCTGCAGGTTTGCAGCCATGGAGCCCAGGGTGTTGGCAAACCCTGTCTGTGACAGTGCGACGCCGGCTCGCACATGGCCACTGGCGCCGATGCCCTCAGCGATGGCCTGCTGAGACTGGGCCATGGCCTGCAGAGACTGGGCCATGGCCTGCTGAGACTGGGCCATGGCCTGCTGAGACTGGGCCATGGCCTGCAGAGACTGGGCTATGGCGTTGAGCGCCTCTGCCATCTGACACTGGCACTGGCTCATGGCCTCCTGTGAGAGGGCAGCCATTTCCTGGGCCACAGACGCCGCCTGCACGGAAGGCCCCAGGCCTCGCAAACCGTTCCCCATGTCTGACACCGTCGCAACCATTGCCTCCACCGCGGACGCCACCCGTGCGGTGTCAGCCTGGGTGGCACGCATGACCGGGACCACTCCCAGCTCCTGGACGCGGGTGGACTCCTCCACCTGCGACCGCAGCCGCCGCAAGCCGCCCGTCACCCTCTTCGCTCGTCTCCGGGTCGGTGGTTGCATCGGATCTATGTGTGGGTGTGGTAACTGCAGGAACCCGGGATCCATCTGGGCGGCAGATGTTCGCTTGGCCTGGGCTGCCCTCCGACCGCCCGGTCCCTCTGCTGCTCCTACCTCCACCTGCTGTACCGGGACGGCTGTGTTGTGCGCACCAGTGAGTGTACCAGACTCCTCATCACTAAAGTGCCCAACCGTGGTGAGTGTTTCTGCGATGGTGGAGGGTGTTGGTGACAGCAGTGGCGTTGTGTCGTGCTCTTCGTCCCACTCTGAGTCCATGGCACTTTGGGGTGGGGTTCGTCTCCACCCATCCACTCTGAGTCACTGTCCGGTATTTCGTCTTCCTGGGTAGTGCTGTCCCGGGTAGTGCTGTCCCGGGTAGTGGTGTCCTGGGTAGTGGTGTCCTAGGTAGTGGTGTCCTGGGTAGTGGTGTCCTGGGTAGTGGTGTCCTGGGTAGTGGTGTCCTGGCTCGGATGTGACGGGGGCCTGTGGCTGCCCCCCTCATCGCTGGGTGGTCGCTCCCGCACGTGACGGGGGTGTCGTCTCCCTGTTGCTCCAGGTCTCTCCGTCTCCCGTGGTGTGCGAGGGGCATCCTGCGGGCGTCGCATGCTGGAGGGTCCGGGTCTCTCCGTCTCCCGTGGTCTCTGAGGGGCATCCTGCGGGCGTCGCATGCTGGAGGGTCCGGGTCTCTCCGTCTCCCGTGGTGTGCGAGGGGCATCCTGCGGGCGTCGCATGCTGGAGGGTCCGGGTCTCTCCGTCTCCCGTGGTCTCCGAGGGGCATCCTGCAGGCGTCGCATGCTGGAGGGTCCGGGTCTCTCCGTCTCCCGTGGTCTCCGAGGGGCATCCTGCGGGCGTCGCATGCTGGAGGGTCCGGGTCTCTCCGTCTCCCGTGGTCTCCGAGAGGCATCCTGCGGGCGTTGCATGCTGGAGGGTCCGGGTCTCTCCGTCTCCCGTGGTCTCCGAGGGGCATCCTGCGGGCGTCGCATGCTGGAGGGTTCGGGTCTCTCCGTCTTCCGTGGTCTCCGAGGGGCATCCTGCGGGCGTCGCATGCTGGAGGGTGCGGGTCTCTCCGTCTCCTGTGGTCTCCGAGGAGCATCCTGCGGGCGTCGCATGCTGGAGGGTCCGGGTCTCTCCGTCTTCCGTGGTCTCCGAGGGGCATCCTGCGGGCGTCGCATGCTGGAGGGTGCGGGTCTCTCCGTCTCCCGTGGTCTCCGAGGAGCATCCTGCGGGCGGTGTGCATCTGCGGGGATGGGTGCCTGGACGTTTGGTCCTGCGATACACAATGAAGCATGCATGGTTAGACATCAGGCAGTGATCAGGTGATACGGGGAGGGGGATATAGGGGAGGGGGGATATGGGGACGAGCTGTCGGTGGCTCACTTGCTGGTGGGCCCCCGACCTCTGCATCAGCAACCTCCCGGTCCTCAGGTCCGCCAGCCAGTTCCAGGGCCCTTTCCTCGTGTACGGTCAGTGGCCTCTCATCAACGGGCCCTCCTCCAGTCCTCACATGCTCCCTATTGTTGTGTGCGCGCTTCTCCTGTGGGGGGGGGGGGGGGGGTGGCAGGGGTAAAAGGCAACAGTGTTAGCAGGCATATGAATGCACGCGCAACCGATTGCAGAGGTTAAGGTTAGGGCTGGATTCACTTGGGGATATGGGGGATATGGGGGAGGGGGGGATATGGGGGAGGGGGGGATATGGGGTATATGGGGGAGGGGGATATGGGGAGGGGGGGATATGGGGGATATGGGGAGGGGGGATATGGGGGAGGGGGGATGTGGGGGATATGGGGGAGGGGGGATATGGGGGAGGGGGGATATGGGGGAGGGGGGATGTGGGGGATATGGGGAGGGGGAATATGGAGGAGGGGGGATATGGGGAGGGGGATATGGGGGATATGGAGGAGGGGGTATATGGGGAGGGGGGTGATAAGGGGGATATGGCGGATATGGGGGAGGGGGGATATGGGGGAGGGGGGGATATGGGGGATATGGGGGAGGGGGGGATATGGGGGAGGGGGGATATGGGGGATATGGGGGAGGGGGGATATGGGGGAGGGGGGATGTGGGGGATATGGGGGAGGGGGATATGGGGAGGGGGGATATGGGGGAGGGGGGGATATGGGGGAGGGGGGATATGGGGAGGGGGATATGGGGGAGGGGGGATATGGGGGAGGGGGGATATGGGGGAGGGGGGATATGGGGGAGGGGGATATGGGGGATATGGGGGAGGGGGGGATATGGGGGAGGGGGGATATGGGGGAGGGGGGATATGGGGGAGGGGGGATATGGGGAGGGGGGATATGGGGAGGCTCACCCTGCCTGCTCGGACGAGGTCGTTCACCTTCTTGTGGCACTGGGTGCCTGTCCGTGGTGTCAGGGCCACAGCGGTGACAGCCTCTGCCATTTCCCTCCACAGACGCCGGCTGTGGCGTGGGGCAACTCTGCGGCCGTGCCCGGGATACAGGGCGTCCCTCCTCTGCTCCACCGCGTCCAGGAGCGCCTCCACATCGCGTGACTCGAACCTCGGGGCTGAGCGACGGCCAGCCATCCAGTCGGGTGTTGCGGTCGGGTGTTCCGGTCGGGTGGGGGGGAGCAGCGCGGCCTTATGAGCCGTCACGCCGTGCAGCGCGTATGACGCTGCACGGCGTGAACCATTGCGCAAGCGCGGATCCCGTTACGTCGCTGCTAGCCCATTTCGGGCCGGAGACTATCGACCCATTTTTATGACGTGACGCAAGTGGGATTTGCGCGTTTTTTGCGCCGATCGGCGGACTTTCCGCTGATAACGGAGAATTTCGCCCATGGTTAGAACAGGGACAGGAATGGTTGTTGGAATTTCCGGGGTATAGATGTTTCAGTAAGAGTAGGGAAGGTGGTAAAAGAGGTGGAGGAGTAGCATTGTTAATTAAGGATAGTTTAACGGCTGCAGAAAGGCAGTTTGAAGGGGATCTGCCTACTGAGGTAATATGGGCCGAAGTTAGAAATAGAAAAGGAGCGGTCACATTGTTAGGAGTTTTCTATAGGCCCCCAAATTGTAATAGAGATGTGGAGGAAGAAATTGCAAAACAGATTATGGATAGGTGTGGAGGTCTCAGGGCAGTTGTCATGGGTGACTTTAACTTTCCAAATATTGATTGGAACCTCTATAGGTCGAACAGTTTGGATGGGGCAGTTTTTGTACAGAGTGTGCAGGAGGGATTCCTGACACAATATGTGGATAGGCCGACAAGAGGGGGGGGGGGCACATTGGATTTGGTACTGGGTAATGAACCGGGCCAAGTGTTAGATTTGTTTGTGGGAGAGCACTTTGGAGATAGTGACCACAATTCTCTGTCTTTCACTATTGCAATGGAGAGTGATAGGGCCATACAGCAGGGCAAGCTTTATAATTGGGGGAGGGGTAATTATGATGCGATTAGGCAAGAATTAGGGAGCATAAGATGGGAACAGAAACTGTCAGGGAAAGGCACAAATGGGCAGCACGGTAGCATTGTGGATAGCACAATTGCTTCACAGCTCCAAGGTCCCAGGTTCGATTCCAGCTTGGGTCACTGTCTGTGCGGAGTCTGCACATCCTCCCCATGTGTGCGTGGGTTTCCTCTAGGTGCTCCGGTTTCCTCCCACAGTCCAAAGATGTGCAGGTTAGGTGGATTGGCCATGCTAAATTGCCCTTAGTGTCCAAAATTGCCCTTACTGTTGGGTGGGGTTACTGGGTTATGGGGATAGGGTGGAGGTGTTGACCTTGGGTAGGGTGCTCTTTCCAAGAGCCGGTGCAGACTCGATGGGCCGAATGGCCTCCTTCTGCACTGTAAATTCTATGATAATCTATGAAAAGTGGAGCTTGTTCAAGGAACAACAAATACTGTGTGTCATTGATAGGCATGTCCCTGTCAGGCAGGGAGGAAATGGCCGTGTGAGGGAACCATGGTTCACAAAAGAGGTTGACTGTCTTGTCAAGAGGAAAAAGGAAGAGAATGTAAGGATGAGAAAATGAGGTTCAGTAGGGTTGCTTGAGGGCTACAAGGTAGCAAGGAATGAGCTTAAAAAAGGGCGCAGGAGAGCTAGGAGGGGGCATGAGAAGTCCTTGGCGGGTCGGATCAAGGAAAACCTTTTTACTCTTATGTGAGAAATAAAAGAATGACCAGGGTGAGGGTAGGGAGTGGGAACATGTGCATGGAGTCAGAGGAAAGAGGAGAGGTGTTGTATGATTACTTTTCTTCAGTGTTCACAAAGGCGAGGGGCCATGTTTTTGAGGATGAGAGTGTGATTCAGGCGGGTAAGCTGGAGGAGGTAGATGTTCTGAGGAAGGATGTATTAGCAGTTTTGAAAAACCTGAGGGTCGACAAGTCCCCTGGGCCAGATGGGATATATCCAAGGATTCTTTGGGAGGCAAGGGATGAGGTTGCAGAGCCTTTGGCTTTGATCTTTGGGTTCTCCCTGTCCATGGGGATAGTGCCAGAGGACTGGAGAGTGGTGAATGTTGTTCCTCTGTTCAAGAAAGGGAATAGGAATGACCCTGGTAATTATAGGCCAGCTAGTCTTACTTCGGTGGTCGGTAAGATAATGGAAAAGGTCCTGAAGGATAGGATTTATGACCATTTGGAAAGATGCAGCTTAATCCAGGATAGTCAACACGGATTTGTGAAGGGTAGGTCTTGCTTCACAAATTTGATTGAATTCTTTGAGGCGGTAACAAAGTGTGTAGATGAAGGTAGAGCAGTTGATGTCATATGCATGGATTTTCGTCAGGCGTTTGATAAGGTTCCCCATGGTCGGCTCATGAAGAAAGTAAGGAGGTGTGGGATAGAGGGAAATTTGGCCAATTGGATAAGTAACTATTTGGCCAACTGGCTATCGCATAGAAGACAGAGGGTGGTGGTGGATGGAAAATTTTCAAACTGGAGACCAGTTACCAGCGGTGTACCACAGGGATCAGTGCTGGGTCCTCTGCTATTTGTGCTTTCTATCAATGACTTGGAGGAGGGGGCTGAAGGGTGGGTCAGTAAATTTGCTGATGACACCAAGATTGGTGGAGTAGCAGATGAGGTGGAGGGCTGTTGTAGGCTGCAAAGAGATATTGATAGGATGCAGAGCTGGGCCAAAAAGTGGCAGATGGAGTTTAACCCTGATAAGTGCGAAGTGATTCATTTTGGTCGGACAAATTTGAATGCGGATTACAGGGGCCAACGGCAGGGTTCTGAGGAATGTGGAGGAACAGAGCGATCTTGGGGTTCATGTCCACAGATTTCTGAAGGTTGCCACTCAAGTGGATAGAGCCGTGAAAAAGGCTTATAGTGTGTTCGCGTTTATTAACAGGGGGCTTGAGTTTAAGAGCCGTGGGGTTATGCTGCAACTATACATGACCCTGGTGAGACCACATTTGGAGTACTGTGTGCAGTTCTGGTCACCTCATTAAAGGAAGGATGTGGAAGCATTGGAAAGGGTGCAAAGGAGATTTACCAGGATGCTGCCTGGTTTGCAGGATAGGTCTTATGAGGAAAGGTTGAGGGAACTAGGGTTTTTCTCTTTGGAGCAGAGGAAGATGAGAGGCGACTTAATAGAGGTTTATAAGATAATGAGGGGGATTGATAGAGTGGACGTTCAGAGACTATTTCCTTGGGTGGATGTAGCTGTTACAAGGGGGCATAACTATAAGATTCAGGGTGGGAGATGTAGGAGGGATGTCCGAGGTAGGTTCTTTATTCAGAGGGTGGTTATGGTGTGGAATGGACTGCCTGCTGTGACAGTGGAGTCGGATACTTTAGGAACTTTCAAGCGGTTATTGGATAGGCACATGGAGCACACCAGAATGACAGGGAGTGGGATAGCTTGATCTTGGTTTCGGACAATGCTCAGCACAACATCGAGGGCTGAAGGGCCTGTTCTGTGCTGTACTGTACTATGTTCTATGTACCGGCACCTCTTCCGTTCTTGCCGGTGAGGTATTCCACGAGCCCGGTGGTGGTTTCATCGCTCAGAGTGTGGAATCAGTGCCGGCAACATTTTAAGATGGAGGGTGCGTCATTGTAGGCGTCGATCTGTGGCAATCATAGATTGAAACGGGCAGGGTTAGATTTTATATTCAGGGTGTGGGAGCCGGTGGGGATAGAATGATTTTGGGACCTTTTCTCGGGGTGGAGGGGGAGGGGGGGGTGGTTTCCGGAGTTGGGGGAGTTGGAGGAGGAGTTACAGTTGCTGAGAGGTAATGGGGTTCGGTACCTGCAAGCCAGGGATTTTGTGAGGAAGGAGTTGGCCACGTTTCCGAGGTTGCCAACTCTGTCGCAGCATGAAAACATTCTGTCTGAGGACCAGATAGGGAAGGGTAGGATCTCGGACATATACGGGGAATTGAGAGGAATGGAGAGGTCCTCGGTGGAGGGTATAAAGCGAAGTGGGAGGAGGAGCTGGGGGGGGCGGTATTTGAGGTGGGATTATTGAGTGAGGCCCTGTGAAGGGTAAATTCGACCTCCCCTTTTGAGAGACTGTGTCCCATTCAGTCTAAAGTGGTGCACAGAGCACACATGACAGTGTCGCGAATGAGTCGGTTTTCCCAAGGGGAGGGCAGGCGGTGCTCAAGGGGACCGGCTAATCAGACTCATATGTTCTGGGCCTGCCCGGAGTTGGAGGAGCTCTGGGAGTCCTTTGCGGGGACTATGCCGAGGATTCTGGGGATGAGGGTGGCTCTGAGCCCGTGGTGGTGATATTTGGGGAGCCGGAGGATCCGGGAGTGCAGGTGGAGGACAGAGGCTGACGTGTTGACCTTTGCCTCCCTGATAACCCGGAGGTGGATCTTGTTAGGGTGGTGGGATCTGAAGCTGACTGAGATGGAGGATTGGCTGAGTGACTTGGCGGAATTCCTACATCTGGAAAACATAGAATTTGCCATTCGGGGGTCAGAGGAGGGATTCATTTCGAGGTGGAGGTGGTTCATCACCTTCTTTAAGGAGTGGGAAATGTCAGCGGGGTGGGGGGGAGGGGTTTTACTGTCTTGTGTGTTACTTTGGGATTTTCTTTGCGATGATTATAATTGGAAAGTGGATTGGGTTGGGACTTGGAGGGATTTTGTATGAGGACCACGGTTTGTGGAGGATGGTTATTTGTATTCTGTGTTCTGTAAATCATTTGAATATGTCTTGAAGAAAAATATTTTAAAAAGGACTGTAACAGATGCACCAGTTGCTGCCACGCTCCCTCCTTCCCACCATTTATACGGCATTCTCTCCATCCTGACTCCATTTCCAGCTGAATCCTCCCGTTCCCCAGCCTTCCCTGTGGTGAGGTTCACCTGAACCCTTCCCCTTGGGAATATTCCACAGCTTTGTTCCATAAACCTCCTGGTTGTAGTCAGGCTCCTCTCCACCGCTACCCAAACCATTCGGCCTGGGGTGTCGTCGATGTTTAACACACCTCCATGGACTGAATACAGAACCAGTGAAGGCCCTCCCCACACGATGAAAGTTCTCCATCGTAAAGGAGTCAGTGATCTGTAAGCAGAAGGTGTGGTCATTCTCACTCTCGAATCCTCCGTATTGGAATCTCATCCTGTCCATGGATGCCTTTCACTGAAGGGTTAAAGTTCTGTTAACTGATACTTGTACTGGATAAACTGCCAATCCTCTTTCACTGCTCATTTGTATTTGATTGTTTTTCCTGTTTCAATGAATTGTATTTTGTAATTTCTGTTGCTGTAACCTTAGCCTCTTGTCCTGATTGTTGTTGTAAATGCGAATTGGTTCACAATTGACCCACCTGACTAAATATAGGTCAATAAAATCAGTGAATAAGTCCATCAGAAAGCTGCCCTGTGTAGGGCAGTTTGGACTGTCTTGAAAGCCCCTTCAAGAGGTTTAACTGACAGCACAGTGGCAGAATCATTCCTGATGTGTTTCAGGGTATGACAGGGGCAGATGATGTGATGCTGAGATTCAGCACAACATTCTCACGTTGTCATTAGAAGGAGACTATTCGAGCTCAGAACCAGTTATCTCCGGGGTCCGACCTGGTCCACCCACCCACACACTCCCACTCCCAGGAATGTGGATTTATATCCCCCCCCCCCCCCCCCCCCCCCCCCGATATGTTCCATTCTTATCTTCCTGAAGTAAACACATCAGAAATGTTATTGTGTTTCCGGTACCTCCTGTCCAAGGGGGTTCTCTACCTCTGGATCTTTGTTTATCTCCCGCTGTCCGGTTCCAATGTCACAGCTGAGGGCCAGATTATCAAATTCAGTTCTCTTAAAAAGTTTGTGTCCTTTTTCTCAAACTCTATCTCTGACTCTGAATCATTTCCTCAGACCCTTTTACACCTGGAATAGTTACCAGCTTATCTCGTTCAGTTTGTCTGGAGGGACTCACTGTACAATAAAGTGTTTCCCTGTGAGGAGAGGCGAGAATCCCTTTCAGAGTCTCCCTGAGATTCGAAGCCGCACTCTGGACGTGACAGGAATGAGCAACTCTGACAAGTATTGTGTTAAAGCAACAATTTTATTAACTATTAAATATTGAATAAGAATAATAATATGACTGATAATATATATAAAATGAATTTATAAGAATAATAATGTATATCAAAAAGGAAGAAAGATTTTATTGAAAGGAGAAGCACTTTGATATATCTGAGGAAAAGAAGACAGACAGATGTTTGTTTAAACACGAACAATAACCCCAAGTTGGTCTGTTCCACCACAGCTCCCCCACAATTGGTGCCCACGTTACTGTCCCCTCGGTACACACATCACCAAGTCACTGAGTAACCCCAATGGGTGGACACTATGGTCAGTCACTGCTTCAGGTGACCACAGCAGATAAGATTACTCAGGGACTTGCTCTGTAGTCCAAGGTCACAGAATGCTAATCAACAGTAATTCTAATCAACAAAAATCAACTTGTTTTAATATTCTAGTTTGAGAAAGTGGGAAAACAACAGTTTTGGTCAAAACAACAGCTGTGTGGCCAGGACAGAGAGAAAACAAGATCGAGAAAAACAGGTCACTGCTGATTGTTATTGATTAATTAATCAAAGTCCAATCATATTTGGGTTAAGATCAATGTTTATCAAATTAGAAAATAGTGACCCGGGGCGAAATTCTCCCCCAACGGCGGGATGTCCGCCGACTGGCGCCAAAGCCGGCGCCAATCAGACGGGCATCGCGCCGGTCCAAAGGTGCGGAATGCTCCGCATCTTTGGCGGCCTAGCCCCAACATTGAGGGGCTAGGCCGACGCCGGAGGGATTTCCGCCCCGCCAGCTGGCGGAAATGGCGTTTGTTTCCCCGCCAGCTGGCGCGGAAATGCGGCGCATGTGCGGGAGCGTCAGCGGCCGCTGTCAGTTTCCCGGCGCGTGCGCGGGAGCGTCAGCGGCCACTGTCAGTTTCCCGCGCATGCGCTGTGGGGAGACTCTCTTCCGCCTCCGCCGTGGTGGAGGCGGAAGGGAAAGAGTGCCCCCACGGCACAGGCCCGCCCGCGGATCGGTGGGCCCCGATCGCGGGCCAGGCCACCGTGGGGGCACCCCCCGGGGTCAGATCGCCCCGCACCCCCCCAGGACCCCGGAGCCCGCCCACGCCGCCTGGTCCCGCCGGTAAATACCAGGTTTGATTTACGTCGGCGGGACAGGCAATTTCTGGGCGGGACTTCGGCCCATCCGGGCCGGAGAATCCAGCGGGGGGTCCCGCCAACCGGCGCGGCCGGATTCCCGCCCCCACCCAATCTCCGGGAGCGGAGACTACGGCGGGGGCGGGGGCGGGATTCACGGCGGCCAACGGCCATTCTCCGACCCGGCGGAGTGTCTGCATGGGTTTCCTCGGGGTGCTCCGGTTTCCTCCCACAATCCAAAGAGGTGCATGTTGGGTGGTTTGGCCATGATCAATGGGTGGGGTTGCAGGAATAGGGCAGGGGAATGGACTGAGGTGGGTGTTCTTTCGGAGGGTCAGTGCAGACCCGATGGGCTGATTGGCCTCTTTTTGCAGTGCAGGAATTCTAAGAATGGAAACTGGCAGCATTTAAAACAAAAAATTCTAGTTTAAACTTTTTCAAGAACCAAGCCTCAGATCTTTGAACTTTGTAAAAATTGTAATTTATAAAATCAACATTGAAAAATCACTTCCTCATGTGTGTGAATTTGTTTTCAGATTTAAAGTCCCAGATGTTTATCAGCATATATTCTTTATCTGAGAAAACATTGTTTTTCAAAGGTCTCTTCAGAGTCCATTCAAACTGTGATTTCTGGACAGAAATCTCAACTCGAGCCTTATAACTTCAAACTTTGGTTTGTTTAATTTCATTGCACTTTAATCCAACTCAGAATCCACATTGTGAGGCTTTGAACAAATTACTGAAACTCCACAAACAAATGACAATTTAGAGAAGGAAATACATTGAGCTCACACACACAAACTCTTCGTTACACACAGACACACAAATATAAAGATTGGCTATTTCCATTCTTATAACATTCATCTGGACAAATTAAAACTTTCAGGTTCTAAACAAAACTTCAAGCAGCAGTGGGGGTGTTGGGGGTGGGGGGTGTGGGGGGGGGGGGTGTGGAGGGGGGGGGTTGTGGGGGGGGGGGGGTGGGGGTGGGTGGAAGGAATCTTTGAGATTTGCACCAACAGGAACAATCTAAACGACCAAAACTCCCATTTCCTCAGCCCCTGTCTGTCACTGGTCACAAACCCCCCGAGAGATAACCCTCTCTCACTCGCTCACTCTCTCTCTCTCTCTCGCTCTCTCCAGAACAAAAGCTTCAGTGACTTGACCCAAGTTAATTTTTTTCCGTTTCTAATTATTTGCCAAAACTTCACAGAGTTATCCACGGACCCCAGCACGGTAGCATTGTGGATCGCACAATTGCTTCACAGCTCCAGGGTCCCAGGTTCGATTCCGGCTTGGGTCACTGTCTGTGCGGAGTCTGCACGTCCTCCCCGTGTCTGCGTGGGTTTCCTCCGGGTGCTCCGGTTTCCTCCCACAGTCCAAAGATGTGCAGTTTAGGTGGATTGGCCCCGATAAATTGCCCTTAGTGTCCAAAATTGCCCTTAGTGTTGGGTGGGGTTACTGGGTTATGGGGATAGTGTGTAGGTGTTGAACATGGGTAGGATGCTCTTTCCAAGAGCCGGTGCAGACTCGATGGGCGAATGGCCTCCTTCTGCACTGTAAATTCTATGATAAACGGTCAATACCGTTTTACTGCACCGGGTCTCTCACTATACCTGACACTAGGAAACGGTCAATACCATTTTACTGCACCGGGCCTGTCTCTGCACCTGACACTAGGAAACGGTCAATACCGTTTTACTGCACCGGGTCACTCATTACACCTGACACTAGGAAACGGTCAAACAGTTTTACTGCACCGGGCCTGTCACTGCACCTGACACTAGGAAACGGTCAATACCATGTTACTGCAACGGGTCACTCACTACACCTGACACGAGGAAACGGTCAATACCATTTTACTGCACCGGGCCTGTCACTGCACCTGACACTAGGAAAAGGTCAATACCATTTTACTGCACCGGGCCTGTCACTGCACCTGACACTAGGAAACGGTCAATACCATTTTACTGCACCGGGTCTCTCACTACACCTGACACTAGGAAATGATCAATACCATTTTACTGCACCGGGTCTCTCACTACACCTGACACTAGGGAACGGTCAATACCGTTTTACTGCACCGGGTCTCTCACTACACCTGACACGATGAAATGGTCGATACCGTTTTACTGCACCGGGTCTCTCACTGCACCTGACACTAGGAAACGGTCAATACCGTTTTATTGCACAGCATCACTCACTACACCTGACACGAGGAAATGGTCAATACCGTTTTACTGCACCGAGTTTCTCACGCCACCTGATACTAGTAAACGGCCAATACCGTTTTACTGCATCAGGTCTCTCACTATACCTGACACGAGGAAATGGGCAATATCGTTTTCTGCACCGGGTCTCTCAATACACCTGACACTAGGAAACGGTCAATACCGTTTTACTGCACTGGGCCTCTCACTGCCCCTGACATTAGGAAACGGTCAATGCCGTTTTACTGCACCGGGTCTCTCACTGCACCTGACACTAGGAAACGGTCAAACCGTTTTCCTGCACCGGGTCTCTCACTACACATGACACTAGTAAATGGCCAATACAGTTTTACTGCACCGGGTCTCTCACTACACCTGACACTTGGAAACGGTCAAAACCGTTGTACTGCACCGCGTCACTCACTACACCTGACACTAGGAAACGGTCAATACCGTTTTGCTGCACCGGGTCTCTCACTACACCTGACACGAGGAAACGGTCAATACCGTTTTGCTGCACCGGGTCTCTCACTACACCTGACACGAGGAAACGGTCAATACACTTTTGCTGCACTGGGTCTCTCACTACTTCTGACACGAGGAAACGGTCAATACCGTTTTACTGCATCGTGTCTCTCACTACACCTGACACCAGGGGCGTCATTCTCCGACCCCCCGCCGGGTCGGAGAATGGCCGTAGGCCGCCGTGAATCCCGCCCCCGCCGAAGTCTCTGGTACCGGAGATTGGGCGGGGGCGCGCTGGTTGGCGGGACCCCCCCCGCTGGATTCTCCGGCCCGGATGGGCCGAAGTCCCGCCCAGAAATTGCCTGGTCCTGCCGGCGTAAATCAAACCTGGTATTTACCGGCGAGACGAGGCGGCGTGGGCGGGCTGCGGGGTCCTGGGGGGGGGCACGGGGCGATCTGACCCCGGGGGGGGCCCCCACGGTGGCCTGGCCCGCGATCGGGGCCCACCGATACGCGGGCGGGCCTGTGCCGTGGGGGCACTCTTTCCCTTTCGCCTCCGCTACGGCCTCCACCATGGCGGAGGCGGAAGAGACTCTCCCCACTGCGCATGCGCGGGAAACTGTCAGCGGCCGCTGACGCTCCCGCGCATACGCCGGGAAACTGTCAGCGGCCGCTGACGCTTCCGCGCATGCGCCGCATTTCCGCGCCAGCTGGCGGGGCAACAAACGCCATTTCCGCCAGCTGGCGGGGCAACAAACGCCATTTCCGCCAGCTGGCGGGGCGGAAATCCCTCCGGCGTCGGCCTAGCCCCTCAATGTTGGGGCTAGGCCGCCAAAGATGCGGAGCATTTCGCACCTTTGGGCCGGCGCGATGCCCGTCTGATTGGCGCCGTGTTTGGCGCCAGTCGGCGGACATCGCGCCGTTGGGGGAGAATTTCGCCCCAGGAAACGGTCAATACCGTTTTACTGCACCGGGTCGCTCACTACACCTGACATGAGGAAACGGTCAATAGTGTTTTCCTGCACCTGGTCACTCACTGCATCTGAAGTGGGATCATTGAAATGAATTTCCCAAGATTGATGTTCAAATATAGATTGAGAATTTCAGAATAGCCAAAAGTGCGAGCACTTTCGAGGCATGATGGGAGATTTAGTCAATAATATAGGAATGATGGGAATCTTGATCAATGATAGTTCCAGAGGCGACAATCCCAGCAGTTCTCACAATAACAGCTTTCACAGATATTCATTGCTGAACAGGACAAGGGGGTGTTCAGAAAACCTTGCTGATGAAATCTAAAATCAGTTCATTTATCTCATTTCACACACTTACCAGTTCCTCACATGTGATGATATTTCTGTGGACTGGTCTTTGCCATGGGTCATGTGTCTATTTATAGCACTGTGTGGGCGGGGCTGTACTCAAGCCCTTTCGATACCAATCCCGGTTACTAAACCTCCAGGCTGGAACATGCGACATATACAACCCAGTTCACCGTCTCTAACTGAACCAGGGAGGTGACAGCGACTCTGTCTACCAGGAGAGGGAGACTTCATTGTGTTCCCACTGAACAGAGAGAAGCTGGCAGAGCTCACACGGGGTTTACCAGGATAGTGGCCATCCCCGTGGGGCAGGGTGCCGTCCACTACACGCACGGGGCTTTACCAGGATAGTGGGCATCCCCATGGTGCAGGGTGCCAACGACTGCACACACGGAGCTTTACCAGGATGCAATGAATGTGCCCACATCAGTCTGGTGAGTGCCCGCTATCTTGGGAGCAGTCATGATGTGTTCATCCTGTGCCAGTCACTGTTCCAACAATCTTTCACACACTGTGTCAAAGCAGAGGGTGGCTGCTGGGTGATGAGGATGATCCACTCTCCGCCTGCCTGATGACTCCCCTCCATTACCCACACACATGTGACCAGCCCATGTCCAATGAGAGCTGCCCAGAGAAACATTATTGAGCAGACGATTAGGATTCTGCTGCCTTGTCCACTCTAGAGGAATCTCCGGTGTCGACCGGAGTGGATTCCCAATTTGTGGAGGGATGTGGAAAACTCCTTAATCGGACGGTAATGCGAGTTCAACCCTTCCAATCTCCGATTCAGCAATGACTCCAGGAGGAGGAGGAAGCAGCCTGTGTACACAGACTGGATTGTGAAGTGTGATGTACCTGTGTACACAGACTGGATTGTGAAGTGTGATGTCCCTGTGTACACAGACTGGATTGTGAAGTGTGATGTACCTGTGTACACAGACTGGATTATGAAGTGTGATGTCCCTGTGTACATAGACTGGATTGTGAAGTGTGATGTACCAGTGTGCACAGACTGGATTATGAAGTGTGATGGACGTGTGTACACAGACTGGATTGTGAAGTGTGATGTACCTGTGTACACAGACTGGATTGTGAAGTGTGATGTACCAGTGTGCACAGACTGGATTATGAAGTGTGATGTGCCTGTGTACACAGACTGGATTGTGAAGTGTGATGTACCTGTGTACACAGACTGGATTATGAAGTGTGATGTCCCTGTGTACACAGACTGGATTGTGAAGTGTGATGGACGTGTGTACACAGACTGGATTGTGAAGTGTGATGTCCCTGTGTACACAGACTGGATTGTGAAGTGTGATGTCCCTGTGTGCACAGACTGGATTATGAAGTGTGATGTGCCTGTGTACACAGACTGGATTGTGAAGTGTGATGTACCTGTGTACACAGACTGGATTGTGAAGTGTGATGTACCTGTGTACACAGACTGGATTATGAAGTGTGATGTCCCTGTGTACACAGACTGGATTGTGAAGTGTGATGGACGTGTGTACACAGACTGGATTGTGAAGAGTGATGTACCTGTGTACACAGACTGGATTGTGAAGTGTGATGGACGTGTGTACACAGACTGGATTGTGAAGTGTGATGTCCCTGTGTACACAGACTGGATTGTGAAGTGTGATGTCACTGTGTACACAGACTGGATTGTGAAGTGTGATGTACCTGTGTACACAGACTGGATTGTGAAGTGTGATGTACCTGTGTACACAGACTGGATTGTGAAGTGTGATGTCCCTGTGTACACAGACTGGATTGTGAAGTTTGATGTACCTGTGTACACAGACTGGATTGTGAAGTGTGATGTACCTGTGTACACAGACTGGATTGTGAAGTGTGATGTACCTGTGTACACAGACTGGATTGTGAAGTGTGATGTACCTGTGTACACAGACTGGATTGTGAGTCTCATGTACCTGTGTACACAGACTGGATTGTGAGTCTGATGTACCTGTGTACACAGACTGGATTGTGAGTCTCATGGACCTGTGTACACAGACTGGATTGTGAGTGTGATGTACCTGTGTACTCAGACTGGATTGTGAGTTTGATGCACCTGTGTGCACAGACTGGATTGTGAGTCTCATGTACCTGTGTACACAGACTGGATTGTGAAGTGTGATGTACCTGTGTACACAGACTGGATTGTGAAGTGTGATGTTCCTGTGTACACAGACTGGATTGTGAGTTTGATGCACCTGTGTACACAGACTGGATTGTGAGTTTGATGCACCTGTGTACAGAGACTGGGTTGTGAGTTTGATGCACCTGTGTGCACAGACTGGATTGTGTTGTGTGATGTACCTGTGTACACAGACTGGATTGTGAAGTGTGATGTACCTGTGTACACAGACTGGATTATGAAGTGTGATGTACCTGTGTACACAGACTGGATTGTGTAGTGTGATGTATCTGTGCACACAGACTGGATTGTGAGTCTGATGTAGCTGTGTACACAGACTGGATTGTGAGTCTCATGTACCTGTGTACACAGACTGGATTGTGAGTCTGATGTACCTGTGTACACAGACTGGATTGTGAGTCTCATGGACCTGTGTACACAGACTGGATTGTGAGTGTGATGTACCTGTGTGCACAGACTGGATTGTGAGTCTCATGTACCTGTGTACACAGACTGGATTATGAAGTGTGATGTACCTGTGTACACAGACTGGATTGGGAAGTGTGATGTACCTGTGTACACAGACTGATTGTGAAGTGTGATGCACCTGTGCACACAGACTGGATTTTGAAGTTTGATGTACCTGTGTACACAGACTGGATTTTGAAGTTTGATGTACCTGTGTACACAGACTGGATTGGGAAGTGTGATGTACCGGTGTACACAGACTGGATTGTATAGTGTGATGTACCTGTGTGCACAGACTGGATTGTGAAGCCTGATGTACCTGTGTACACAGACTGGATTGTGAAGTGTGATGTACCTGTGTACACAGACTGGATTGTGAAGTGTGATGCACCTGTGTACACAGACTGGATTGTGAAGTGTGATGTACCTGTGTACACAGACTGGATTGTGAAGTGTGATGTACCTGTGTACACAGGCTGGATTGTGAAGTGTGATGTACCTGTGTACACAGACTGGATTGTGAAGTGTGATGCACCTGTGTACACAGACTGGATTGTGAAGTGTGATGTACCTGTGTACACAGACTGGATTGTGAAGTGTGATGTACCTGTGTACACAGACTGGATTATGAAGTGTGATGTATCTGTGTAATGGTGGTACCCATGTCGATGATCTGGCACGTCTTGCAGAGTTTGCCCTGGCAGGGTTGCGCAGTGCCATGGTTGCTGTTCTCCTGAAGGCTGGTAGCTGCAAACAATGGTCTGTTTGAGGTTGCACGGTTGTTTGAAGGCAAGTAGTGGGGGTGTGGGGATGGCGTGGCAAGATGATCGTCTTCATCTCACATTACACGTGAGAACACCACCCACCAGGTACACATTGCATGCTCGTGTGAATCGGCCAAAGTTGTATACCTCAGACGCTGTAGGATAGGATGTCTCGAGGCATGGTACATTGTTAAGTAATGGGTTAAGAGACATTCCAATTAGTTGTCTCATTTATGTTAAGCATCCAATAATTGACACTGATATGTAAAAGGACTTCAGGTGGCCCTTGTGTCAGGTGATGTGATGTTAGAGTTTTGTGCTCAGTCTGTTGAAGGAAATTAAAGGTGTTTTGTGGAAAAGCAGCAGAACCTTTGACTCTTTATACAACAGCAGCGAAACGTCTAACAAATGGTAGCAGAGGATGGTTGCTGTGCAAGTGTGAAGTGTTGAAAGATACAACTTTTCCAGACCAAACCAAGGAGTGAGTGAGAAAAACCCAAAACAGATATATGGCTGAACCGAGGATAAAGATGGCTGGATATGGCTACCCCCCTTATTTTCTGACAGGGGATCGTACGCTCAATGGAGAGGTGCAGTAGTTATGTGGACTAAGGCCTTGGGTTAGAGAAAACAAGGTATGGCATTGGGGCTTTCTTTAACTTATGACAGTAAAATCGGAAACAAAGTGATTTCTGAGCTGGAATTGGACGAGTTAGACTCAGAAGAAGGTCTGGAGACTCTATTACATTACATGGATAAGATTTACAAAACGGATGACTTGTTAAGTGCGTAGGAAGCATGGTCGGAGTCTGATAGGTTCTGGAAAATAGAGGAATTCTCCATGGAAGACTATATAATGGAATTTGGCAGACTATATAAAAGGCTGCAGAAACACAACCTGGAATTTCCACAGTCTGTGTTGGCCTTTAAATTACTTGACTGTGCTAGAGTGAGCAACATGGATAGGCTCCTGGTTTTGACAGGAGTTCAGTTTGCGGATAAGGATACCTTATTCGATCAGATGACAGAAGCTTTAAAAAAGTTTCTGGGGAAACATTCGATTCCGATGGCTCTGATGACCCACATAGGTCAGTCTGCAATAAAGCAGAATATAGAAGACACACTATTAACAGGATGGCAAAATCGCACAGCTACAAACAGGCTCCAAGACTATAGAGGGAGATCGGGACCTGGAAAGAATGAAGACAGAAACCCAGTTAGAACCTAAATAGGAAGATGAACCCCAGATATGTCCGTGGTATGATAAATTGATATTTGCGATGTGACTCTCAATATCATTGTGCTTTCAACTGCCCAACATGTTATAATAGAGTGTTTGAAGTGACACATGACACGGAAGAGTCAGAAGAGGAAAAAGATAGTGACCAGAAAGAAGGCATTGTCTTATTAACAAGCAGTTTTACACCGGTAATGAGGGTATTGGTTGCAGAATCATTCAATTGTGCTGTATTGGACAGTGGCTGCACATCTACTGTGTGTGGAATTTACTGGTTAAAATGTTACCTGGACTCCTTGAATGCTGAAAATCGTAACAAGGTTAAGGAATTTGAAAGTTCCACAAGTTTCAGGGTTGGGGATGATAATACTCTGAAGTCGCTGAAAAGAGTGGTGATCCCTTGCAATATTGCCGGAGTGAATCATTTCATTAGCACGGATGTTGTACCTTTGCTTCTGAGCAGACCGTCGATGAAGAAAGCACACATGAAACTGGATATGGAACAGGATAAAGCAACAGTGACGGTGGACATACAATTTACACAGTCGGGACACTATTGTATTCCATTACTGACAAATAATATTTCAAGTACAGTTGTTAAGGATGTAATGGCAGTTGAAAATGGGACTTTAGCTGATAAAAAGCTTGTTGTATTAAAACTGCGTCGGTAATTTGCGCATCCGTCTCCTAGGAGGCTGAAAAATGTATTAAAGGATGCAGGGGTAAGGGATGAAGACTATACTAAATTGATAGAACAGGTTAGTGATCGCTGTGAAGTTTGTAGGAAGTACAGAAGGACACCAGCACGACCAATAGTAACCTTACCTTTGGCCAGGGATTTTAACAACATTGTGGCCATGGATCTTAAGATCTGGGATAAAGCCAATAATATATTTATCTTGCATTTTGTAGATTTAGCAACCAGATTTAGTCAATCAACGATTGTACGAAGTAAAGAAAAAGCGTAATTCTGGATCAAATCGTAGAAAAATGGATAGGAACAGGAATAGGCCCACCGGCAAAATTCCTTATGGACAATGGGGGAGAATTTGCTAATGGTGAGTTTAGGGATATGTGTGAAAATGTGAATATCACAGTTATGAATACGGCTGCGGAAAGCCCATTTAATAATGGTGTGTGTGAAAGAAACCACGCGGTAATAGATGACATGCTCCGGAAAATTTTGGCGGATAGACCAAACTGCAAGTTAAATTCAGCTTTAGCATGGGTGGTACATACAAATAATTCATTGCAGATGGTTGGGGGCTATAGTCCCTATCAATTTGTGTTTGGTAGAAACCCTAAAATTCCGTCCATCTTCGAAGACCAGCCTCCAGCTTGGGAAGGGACTACAATTAGCTCTCCTTTTGCTGAGCATTTAAATGCATTGCATAGCAGTAGAAAAGCTTTTTGGATTGGATTGGATTGGATTTGTTTATTGTCACGTGTACCGAGGTACAGTGAAAAGTATTTTTCTGCGAGTAGCTCAACAGATCATTAAGTACATGAGAAGAAAAGGGAATAAAAGAAAATACATAATAGGGCAACACAACATATACAATGTAACTACATAAGCACTGGCATTGGATGAAGCATACAGGGTGTAGTGTTAATGAGATCAGTCCATAAGAGGGTCATTTAGGAGTCTGGTGACAGTGGGGAAGAAGCTGTTTTTGAGTCTGTTCTTGGAAGCAGAAGTCTCTGAAAGAATTCGCAGAGCTTTAAGACATAATGTACGACCATCAGATGCCGTTTTTCAGCAAGAAAACATGGTATACTATAAAAGAGACAATTCTAATGAATGGAAAGGCCCAGGGAAGATCATAGGCATAGATGGTAAAACAATTATTTTGCAATATGGTAATCAAATTGTTAGGATACATTCATCAAGGATAATGGGTACAGATTACAAATTTTTAAATTTAGAAAGAGCAGACAGACATGACGAGGAACCAGAGTCATCTGGTATGCACGTGTTACAGAACTATGAGTACCAGTTGACTGATATAGACAGGGTTTCTGTAGAGGAACACAACACTTCTGATGAATTAGAACAGGCCATTTTTCCGAAATGGCAAATGCCAAAAGTTGGTACAAAAGTGACATACTTGCCTGAAGGGTCTAGTCAATGGAAGGATGCAACTGTTAACCACTGGAAAGTATAAACATTGGTTGAATGTACAGCATTCAGGGGAGGGAGTCAAGACAATGGATTGGGAAAATGAAGTTCAAAAATGGAAGGCACAGAAACGCAGTGCCAGTTCTGATAGTACATCGGATAGTGAACAGGTCCGCAGGAAAAGGTCGAGAACAATTGAAAGGACATCCCACAGCAGAAGGGAAAGATCAAGCAGTAGCAGTACAGAATTAGATACCAGGCGGGAGAGGGGACGTAGTTGATCAAGATCTCGGAACATGAATACCAATAGGAGTAGAAGCTCACATGCACGTGAGATTTTGGTGGCTTCCAATAAATTAGATGAAAAAGTTATCAAAGATGCCAAACAGCAAGAACTGTATTGTTGGAGTGAATTTGGGGTATACACGGAAGTACTGGATAGGGGACAAAGAGCTCTATCCCACAGATGGATTTGCACGGAAAAGGTTCTTCCGGATGGAACATATCAGGCAAAGGCCAGGCCTGTGGCAAGGGGATTTGAAGAAAACTTAGAAGATCAGGATTTAATGGTAGATTCACCTACGGCAGGAAAGGTTATTTTTAAGATCTTCTTGGCTCTATTGACAAGGTCATGGGAATGCAAATCTATAGATAGAAAAATTGCTTTTTGCAAGGGCATCAGCTCCAAAGAGACATTTGTCTCCATCCTCCAAAAAAGGCAGCTAACACAGAAGGGGTACTCTGGAAGTTGAACAAATGTGTATATGGATTAAATGATGCATCTAAAGTCTGTTTTTTTTTGGTAAGGTCAGTTTTGTTAAAGTTAGGCTTTTGCCAGTTAAAAGCAGATCCAGCAATGTTTTACTGGCACTATAAAGGAAATCTTTCTGGCATCTTTATGATGCATGTCGATGATTTTTTGTGGGGTGGGACTAGTGATTTTGAAACTATTGTAATCTCTGGTTTGAGGAAAGAATTCAGGGTTGGAAGTCAGGCTTCCGGTGCATTTAAATATATTGGACTAGAAATCGGACAGACTAAGTTCGGAGCAACTTTATGTCAGCAATCTTATTTGGAAAGCATCAGCCCAATAGCAATTAGTCGTGGCCGGGTTTCACAAAAATCGTAATGGTTTCAAAGATGGAAAAAGAGCAACTGCGAAGTTTAATTGGGCAACTGAATTTGATAGGTCGACAGACGAGACCGGACATGAGTTTTGATGTCTTAGAGTTGAGTACAAAAATGAATGATTCCAAAGTGGAAGACATAATAAGAGCAAATAAAGCGTTGGTCAAACTAAAAATACAGGAGTGTGTTTTGAGGTTCCCGGTTTTAGATGACCGTAGGCACTTGAAACTCATAGTTTATAGTATGCGTCCTATGCAAATTTATGTGATGGGGTTTCAAGCGCAGGAGGTTTTATAATTTTCCTTTTGGGGAACAATGGTAAATGTTGCACTCTTGTGTGGGAAAAAAAGAAAATAAGGAGAGTAGTTGCTGAGACGTTAAACCTTTGACTCTTTATACTACAGCAGCTAAACGTCTAAGATACATTGGTGAGTCCATGCAGATCATTCACACCTCTTTAGCCTGTGATTATTCCTCGCTCCAGTCGCACTGTCTGGACCTGTAAAGACTTAATTACCTGCAAAGACTCACATTCAAATCATCATCTTGCATCATTGACTTTGCCTATATATGTGTTTCTAGAACCTACCTCTTCACTCAACCGATGAACGAGCTGCCCTCCGAAAGCTAGTGATTCGAAACAAACCTGTTGGACTTTAACCTGGTGTTGTAAGACTTTTTACTGTTTGATATAAGATGGTGTTTGTCAGTACATTTTCCATGCTGTATGGTTTCTCAGCATGGTGGGAGGGGATTAGTGCTCCGTTCTTTGAGGTGAGACAGTGATGTGTGTCCCAGTGTCTTAGACAGTGACGCTGTTGTTTTCTGTGACTGACGCTATGAAATCAATTCTCATTTCACTCACTGTGACAGGAGGTTAACGGCTTGATCAGTGGGGAGGGAGGAACAGACAGAACAAGGAGCTGCAATCATCAGTCACGGCCCAAAACCCTCACACAGCCCACACAGTCCGGAAACTTCTTCACTAAATACTCTTTCAGCTCCTTAATGAGAGCCCGAGAGCTGGAAAGGGAAACAGAGAAAGACATATTTTCGAGAAGCTCATGTACACAATGTCCATTCTACATTACCCACTAATGACACTCCGCCTACATTCAACTCATTGTTTAAGCTCCAGCCCACCTCCTGTTCCTATCCATATGTTTCAGTCAAGGAGTCAGATAAGTCTACAGTATAGGAGGAGGCCATTCGGCCCCTCGTGTCTATGCTAGCTGTTTACTAGAGTCATTCACAACTCACATCTCAGTTTAATGTCTGTTGCGGGGAAGTGACTGGAATCTGTCATTAGACACAAAATGAGTGAGAAATATGAACTGATCCGAGAGAGTCAGCATGGATTTAAAAAGGGTCAGACATGTTTAACTAATCTGGTTACATTTGTTAACAAGGTCACCAATGTGTCAGATCAGGGAATGTCCATGAATGTTATTTGTATGGATTTCCAGAAAACATTCTAGAAGGTTCCATACGAGAGTCTGATGATGAAATGGAAGCATATGGAATTTGATGAAATCTTTTTCCATGGACAAGGAATTAGTTAGGAGGTAGGAGACAGGGAGTAGGGATAATGTGTGTGTACTCCAATCAGCAAGATGTGAATAGTGATGTCCTCAGGGATCTGAGCTGGAGCCTCAGCTTTTTACTGTATTTATCTCTGACTTGGATGAAGGACTGGAGAGATATTCATTCGGTCAATGTTACCGAGGTAGAAATAGGACGTCTTAGTGATGGAGAGGATGATGTGGTGGGAAGCCCATTTCAGGGTCAAATAGGACACCATGGCTGTGAACTGCGTGGTTCAGAGTCAGACAGGCCCAGGGAGGGGGATGGAATCAGTGTCTGGGGAACAGAGATTGTGATGGGGACTGAAGACAATGGCAGATGGAGTTCAATGTGGGGATGTGAAATCATCCACTTTGGACCAAAGAAAGAGAAATCAGAGTTATTTCTAAATGGTGGGAAGCTGGGAATTGTGGAGGAACAGAGAGATGCGGCCAATGTTGTAAAGAGTCTGGTTGAGCAGCAGACAGTTGCTCAGGGAGAGGGATGGAGTTTGTATCAGGAGCTGGAGTCGATGGCTTTGATCTTCCCAATGTGTTTCCCAGTGAGCCTGGCTCCTCAGTCCTGACTGCTCTTAGCTGCTGTTCTTGCCACTGATTGGACAGTTATTGTTAGAGATTCAGACCACAGCAGCAAGCCCCAGTGTAAAAAATAACAGCAAAGACTGTCAGATCGGAAGATTGAAACGTAACCAACAGAGGAAGTGAAAGAAGGGCTCAGAGCAGCTGGATGTTTGTTACTGACACGGGAGGAAACTGTGAACTGTGTCCACTACATCGAATCTTCCAGCACAGAAGGAGGCCATTCTGCCCATCGTGCTGTGACTTACTCAATTAGTCCCACTCCCCCTCTCTATCCCCATAACCCAGCAAATCTTTCCTTTTCAGTGATATCTCCAATTGCCTCTTGTAGACCTGGGTCCACAGCATGAGACTGTCCCTAACCTGGCTCCAAATTGGCATCTCATTCATTCATTGGAAGACAAAATGCCTGGGCTGGGAAATGGAGCTCAGGGCTCCGAACAGTCCCCCTCCCCTCCTGAGGGACACTTCATGCTGGGATACAGTTCCATGAAGCCCTACAGCACATTGTGGGGAGGCCGTGGTGTAGTGGTAATGTCACTGGACTAGTAATCCAGAGGCCCAGGCTAATGCTCTGGTCACAGGTTCAAATCCCACCATGGCAGCTGGTGGAATTTAAATTCAATGAATAAATCTGGAATTAAAAGCTCGTCTCAGTAATGATGACCATGAAACCATTGTCGATTGTCGTAAAAACCCATCTGGTTCACTCATGTCCTTTCGGGAAGGAAATCTGCCGTCCTTACCTGGTCTGGCCTACAGCCATGTGGTGAACTCTGAAATGGCCACTCAGTTGTATCAAACCGCTGAAAATCCTAAAAGGAATGAAATCGGATGCACAATCCGGCATCGACCTAGACCCCGGAAACAACAACGGCAAACCCAGCCTTGTCATAGGGCCAGAGGTGTTTACAGCATGGAAACAGGCCCTTTGGCCCAGGTTGTCCATGCGGCTCTGGAAAGTCCTCACTAACATCACGGCGCATGTTTCACAATTGGGAGATCTGTCCCACAGACTAGTCAGCAACAGCCTGGCATAGTCACACTCACAGAATCATACTTTACAGATAATGTCCCAAACACCATCATCACCCATGAGTATGTCCTGTCTCACCGACAGACCCGGCAGAGGTGGTGACACAGTGGTATATAGTCGGGAGGGAGTCACCCTGGGTGTCCTCAACATTGAATCCAGACTCCATGTGTTCTCATGGTACCAGGTCAAACATGGGCAAGGAAACCTCCTGGTGGTTTCCATCGACTGCAGTTTATGAATCAGAACTCAGCCATGTTGAACACTTAGTGGAAGAAGCACTGAGGGTGAAATGGCACAAGTTGTATTCTGGGTGGGGGAACTTCAATGTCCATCATGAACAGTGTCGCTGTGGCACCATTACTGACCGAGCTGACCGTGTCCTAAAGGACATAGCTGCTCGACTGGGTCTGTGGCAAGTGATGCGGGAACCACCATGAGGAAAAAACACACTTGACTTCATCAACCTGCCTGCCTCAGCTGCATCTGTCCATGACAGTATCGGTAGGAGTGACCACCACACAGTCCTTGTGGAGACAAAGTCCCATCTTCACATTGAGGATACCCTCCATTGTGTTGTGTGGCACTAACATCGTGATAAATGGGATAGATTCAGAACAGATGTAGCAATTTTAAACTGGACATCCATGTGGCATGTGAGCCATCAGCAGCAAAACTGTCCTCAGCCACAACCTGTTACCTCATTGTCCGGCATATCCCCCACGTTACCGTGACCACCAAGCCAGGGGATCAACCCTGCTTCACTCCCCGAACAGGCACCAGATTGTGGCGACTAGCGGCTTTTCACAGTAACTTCATTGAAGCCGACTTGTGACAATAAGTGATTATTATTATTATTTAGAATGCAGAGAGCACGTCAGGAGCAACACCAGGCATAGCTATAAATGAGCTGCCAACCTGGTGAAGCTACAGGACTACTTTCATGTTCAACAGCAGAAGCAGCAAGTGACAGGCAGAGCTAAGCGATCACACCACATGTGGATCAGATCTAAGCTCTGTCGTCCTTCCACATCCAGTGGTGAATGGTGGCGGACAATTAAACTCCTCATTGGAGGAGGAGGCTCCACAAATATCCCCATCCTCAATGGTGGGGAGCCCAGCACATCTGCGCAGCAGACAAGGCTGAAGCATTCACAACAATCTTTAGCCAGTAGTGCCGAGTGGATGATCCATCTCGGCCTGCTCCGGAGTTCCCAGAATCACAGATATCAGTCTTCAGCCAATTGGATTGACTCCACGTGATATCAGGAAACAGCTGAAGGCACTGGATACTGCAAAGGCTCTGGGCCCTGACAATATTCTGGGAAGAGTACTGAAGACTTGTGCTCCAGAACTTTCCCCTCGCCAAGCTGTTCCCATACAGCTACAACACTGGCATCTACCTGGCAATATGGAAAATTGCCCAGGTATGTCCTGTACACAAGAAACAGGACAAATCCTATTCAGCCATTTGCTGCCTCGTCCATCTGCACTTGATCATTAGTAAAGTGATGGAAGGTGTAATTAACATCGCGATCATGTGGCACTTACTCAGCAATAACCTGCTCTCTGATTCTCAGTTTGGGTCACTCAGATCCTGACCTCATTACAGCCTTGGTTCAAACATGGACAAAAGAGCTGACCTCCAGAGGTGAGGTGAGAGTGGATGCCTTTGACATCAAAGGAACAAAGGAGCTTAGGAAAACTGGAGTCAATGGGAATTGTGAAAAACTCTTTGCTGACTGGAATCATGCGCGACACAAAGGAAAATGTTTCAGGTTTGGGCTGACAATGGCGAGTAACACACACGCCACACAGATACCAGGGAATGACCATCTGCAACAAGAGAGAATCTAACCATCGCCCCTTGCTATCACTGGCATCACTGAATCCCCCACTATACACATCCTGGGGATTACCATTGACCAGAAACTGAAATGGGCCACCCATATAAATATTTGGCTACAAGAGCAGGTTAGAAGCTGGGAATCCTGCGGTGAGTAGCTCCCCTCCTGACTCCCCAAAGCCTGTCCACCATCTACAAGGCACAAGTCAGGGCTGTGATTGAATACTCTCCACTTCCCTGGATGAGAGCAGCTCCAACAAGAAGCTCAACACCATCCAGGACAAAGCAGCCTTTGATTGGCTCCCCACCCGCCAGCCTCCGTGTTCACTCCCTCCACCACTGATGCACTGCAGCAACTCGCCAAGGCTCCTTCAACATCCTCTTCAAAACCCACAACCACTAACATCTAGAAGGACAAGGTCAACAGGTACATGGGAACACCACCACCTGGGAGTTCCGCTCCAAGATACACCCTAAGCTGAATTGGGAATATATCTGCCGTTCCTCCACTGTCGTTTGGTAAACATTGTAAAAGTCACTCCCTAACAGCACTGTGGGTGTACCTACACCACATGGACTGCAGTGGTTCAAGGAGACAGCTCACCACCACCCCCTCAGGAGAAATTAGCATTGGCAATAAATGCTGGTCCAACCAGCGACGCCCTCATGCTGGGAATGGATAATTTGTTTAAAAATGCAACCTCAATGCTTCCCTATTCTGTGTGGGGAAGACTGGAATCTCTCAGCAGGATATTTGACTGCAGGAGTCATCACCACTTTGTCCAATTCTGCCCCCACCTGAAATCCCCACACAACCTGAATTTAAATAGCACCTTAATGCACAAAACATTCCAAAATGTTTCACAGAGCGACAGTAGGAGGAATGGAGAGGGGTTCAGGGGACTTTAGGAATATTGATCGATGGGCCGAATGGCCTCCTTCTGCACTGTAAATTCTATGATTGGGTGAACAGTAGGAGTTTGATGGAGTGGAGTGACCTGGTGAGGGTGAGGGATTAAGGGTGAGAATTTAGAGAGCAGGGCCGTGCCGCCTGAACGCTTCCTGTTTCCTGGTCCCTCGTTGAGGATCCAGTGGGAAGGAGGTCCATGTTTACTGGTCCCTGTTGGAGGGTCCAGTGGGAAGGAGGTCCATGTTTACTGGTCCCTGTTGGAGGGTCGAGTGGGAAGGAGGCCCATGTTTCCTGGTCCCTACTGGAGGATCCAGTGGGAAGGAGGTCCATGTTTCCTGGTCCCTACTGGAGGCTCCAGTGGAAAGGAGGTCCATGTGTCCTGGTCCCTATTGGTGGTTCCAGTGGGAAGGAGGCCCATGTTTCCTGGTCCCTATTGCAGGGTCGAGTGGGAAGGAGGCCCATGTTTACTGGTCCGCATTGGAGGGTCCAGTGGGAAGGAGGTCCATGATTGGCATTAAATTAGCATTGGCAATAAATGCTGGTCCAACCAGCGACGCCCTCATGCTGGGAATGGATAATTTGTTTAAAAATGCAACCTCAATGCTTCCCTATTCTGTGTGGGGAAGACTGGAATCTCTCAGCAGGATATTTGACTGCAGGAGTCACCACCACTTTGTCCAATTCTGCCCCCATCTAAAATCCCTACAAAACCTGAATTTAAATAGCACCTTAATGCACAAAACATTCCAAAATGTTTCACAGAGCGACAGTAGGAGGAATGGAGAGGGGTTCAGGGGACTTTAGGAATATTGATCGATGGGCCGAATGGCCTCCTTCTGCACTGTAAATTCTATGATTGGGTGAACAGTAGGAGTTTGATGGAGTGGAGTGACGTGGTGAGGGTGAGGGATTAAGGGTGAGAATTTAGAGAGCAGGGCCGTGCCGCCTGAACGCTTCCTGTTTCCTGGTCCCTCGTTGAGGATCCAGTGGGAAGGAGGCCCATGTTTACTGGTCCGCATTGCAGGGTCGAATGGGAAGGAGGCCCATGTTTACTGGTCTGCATTGGAGGATCCAGTGGGAAGGAGGTCCATGTTATTGGTCCCTGTTGGAGGGTCCATTGGGAAGGAGGCCCATGTTTACTGGTCCGCATTGCAGGGTTGAGTGGGAAGGAGGCCCATGTTACTGGTTCCTATTGGAGGATCCAGTGGAAAGGAGGCCCATGTTTACTGGTCCCTATTGGAGGGTCCAGTGGGAAGGAGACCCATGTTATTGGTCCCTCTTGGAGGATCCAGTGGGAAGGAGGCCCATGTTATTGGTCCCTCTTGGAGGGTCCAATGGGAAGGAGGCCCATGTTATTGGTCCCTCTTGGAGGGTCCAATGGGAAGGAGGCCCATGTTTACTGGTCCCTATTGGAGGGACAATATGGGAAATATGGCTTTACTGCAGGAGAAGACGTGCTCCTGGGGTCAAGGGCAACATCCATTGGTGGAGCTGAGCAGAGGGAGAATTATCCTTCATTTAATTGTGATCATCGAAAAATAGAATTTACAGCGATGAAGGAGGGCATTCGGCCCTTCGAATCTGAACCGGCCCTTGAAAAGAGCACCCTATCTAAGCCCACATCTCCACTGTATCCCCGTAACCCAACCTAACCTTTTTTGGGGGCATGAAGGGCAATTTACGTCACCTGCACATGTTTGGACTGTGAGAGGACCCAGAGCAGGGGGAGGAAACCCATGCAGACACGGGGAGAACATGCAGACCTCGCATAGAATGTGACCCAAGTGGGACCCTGGTGCTGTTAAGAAACAGTGCTAACCACTATGCTACTGTGCTGCCTCGGAGAGTGTGGGAAAAAGAGAGAGAGAAAGAGAGAGAGAAAGAGAGAGGGAAGCATTTGCATGTGATCCATCTGAGAGAGTGTGGGAAAGAGAGAGCAAGGGGGAGACTATGACAGAGAGAAAGAGGGAAGCATTTAACTTCTGCACCAGCCCTCAAAAGTGTGACAATCTTCAGTAATAATGCCTGTTATAGAGATCAGTTCGAGAATTACAGAACGATGGAGAGTGGGAGAGAGAGAGACAGGCAGTGAGGGGGAGAGAGAGAGGGAGAGACAGCGAGAGAAGGGGAAAGAGAAAGAGAGAGAGCAGAGACTTTGGGACAGATACTGAGGAAGAGAAGGAGACGGAGGGAGGGGTGGAGTGAGAGAGAAGAGGAAGTGAAGGTGCTGACGTGGTGTCTCTGCCTCATACCATTTACATACTGAGGACCGGGCAGTGAGACTCTCACAGGCTGCAGCTTTATAAAGCAGAGCCCAGTGAAGGGAGAGTTTATCAGTAACCAGGCACAGGGACAGGAGCAGACACTATGATTTCAGCCATCCAGCTGATCTGGCCTCTGGCATTCTGCATCGCAGGTACAAATCTCTCTCTTTCCACCTGGAATATTTTCCTGCTCTCCATTTCAATCCAATTCTACTGACTTGTGATTGAAGGGAAAATGCTGAAAGCAGAGGAACAGTCAGTGTCTCCAACAATATCTCATTGTACAGGCTCTTTCTGTGACAGTTCTTACTTCACTCTGTTTCTCTATTACTCCTCAGGTATCAGTGGAGACATCACCATGACCCAGTCTCCCCCGGTGTTGTCATTGAGCCTGGGCCAGACCGCAACCATCACCTGTACGGCCAGTCAATCTGTTAGCTATTATGTTGCTTGGTACCAACAGCGAGAAGGCCAGAAACCGGCTCTGCTGATCTACAATGCAGCAACTCGATTCACAGGAATATCCGACCGATTCACCGGCAGTCAATCTGGAACACGATTCACCCTGACAATCAGCAATGTGCAGAATGAGGATGTCGCTGATTATTACTGTCAGCAACATAGCAGCTGGCCCTACACAGTGATACAGAGCCTTACAAAAACCTCAATACGCACAGAACCACCTCCGCTCCTCACACTTCCCAGTTTTATACAATATATAATAAAAACAAGCAAGGAAACTGAACAAATGATTCTCAGTGTCCACTACACACTCCAGTCCCTGTGGTGTCCACAGCTCACTGAAGGCCTCAAGTTTCCATCTGACTCTCCATGTCCACGTATGAAGAGCAGCTGAAAGATTTATCATCCAAAATTAGAATTCTCAACTCTCCCAACAAAACAGAGAGACATTGAGAGAAACAGAGAGAGAGAGAGTGAGAGAGAAAGACATGAGTGAGTGAGAGACAGAGAGAGGGTGAGAGTGAGTGAGTGAGAGACAGAGAGAGGGTGAGAGTGAGTGAGTGAAGCAGAGAGCAGAGGTTTTTGTACAGCCCCTGTACTGGAAGCTGCCAGTGTGGCTCACGTTCGGTAAAGGAACCAAGCTCAGACTGAGTAAGTAAATCCCAATCCACCTTTATTAACCCTTTCAATACTGAAACTTTCTCAAACACAAATGCTGAATAGTTGAAGGTGTTAGTGGGGAGCTGCAGTGAATGAAATGGTTCATTGAAGAACACTGTGTAGAACAGGGTGCCCAGCTGTATTTCTTTAGTTCCATTCCCCCCTTTAAGCAGCAAGATATAAGTAAGCAGCTTTTACCCACCGTGTCGAGGAGATCTGGACGTTTGCAGACTGTGTTCACATTCCTGGACCATGGAGTGAAATCACTCACTAGACTCTAGTCTCCGTGTGACAGACACAGGCAGAGTTTGATGTGAGCTCTGGCTCTCTGTCACACTCTCTGATATAACTGATCACAGCAGCAGCAGCACAGTGAGACACCGAGGTCCCACTTCCCCCCAGCTTTAACTCTGCTCTCTCCACTCCCTGCTTATCTCTTAGCAAAGTTCTGATGACAAACAGGTCCAGCAGGGCTCACAATCCAGTGGCTTCAGTGTTCCAGGCTTTTGGGGAGACTCTCAGTTACTTTCTCTTTGGGTCGAGTTCAGTCCGATATTTATTCCTGATCCAATATTCCTGAAAATCCCTGGAGATATTTTTATTGTTTGATGTGATGTGTGATCTCTGACGGGGCCAGCATTTATTGCCCATCCCTAATTGCCCTTGAACTGAGCGTCTTGCTTGGCCATTCCAGAGGAATTTTCAGAGTCAACACATTACTGCGGATCTGGAGTCACTTCTAGGCCGGACAAGGTCAGGATGGCAGATCCCCACTTCAGATCCACACATCCCATAAATGAACGTTTCTAAATGGCCCAAACTCCAATTTCCTGCTGGTCCCCACAACCCTTGATCCCCTCGTCAATCAAAAATCTGTCTAACTCAGGCTCAATGTCTCAGATTTAATGTCCCAGCATGCATTGCTCTCTAGGAAAGAGAATTCTAACACTAACAACCCTCTGAGAGAAGAAATTCCTCCTCATCTCCGCCTTAAATGGGGATCCCTTATTTTTAAACTGTGTCCACTAATTCTAGATTCCCCACGAGGGGAAACATTCTCTCAGCATCCACCCTGTCAAGCTCCCTCGGAATCTTATATGTTTCAATAAGATCACCTCTCATTCTGCAATGAGTACAGACCCAACCAGCTCAACCTTTCCTCATCAGACATTCCATTCCTCAATGGAATCAGCCCAGTGAATCTTCTCTGAACTGCTTCCAATGTCGGAGTATCTGTCCTTCAGTAAGGACTTCCAAATATGTGCAGGTTAGGTGGATTGGCCATGCTAAATTGCCCTTAGGTTGGGTGGGGTTGCTGGGTTACGGGGATAGGGTGCAGCTGTGGGCTTAAGTAGGGTGCTCTTTCGAGGGCTGCACGGTGGTGCAGTGGTTAGAACTGCTGCCTCACGGCACCTAGGTCCCAGGTTTGATCCCGGCTCTGGGTCACTGTCCATGTGGAGGTTGCACATGTCCCGTGTGTTCCGCTCCACAACGCAAAAATGTGCAGGGTAGATGGATTGGCCAGCCAAAATTGCCTCTTAATTGGAAAAAATCAATTTGGTATTCTAAATTTATTTAAAAAAAGATAATGTAGAGTGCTCGTTCCACTCGATGGGCTGAATGGCCTCCTTCTGCACTGTAAATTGTATGATTCTATGAGACCAATACTGTAGCCAGTACTCATGGTGTAGTCTCACCAACGTGCTGTATCGATGGAGCAAGACTTCCCGACTTTTATACTCCATCCCCCTTGTAATAAAGGACAACATTCTATTTACCTTCCTAATCACTTGCTGTACTTGCAGGTTAACGTTCTGTGATTCATACACAAGGACACCCCGATCCCTCTGTACCACAGCTTTCTGCAGTCTCTCTCCATTTCAATAATATGCTGCTTTTCTATTCTCCCTAACAAAGTGGACAAGCTCACATTGCCCCACATTATACTCCATCTGTCAAATGTTCTCCCCACTCACTGAACCTATCAATATCCCTTTTCAGACTCTGTATCCTCCTCACAACTTGCTTTCCTACCTATCATTTCATCATCAGCAAATTTAGCTACAATATTGTCATTCCCTTCATCCAGCTCATTAATATAGATTGTAGAGTTGAAACCCCAAACAACAGCCATCTTCCTTTGTGCTGGGTATGACCCGACCAGCGGAGAGTTTTCCCCCTGATTCCCATTGACTCCAGTTTTGTTTGGGCTCCATGATATTAAACTCAGTCAAATGCTGCCGCGATGTCAAGGGCAGTTAGTCACTCTGGCCTCACCTCTGGAGTTCAGCTCTTTTGTCCATGTTTCATCCAAGGCTGTAATGCGGTCAGGACCGAAGTGACCCTGGCAGATCCTTAACTGAGTGTCAGTGAGCAGGTTATTGCTGAGTAAGTGCTACTTGATAGCAGTGTCGATAACAACACCCATCATTTTGCTGATGATCGATGGATAGTAATTGTCCGGATTGGATTTGTCCAACTTTTTGAGGACAGGACACAGCTGGGTAACTGGTCGATGTCAGTTTTGTAGCTAAACTGGAACAGCTTGGCTAGGGGTGTGTCCTGGACACAAGACCACCAGAAATAGGGGCCGGATTTCTCCAGTATTGCAATTCAATTTTCCCGCCAGCAGCACAGCACCGCCAGCGGGTTTCACAGCGGCTGGGGTGGTTGCTATGGCAAATCCCATTGACAGTCGTCGGGAAGATATTATCCTGCCGCCAGCGAATGGCGCGCAGCCAAGAATCACAGAATCAGAATAGAATTTACAGTGCAGAAGGAGGCCATTCGGCCCATCGAGTCTGCACCGGCTCTTTGAAAGAGCACCCTACCCAAGCCCACACCTCCACCCTATCCCCATAACCCAGTAACCTCACCCAACACTAAGGGCAATTTTGGACACTAAGGGAAATTTAGCATGGCCAATCCACCTAATCTGCACATCTTTGGACTGTGGGAGGAAACCGGAGCACCCGGAGGAAACCCACGCACACACGGGGAGAACGTGCAGACTCCGCACAGACAGTGACCCAAGCCGGAATCGAACTTGGGACCCTGGAGCTGTGAAGCAATTGTGCTAACCACTATGGTACCATGCGGCTGGTGAACCGGACGTTCCCACGCAGGAGCAGGGATAGATTATTCTGACGCCCTGGACACAGAGGCTAATGTAATCTCACTCTTGACCTCAGCCCAGGGCTGCGCAGCAAGGTTTGAAGTGAAATCTTCTACACTGGCAGCCAATCAGTATCCTTTGTGAAGTGTGTTGCTCCAAGTCAGCTCCAATGTTCTGAGATAAAGTTCACCCGACCTGTGTGTGATCTGAGGTTTGTTAATGTTCAACCTATTCCCCCAGACAGACTGATCAATAGTTCGAGCTTCCCGACTGGTTAACAGTCTCTTAAAGGGACACTGCGCCTTTAAATACTCTATTAACCATTTCAGTGCTGAATTTCTAGTGAACTTCTTTACAAATGTTTAGGTAACATTCCAAAATGATCCAATCAGTTTAAAATCAGACTTTTACCTCCTGACACTGAACCAATTTGAAATCCAATTTGTCACTTTCCCTTGGATTCCATCAGCTTTTAATTTCCAGACCCATCTGTCATTGGAAACTTGTGAAAATCCTTGGAAAATCCATGTTGTCAACATCAGATTCCCTTCCCTCATCACCCCTCCTCTTTCCCTCCTCATCAAATTCAAAATCACTCCCTCGGCCTATCTCTTCCTCCCTTTTAAACAACGGTATAACATTATCATAGAATTTACAGTGCAGAAGGAGGCCATCCAGCCCATCGAGTCTGCACCGGCTCTTGGAAAGAGCACCCGAGCCAAGGTCAATACCGCCACCCTTTCCCCATAACCCAGCAACCCCACCCAACACTAAGGGCAATTTTGGACACTAAGGGCAATTTATCATGGCCAATCCACCTAACCCGCACATGTTTGGACTATGGGAGGAAACCGGAGCACCCGGAGGAAACGCACGCACACACGGGGAGGATGTGCAGACTCCGCACAGACAGTGACCCAAGCCAGAATCGAACCTGGGACCCTGGCGCTGTGAAGCAATTGTGCTATCCACAAGGCTACTGTGCTGCCCTCCAGTCTATTCCAGACTGTTATCAGTCCACTATTATCAGTCCTCCAATCCTCCGACACCATGCCTGTAGTCAGAGAGGATTGGAAAATAATGGTCAGAGCCTCCGCTATTTCTTCCCTTGCTTCCCTTAGCAGCCTGGGATACATTTCACCTGGGCCTGGGGGTATCTCCACTTTCAAAGACGATAAACACGTTAATATCTCCTCTCTCATCACATCCAATATTTCACAATTCTCCTCCTCCTGAACTACAATGTCTGCTTTGTCCCTCTCATTTGTGAAAACTGATGTAAATTATTCATTAAGAACCATCTCCATGTCTTCTACCTCCACACACAAGTTACCATTTTGCTCTCTAATTGGTTCCACTCATTCATTAGTTATCCTGCAGCAACGCCCCACACTATTGATTTGTGTGAACATATTGGTTCTGAAATCTCTCTATCTCCAGCTTAAATATCCTCCCACTGCTCTGACACTGTTTTACCCTCAAGTCGCTGTTTCCTGTCCATTTTGTCAAATCCCAGTTTCGTAAAATTGACCTTTCCCCAATTTAAAACTTTTCCTCTTGGTCTATCTTTATCCTTTTCCATAACTACTCTAAATCTAACTGAATTATGATCACTATTACCCAAATACACTCCTACTGATACCCCTTCCACCTGCCCAAATTCAATCCCTAAATTTGTCCAAAACTGCTCCTTCTCTTGTTGGAATTGTTCCGTGCTGGTTAGAAAGGTTGCTCAGAATGGATTGTCAGAATTCTACATCATCAATACATTGACACATGTCTTGATTCCAGTTAATATTTGGGAAGTTGAAACCCTTTATAATGGCAGCAATTAAAATTCCTTCCTTTCTCTTTCAGGCCGTGAGAATTCACAACCCACGCTAACCCTGCTACCCCCCTCCCTGGAGGAGGTCAAGACCAAGGGCACTGCCACCCTGGTGTGCCTTGCCAATCACTTCTATCCTGATGAGGTGGTGGTGGAGTGGAAGAAGGACGGGGCAGTCATTGCGGACGGGGTTCAGACCAGCAACTACCTGCGAGCTTCGGACAACACCTACAGCGTCAGCAGCCTGCTGACCCTCTCTGGGTCTGCCTGGGAGTCCAACGCCCGCTTCTCCTGTGCCCTCACCCACGTGAGCCTCTCCTCTGCCCTCAGCAAGAGCATCAGGAGGTCAGAATGTGCATAGAGTGTCAGAGACAGTCCACAGAGGAGACACAACTTTAAACAGAACAGGGGTGAGCTGGGAGGGCAAAGGTCATTGTCAGCACTGAATTACACCTCTCTTCCTTGTCGGGACTGGGTCTGAGACACTTCTGAGGGTCAGGGGTTAAGACATGTTTTTGGGACATTGTAGAGGGATATTTACTCTGCATGTAATCCCATGCAGCATCTGTTCTGGGAATGTTTGATGGGATAGTGCAGACTCGTGATGCCAAGTAAAACCTCTCTAAGATGCTGAAGACGTCAGCTGTACCAAAATAATGTGACCCCTGAAGTCTCTGCTTAAGGGAACCAGACCTCCTTCCTGCTCACCCTGCAGTTACAATTTAAGGTTTAGTCACTGTTTAAAAGGACAGAATTCTCATGTCATTGAGAAAATCTCCACAAGTGTTTTAATCAATCCATATTTTCCCTGTGAATTTCTCCAGCTTCCTCTGGCTGGGCTGTTTATTCAAGTCTTTTTTCTGACAATGTAAATCTGTAAAAGGTAATAAACATTAAGAAAATTCAGTATGTGTCTCGTGTGTGCTTTGGAAATGTCCCTCCTCCCCATCAGCTGATTGGCTGCATTTCATGTAGTGATTGTCATGATTGGCTGGTTTGCCTGTCAATCAATGACACATCAGCAGAAGATTGGATTCAAAGACAATTATCAATCATTTAAAAATAATCAGTTTTATCTGTTTTGTGAGGGTCACGAAGAATCCAGCACGAGTTGAAGGATAGAAAGAAATAACATTTATTTACAATAACATATAAATACAACAGCAGCAGTAGCAGCAGCAACTCCCTTCCTGCTCACTCCTCTCTAGCTGGTTCCAAACTGGCCAGCTTTATTTATGCAGGGAGTCTGCTAATGATTTCTCCGCCCCCTCATTGGGGAAGCTCATACTCCCAAAGGATTGTGGGATTGCCATTAGACCCCAGCCAGTGGTAAGCAGGCAGGTTATTACATGCCTCCCCCCCAAAGTCCAAGGAATCCACCGACGACCCTGGCGAGGAAGGGCGTCGGACTCGTTTTGCCGCAGGTCGGACACCATTTGCACGAGGCGCTGGATCGGGCGGCGTGTAACGAAACAGAGAAATGCGCTTCCATGATTGTAGCACCATCGATCACACACGAGGCGAGACGTAGAGAACTTCAATCGAGGCTTTATTGAGCAGACATGTTCAGACTTGTTCCCCAGCAGCTCAGTCACAGAATGCAGCTGCGGGGAGTAAACCGGGTTCTTATACCCCGCCTATCTGGGTGGAGCCAGTAGGCGGCAGATCCAATCGGGACCCAGTGTCTGTCCTCCAATAGCTCCTCGGCATTCATGGTGTACCGTATTACCCCTAATACATACCACCACAGTGATGAACGGCGTAACGGTTGTACATCCACAGCCCGTGGGCCCGAGGATTCCCCCTCTGAGGCGTCCTGAATCTCCATCTCGGAGTCAGAGTCCGCTGCCTCCGTCATCTCGGTGTCTCTATCTTCACGCGGTTCTACAACGACCTGTGCAGGCTTTGAGTGCGGCACCAGAGGAAGATTGTGAGGACTACTTTCCATTACCTCTGGTCTCTGTGGCTGTAGAAATGAGTTCCGGGGCGGGGAATCTTTGAAAGGGATGGTCTTCTGGACCGAACATGGTCTACATGCTTGCGCTGGGCTTGCACCTAGTAAGAGATAGGGCCCGCTTGGCATAAAAAAACGGCAGGGACCCTCTGGGCACCCCCAGCAAAATTTTGAACGAACACTGTGTCACCGGGCACAAACTGCCGAATCGGCCGATGCTGAGAAAAACCATGTCCCTGCCGTTCTTGAGTGCGGCATACTTTTGCGCCAATGTCCGGGAAAACCATGCCAAGGCTGGTGCGAAATCTCCGGCCCATTAGGAGTTCCGCGGGAGCTACCCCAGTCACCGCATGTGGAGTGGTCCGAGATGAAAACAAAAAACGAGCCAGTCTCGTGTCCATCAACGCAGAAGACTGCTTCTTTAGGCCTCGTTTGAATGTCTGCACTGCGCGCTCCGCCAACCCATTGGAAGCCGGGTGGTATGGAGCGGTGGGGATATGGCATATGCCGTTCATCTTCATGAACCTCGCAAACCCCTCACTTGTGAACGGAGTGCCGTTGTCGATGACCAGCACCTCGGGGCGGCCATGCGTACTGAAAGACAAACGCATTTTCTCGATTGTTGCGCAGGACGTTGTGCCTGCCATCTTATTTAGACTGGGCATCAATTAATAGAAGGAACATGGATCCTTGAAAAAGGCCGGCGAAATCTGCATGCAAGCGTGCCCAAGGCCGCCCTTGCGATTCCCAGTGATGTAGGGGCACGGCCGGCGGAAGCTTCTGATGCTCCTGGCAAATGGAGCAGTTTTGGGCCACCTTCTCAATGTCGGTGTCGAGGTCTGGCCACTACACATAACTCCGGGCCAACATTTTCATTTTGGTCACACCCGGATGCCCATTGTGCAAGTCCCTTAGTATCAGCTCCTGTCCTTTTTCCGGGACAATCACACGCGTCCCCCACAAGAGGATACCGTCTTCCACGCTAAATTCTGACAGCTTGGAGGAAAATGCCCGCAACTCGCCTGGGAGCTGTCTATGCTGCCCACCATACAGGAGTATGTGCCGAACCATTGACAGGACTGGCTTCGTTTGGGTCCACTCACGGATCTGTGATGCGGTGACAGGCAAGGAGTCCATAAAATTTAGGGTTGCAACCACCTCACCTGTTGTGGGGGTCGACATGGGGCCGATCGATAAAGGCAATCGGCTCAGTGCATCGTCATTCGCTATCTGGGTTCCTGGTTTGTGCTCCAGAGAATACTCGTAGGCAGCGAGCAACAAAGCCCAGCGCTGGATCCGTGCGGAAGCAATGGGTGGTATGGCTTATCCTCTCGGAAAAGTCCCAGCAGAGGCTTATGATCAGTCACGATAGTGAAGTGGCGACCATACACATACTGGTGGAAGCGTTTCACTGCAAAGACCACTGCCAGGCCATCCTTCTCGATCTGCGCGCACTTCTTTTCCACTGCAGTCAATGTGCGGGAGGCGAAAGCTATCGGCAGCTCGGCCCCGTTCTCCATCTTGTGGGACAGGACGGCCCCAATACCATACGGGCATGCATCACACGTGATTAGCAAGGGCTTTCCAGGATCATCGTGGGTTAGTAACCCAGACGACGACAATTGTTGTTTTACCCGCCTGAAAGCGGTTTTATTGCGGCAGACCCCAAACCCAGGAGTGATTCTTCTTCAGCAGAAGGTGCAACGAGGCCAGCGTAGTTGCCAGATTGGGGAGGAACTTCGCGTAATAGTTTACGAGGCTGAGAAAAGAACGAAGATGCGAAATGTCAGTTGGTGTGGGGCCTGTTGAATTGCGCGCACCTTCTCTGCGACGGGGTGCAAACCTTTGCCGTCCACCCGATAACCCAGGTAGACTACTCCAGTCACCTGAAAGTCGCACTTTGTGCGACGTAAATGGACTCCAGCCTCTGAAAAGTGTCTAAGGACAGCCTCCAAATTTTCCAATGTTCTTGCTCCGGAACGTCCCTGTAATCAAAGCGTCGTCTAAGTAGACAGCGACACACGGTAAACGTCTCAAGATGCCCACCATGATGCTTTGAAAAATAGCGCAGTCAGAGGATACCCCAAAGGGCAACCGTGTATATTCATACAGACCCCGGTGTGTATTAATCGTTACATATGGCCGGGAGGCAGGGGCAAGCTCTAACTGTAGGTAGGTGTAACTCATATCTAATTTCGTGAATGAGAGTCCGCCTGCAAGCTTTGCGTAGAGATCCTCTAAGCGAGGCATTGGATATTGGTCGAGCCGGGAAGCCGCATTCACTGTAAGATTATAGTCACCGCACAAGTGAATTGTGGCATCTAGCTTCATTACAGGTACAATTGGTGCTGTCCACCAGACAGACAGGCCTGATAATACCCAAGATCTCCAAACAAGTGAGCTCCCCTTCTATCTTCTTGAGCAAGGCGTAAGGCACCGGGCACACCCAGAAATAGTGCGGCGTGGCTCTTGGTTCGACTTGGATACGGGCTATGGCCCCTTGTATTTTCCCCAAAACAGGCTGGAATAGATCTGGGTATCGTCCTAGCACCTCAGTCAACCCTCCAGAACCGGTTTGGAGGATGTGCTGACCCTGCAGCTGCAAATGGCGCAACCAGTCCCGACCCAACAGGCTGGGCCCATGGCCGCGCACTACGATAAGTGGGAAACGCTTCTCCTGGCGTCCATAAACAACAGGGGTCATCGTAGTTCCTGCAATGTCCAATGGTTACCCCGTATAGGTGGCCAACCTGGCCTGTGTGTTGGTTAATGTAAGGGTCTGTATACCCTGCTTGATGCGGTCGAATGTCCTATGGGCGATCACGGAGACCGCTGCGCCAGTGTCCAACTCCATCTCAAGCGGGTGACCATTGACCCGTACTATCACCTTAATGGGGGCCACACTGGGAGCTGCCACACAATGCAGCTGCAGGCAGTCGTCCTCCATCTCCACGTCCTCGGGAGTAGTCACCGCAGGTTCATCCAAATTAAAGGTACGGCCCCTGGCAGCCTTTGGAGCCTCGAGGACCGGCTTCCGCAATGGGGTCGGCGCCCACAAGTTCGACACGGACGCCGACACGGAGAAGGCTCCCTTCGGGGAGGAACGTCCGACGGCCACTGGCGTCGATCCAGACGACGCCTCACGCAAGGTACCGCAGGGGTGTGGGGAGACACTTTTGGATGGAAGGGGTTGCACCCAAGGCGCGCACCTCCATTCCCTGTAGCTCCTGCACTCCTCATTCTGCGCTCTCTCGGGACAATACTATTTGAATGGCCTGTTGAAAAGTCAATTTTGGCTCAGCTAACAACGTTCTCTGGGTGTCCACATTGTTAATACCGCAAACCAAACAGTCGCGTAACATTTCTGACAAGGTCTCACCATCGTCACAGTACTCCACAATCCTGCGTAGCCTGGGTAGAAACTCTGCAAGGGTTTCTCCTGGGGTCCTCTCAGCGGTATTAAACCAGTAACGCTGGACTATCGTGGACAGGGTTGGGTTAAAATGTTGCCACACTAAGGTCACAAGTTCATCAAACGCCTTGGTGTCTGGCGCAGCTCGGTATGTAAGGCTCCTAATCACCCCAAACGTATGCGGGCCGCAGGCAGTGAGTAAAATGACCACCTGGCCCTCGTTTTCGGTGATGTTGTTTGCCCGGAAATAGTAATGCATCCGTTGTGCTTACTGGTTCCAACTTTCCTGTGCAGCATCAAAAACATGCAAACGTCCATACAGAGGCATGGTGTAATAGAAAACAACTTCCAACCTGTATCCAACAAAAATCCAAGGAGGTGGCTTCAGCAGGTAGACAGCTATCCACTTTAATCCTCGTCGCCAGTTTTGTGAGGTTCCACAAAGAATCCAGCACGAGTTGAAGGATAGAAAGAAATAAAAGAGAAAATGCTGGAAAATCTCAGCAAGTCTGGCAGCATCTGTAGGGAGAGAAAAGAGCTAACGTCGGACTCGAAACGTTAGCTCTTTTCTCTCCCTCCAGATGCTGCCAGACTTGCTGAGATTTTCCAGCATTTTCTCTTTTTCGTTTCAGATTTCAGCATCCGCAGAAATTTGCTTTTAACCAGTAGAAAGAAATAACATTTATTTACAATAACATATATATATACAACAGCAGCAGCAACTCCCTTCCTGCTCACTCCTCTCTAGCTGGTTCCAAACTGGCCAGCTTTATTTATGCAGCGAATCTGCTAATGATTTCTTCGCCCCTCCTCATTGGGGAAGCTGATACTCCCAAAGGAATGTGGGATTGCCATTAGTCCCCAGCCAGTGGTAAGCAGGCAGGTTATAACAATCTGGAATCTCTGAGTTTACAAGATTCAAATCAGAGAAGAGACTGAAAGTTGCTGGGATTAAATCATCACAATCACAATTCTCCAACCCATATTCACAACCTCCCCCTTCTCCCACATTCTCCCGTGTCTGCGTGGGTTTTCTTTGGGTGCTCCGGTTTCCCCCACAGTCCAAAGATGTGCAGGTTAGATGGATTGGTCATGCTAAATTGCCCTCAGTGTCCAAAAAGGTTAGGTGGGGTTACTGGGTTACGAAGATAGGGTAGAGGCATTGGCTTGGGTGGGGTGTTCTTTCCAAGGGCCGGTGCAGACTCGATGGGCTGAATGGCCTCCTTCTGCACTGTAAATTCTATGAATTCTATGAACTCTATGAATTCTATATGACCTTACCACCTCTCGTGATCTCACTACTCCCAGTGTTTCAATCACAGATAAGACCATCTCTGATCACTTCCATGTATCACTCCCCACCCACATCCCCCTTCCACATCCCAACCCTACCCCCTTCTGTATCCATCCCTGGAAAAACCTGTTCCCCAATTCACTTCCAATGGCACTGATGTGTTGGGACCGTCTTGTACTTGGTCTTGTCCTCACCTTCTGCGAACACCAGGGAGTTGTAGACATGGATGGCGTGTTGACCTGCCGTGGAGAGAAGGATGGCGATATTTCTGGTGTCCGAAGCGCTCTCCTTTTTGTTGGCTTCCAGGAAGAGCTGGAAGTGCTGTTTGAACAGCTTCCAATTGACGCCGAGGTTTACAGCGACTTGTAGCGTCTGTGGCGTGCTGACGGTGTCCATGGCGCAGGATGGCAGATTCCGGAGGATTCATAGGTAGGTCCCACAGATACCGGGTTCCAATCCTGGTACTATGATGTGTTGGGTGCTCTGCTACACAGACGAACCAACACGGTTGCGAATGGTACAACTCAGTTTTATTACTAACATATATTTACAGTGGTAAACTGGTTACTGAGGTTCGATCATAACCCTTGAATCAGTGGACCTATTCCTAATACTGTCTTGGAGTGGCACTCAGCACATGGTGGATGTCTGAGTGGCTTGCTATGAGCTCTGTGCCCTGAGCTGTCTCCTGGCGGAATCCACGGGAAGTGTCGTGTTCCCTGTTTTGTAGTGTGTATGCTCTTGCCTGTGATTGGCTGTGGTGTTGTGTGTGTGTTGATTGGTCCGTTGATCTGTCCATCAGTATGTATGTCTGTTTGCACCATGATGTTTACCTGAATATCATGACATCCCCCCTTTTTTACAAGAACATGTGCCCATGTGGTTATAAATAGAGATGTGAACTGAGTGCAGCTGAATGTGTGTGTGTGCAATATCTACAGCATGTACATGGGGCTAAACTATATACAAGCGGCGGTGTCGGGTGCGACATAGCAACGAGGTTGTACCATAAACAAAGGACGGGGAAATGTTGAACGACAAAATGAACTCCTGTAACGACAAGGAAGAACAGAAACATATTAACACAGTGGTATTATGAGTTCAATGTGCAAACAGGCTCATACGTCCAGTCTAGTAGGTGGGCGACGAATTCGGGTTGACCGTTAGGGTGGCACACCATTCATCACCCGGATTGACAGTGTTCACTTGCAGCGGCTGGTGGGTCCTGGCTGGAGACATCCGGTTCCCATCAATGACCGCAACACGGAAGGCGTCCCGGTCGTCTGTGTCACTGGTCTGGATATCGTCTGGGCACGACTCGTAGTAAGGAGGCTGAATGGCCCGCACGTCCCTGCGAGGTTGTCGGAATTGGGGAACATTGGCAAGTTGAGCTGCTCGACAGCAGGCAGCGTAGTGGCCCACCTTGCCACAGCGGAGGCATTGTCGGTTTCTTGCCAGACATTGTCGCTTTAAATGTGCGACTCCGCAGTTGCCGCATGTCGTGACGTCATGGCATTCGTTGTGCCACCACGCATGCGCAGTTCGGTCTTGCATCGAGCGTGCCTGCGCATCACGTCCCTCTGTGTCGACGTCTTTTTTGGCGCGCACAAATGCGGGAGGCCTCGGAAAGCGGGCAAAATGGCCACCCTCGTTCGGGCCGCGGGCCGGGAGGAACTCGATCGCCTGGACCCGTTCGGCCTCGTAGGACGCCTGCCTCACCGATCCAGCCACGTAGGACCCCTGCTGCGCCGATTCGGCCGCTTGAAATTGGGAGTAGCGGCTAGTCGCGTTTTCATGCAGGACACAGGCTTCGATTGCGGAGGCTAGGGTGAGGCCTTTTATTTTTAGGAGCTGCTGGCGTAGGGTGCCCGAGGTGACCCCAAAAACAATCTGGTCCCGAATCATTGAATCGGAGGTGGTGTCGTAACTGCAGGACTGCGCGAGGATACGGAGGTGCGTAAGGAAGGATTGAAAGGGCTCATCCTTACCCTGCAGGCGCTGCTGGAAGAGATACCTCTCGAAACTCTCGTTGACCTCGACGTTGAAGTGTTGGTCGAGTGTGAGAAGGACCGTCTTGTACTTGGTCTTGTCCTCACCTTCTGCGAACACCAGGGAGTTGTAGACATGGATGGCGTGTTGACCTGCCGTGGAGAGAAGGATGGCGATCTTTCTGGTGTCCGAAGCGCTCTCCTTTTTGTTGGCTTCCAGGAAGAGCTGGAAGTGCTGTTTGAACAGCTTCCAATTGACGCCGAGGTTTACAGCGACTTGTAGCGTCTGTGGCGTGCTGACGGTGTCCATGGCGCAGGATGGCAGATTCCGGAGGATTCATAGGTAGGTCCCACAGATACCGGGTTCCAATCCTGGTACTATGATGTGTTGGGTGCTCTGCTACACAGACGAACCAACACGGTTGCGAATGGTACAACTCAGTTTTATTACTAACATATATTTACAGTGGTAAACTGGTTACTGAGGTTCGATCATAACCCTTGAATCAGTGGACCTATTCCTAATACTGTCTTGGAGTGGCACTCAGCACATGGTGGATGTCTGAGTGGCTTGCTATGAGCTCTGTGCCCTGAGCTGTCTCCTGGCGGAATCCACGGGAAGTGTCGTGTTCCCTGTTTTGTAGTGTGTATGCTCTTGCCTGTGATTGGCTGTGGTGTTGTGTGTGTGTTGATTGGTCCGTTGATCTGTCCATCAGTATGTATGTCTGTTTGCACCATGATGTTTACCTGAATATCATGACAGGCACTTTCAAAATCCCAACTATCTGTCTCTGGCCCTCCGGTCACCACAACATTTCTGCAGCGACTGATTTACTCAGGGCGCGATGTAACTGGAAATGAACAGGGTCATGTTTTGGGCGTGTTTAGTGGGGTGTTTCCTGGAGCCTGCAGCGCTGAAAATGACCCCGTTATTAACCGGCATTCTGGGATATTTGGGTCTCGGTGAGGAAGGAGCCTCCCAGGTCGCACTTACATTCACTTCCTTCGAGCTGAGCTCGTCTTTGCAGGGAGAGATCAGGGCGTGATTTTTAAATGTTGCCCCATTTCTCGAGTCCCACTATGGACTCAGGATTCCCCAAATTACCGATTAGGGGGTTCTCGAGCCACCCCTATCACACCCGGTAAAGGCAGGGAACACGCGGGGCCTGATCTCAGACTTGGACAACCTGCTACCCAGGCAGTATGGCAGTGCCAGCCTGACACCCTGGCAGTGCTCATGCCATACTGGTAGTGCTCCATGGACATCTTGGCAGGGCCAGTGTGGCATTTCCAGGGTGACCAGGTGGCATTTCCAGAGTCACCAGGTGGCACGACCAGCATGCCAGGCTAGCACTGCTAAGCTGTCTCCAACACCCTCCACCATCCCAGAGACATTCACCTCGGCGCGGCACCTTCGTGAAGAAGCTCCTGGGACACTATCTGGTGCGTACCACTCACATGGTCCAGTACAGCAGGTGGAGGTAGGAACGCCCGAGGGAGCGGACGGTCGGAGGGTGGGCCGGCCCCAGGGACTAGCTGCCATCCAGAAGGTTGTTGGGGTTCTGGAACGGACAGTCCCATCGATTGTGGTGATGCAGTCGCAGATTCAGCGACTACATGAGGGGTTGTTGGTGAGTATCCAGCACCTGCAGGAGAAGGTGGAGGAATCCAACCGCGTGCAGGAGCAGGAGGTGGTGCCTGCCATGGTGATACCCAGGTCCGCAGTGGAGGCCTTGGGGGCGAGGGTTTCGGCCCTCGATCAGCATGTCCAAGGCTTGGGGCACACTCTGCGGCTGTTGGTTTAGGCCCAGGACAAGGCTGCCCCCTCACAGGCAGCAATGTGCCAGACACTGCTGGACAGTGCAGTCACAGCAGGCAGAACAGGGCGGCACCACACTACCTGAGACAGTCGAGCAGCAGCCGGGTCCATCCAAGCCCATTTGCCCCAGAAATGGCCAGCAAAGGTGAAGTGGGAAATGGTTCAAAAGGGCACTTGGCACAGAAGATGGCTGCCTGACGCACTAGATGGAGACACAGAGAATAAAGCAGACATAACTGATGCCTGGAGTCCAGCGCGGTGCCAGTAGGACAGATAGGAACAGATCCAGGACAAAGGAAGCCAGACAGGAAGATTAAGAAATACATAAATGCGGGACACCACTTGAATAAAGCTGACTTCAGCCAAGGTGTACACAATGATATGCTAATACGAATGTCTTGGGCCATTTCCTAAAACAAAGGGACAATCGATACTACCTTCCTGCTGCTGCCTGTAACTTGTTAAACCTCTTTGACTGTGGCCATGTGTAAATGGCAAAATGCTTACAAATAGCGATGTACAATCTATAAAATGTTTAAAGATCACAGGATGATAATTGTTTTGTATCTGGGCTCATTGTGATAGCGATGTACAATCTATAAAATGTTTAAAGATTACAAGGTGATAATTGTTTTGAATCTGGGCTCATTGTGAACCCGAAGTATAAAATGAATGACTGCCATTCAAACCGAGAGAAAGGCTGGCTACTGTACCGCGGGGTACGTCCGCTTTCTCCCGAAGCTTCGTGTAACAATAAAACTGCATTTATCTGATCACAGCAAGTCTGACTCTTGAAGTGGTTGATTTTTCCCACAACATATTGGCGTAGTCTGGCAGGGTCTTACTTCTGGTGAGTTCCGATCGAAGGCCTCGATCGGAAAGCCGGGGTAAAGATCGTTTCGAATCTGCAGGAGTCAAGCAGATCAAAAGGTGCAGTTTAAAATAAGGTACCTATAGTGATAAGCATAGTGATATAAGTCTTGACTGTATAGTGACATGATAATAGATCAGATTTGGTACTAACTGCTGATAGTATTAAGGATTTGTGGCTTGTGCTGATCAGCAAACGGACAAGGTAGTGCTGCCCCAAACGGCCAGCCTTAGACTGGCTGTCAAGAGGAGGAATCTCCCACGCGAAGGTCAGGATTTGAAGTGGGTATTGAGGCACCAAAGGCACTAAGTGAAGCACAAGTGGCAGAAATCGGCTAACCCCGAACTCTGTAGTGGCGAACAAACGCAGAGTTCTTGTATGAAAGTAGAGCATAAGTTGGGCACTGGGCTGTCCAATGTCTTATTAGCGCTGCGGAAAAGGAGCTGATCAACTCTGACCTAGAGCCGAACTCCGGTGGAGAAGCACGTTGCCGAGGTGGTAATAGTGGACACCGTGAGTATAAGTCAAACCCTGAGAGACGGTAGCGATAGCGCGGCGCTGGAATAGTAATAGTGGCTGGGGGGTAGTGAAGTCCCCTCAGTAGAGAGCACACTTTACTCATAGTAACCGGGGGTACTGAAGTCTGCGAGATGGCAGACAATGATATAAAAAGGGGATCTGCAGGTTCTCTTATGGAGACATATATGACAGACAGACAAGTGTTGATAAAAAAGATGAAGAAGGACGGCTGGGACACTTCCCAGACCTTAGAACAACAGAGGGGTTGGATAGACAAAGAGAAGAGAAACAAGAGTAAAAAGATAGGGATAATGTTAGTACATCAGTTAGCAGGACTAATTGAACAAATAGGCACCTCTACTGAAAAGTGGAAGGAAGACAAAGAGAAGATCAGGGAATTAGAATCTAGAGTAAGGGAACTGGAGAAACACAACCACGTGTTGAGAGAACAAGGGAGCGGGGAAACTGATCCTCTACCCCCTTACGAGCCCACACAACAGGGGCCAACCGCCCCTCCGGCAGGGTGGGGTGCGTTAGAATACAATTTAGCGCCAGTAACCCGAGGGGGAACAGAGGCGCAGCCAAAAGCGAATTATAAACCCTTTACCCCAGGTGAGCGATAGCAGATAATGGCTTCCCTGGGCAAATTACAACCTAGAAGCGCAAACACCAAATTCTGGGAAGAATTAGGCACAATCTGGGTAGGACACCAGTTACACCTAAGAGACGTACACCAGCTGGTCAGGGCAGCCTGTCCAGCAGATAAGTGGAGGCAGGTAGCTGGCGGACCCGCCACTCCTGCAGCCCAGGATTATAACGGGGGACGGTGGACACATGCCATCGCTTTAACAGCAGAGATAGATGCACAGCAGGACCCCTTCGCCCAATTTAAAACGGAAATCCAGAGAGTGTTAGGGAACGCTCCCACTAACTGGAGCAAGATCACTACCACAAGACAGCAGAAAGGGGAAGGAGCTTCTGAATACGGGGAACGATTGTTCCACGTGTACCAAGAGTGCTCAGGGCAAGGGAACCCATGCCGTGGGGATCGGGCGTTCATCCCAGCTTTTAAAGATGGACTCTCTAGTGCCCACCAGACTATCCTAAAAATGGGAGTGATTATGTCCCAGGATTACGACGAGTTGGTAGATTGGGCGAGCGGTGTACAGGTAGAGGAGACGTCCCAGGTCAGAGCAAGACCAGAAAGAGTAGCAACCCCCAGTAACGGGAACTGGGCCAAGCCGAAACTGACCTGCCACAATTGTGGCCGGCAAGGGCACTATGCGAGGGATTGCGGGGCCCCACAGAAAGGAGACAGACCAGGAGACAGTGGGAAGCATTGCAGCCACTGTAATAAGTATGGACACTCAGAGGCAGTGTGTTGGGAGAAGCATGGGAGACCCCCGACCCAATCCAGGAACACCACAGAACCGGAGGAATCACGGAACCTCCGAGGTCAGCAGGGCTGACTGTCTGCAGCCCCCCCCTCACAAGGGTAAAAAGGAGGGAAGAATTTATGTGTCTGCACTAGTAGGGGGCAGACAATGTGAGATGCTAGTGGACACAGGAGCGTCCATATCTGTTACCAACCTACCCTTACCCCATACAAACAAAATGATTCACCTAACCGGGATAGGAGGGAACAAAACACCCGCCTACCTGAGCGAAACCACGCTAGTAGAAATAAATAATCTGTATAAACCCATGAGATTCTATGTATGCCAAAATAACGAGGGTACAATAATGGGAAATGATTTAATGAAGGAATTTAAACCTTTACTAGATTGTGGAAAGGGAGAATTGATTTGGCCAAGACAGGACGGTCGGAAAACTAAAATAGGAAATCTTACAAATCACTTGGAAATCATTAAGGTGGCCACAGTCAACTCCAGAAATTTGGAATTAGAGATAGGGGGGTTCGGAGCCATCTGTTCTTCCATCCCCAGAGTGTGGGCGGAGACAAAATTAGATACTGGACTGACTAAAACGGACCCGATAAGGGTACCAGGACCAGAGCATAAGCCCCACCGACAGTATCCAATTAAGCCAGAGGCAGAAAAGTCCATAGTAGAAATAGTCAAAGGGTTAGTGGAGAGGGGAATCCTAAGGGAGACCACAAGCACCACTAACTCCCCAACCTGGCCAGTAATCAAGCCTGATGGGAGCTATAGGCTCACGATAGACTATACCGGACTTAATAAAGTCACGCCCAAATTGCACCCCATTGTAGCAAACCCCTCGACAATCCTGAACGGACTGTCGCAGGAACATAAAATATTCACAGTACTGGACATAGTCAATGGATTCTGGTCCCTACCATTGGATCCAGAATGCCAGGACAAATTCGCCTTTACAGTAGGGGACAGACAATACACGTGGACTCGCCTACCACAGAGATTCCACAACAGCCCTGCTATCTTCCATCGGGTAATGAGTGACATCCTGAGTAGGGTAGAACTACAGAGGGCAGCATGGCCCTACAATATGTAGACGATATCCTAATAGCTCAGGGTCCAAGTCGGGACACCAGGAAGCACTGTACCTAATCCTACACGAGTTAGAAACTGCAGGGTTAAAGGTAAGCCCCAAGAAGGCACAAATCAGGAAGGCACAGGTCCTATATCGAGGACACCTTATATCCCAAGGACTTAAAGAAATACCAGCAGATCGGAAGCAAGCAATTCAACAAATGCCGCGACCCATCACCATAAGAGGGGTCAGGAAGGTGTTAGGGTTATTCAACGAGAGCCAAAGTTTTATCCCGGGGTTCGCAAAATTGGCCAAACCAATGTAGGGGCTAGTCAAAGGGGGAAAACCAGCGTTGGAGCCCGTAAAATGGGGACCGGAGCAGGAAGAGGCTTACAGTAAACTAAAAACAGAACTAATGTCAGCCCCTGGACTAGGGTTACCAGATTCAAATAAAGACTTTCATATCCATTGTAGCAATGAGGGAGGATTCTATTCCGCAGTAGTGACACAGGACCATGGCGACAAGAGGAGACCCATAGGGTACTATTCGACTGCAGAGGGACCGACAGTCACCGGGTTGCCAAGGTGCATAGCCACTTTAGATTGTGCCGCCTGGGCCGTAAGAATTAGCGAACCAGTAGTGATGGCAGGGAACATAATCCTCCACACCAAGCACACCTTGGTGGAAATGTTAAATACGGGGAAATTGAGGTCAGTCTCGAACATAAGGAGGGCCAAGTGGGAAGCTGTCCTCCTACCCCCAAGCAAGTCCGTAGTAATAGTAAGAGATAGAGGGGAGAATCCAGCAGAAGGGATTTTAGATACAGGAGAGCCACACACCTGTGGAGATGTAGACAGAGATGAAGGTGAAGGTAGAATAAAAGACACATCATTAACAACAGCTGAGGAGACCCTCTTTGTAGATGGGTCACGAAAATATGTGGAAGGATCACCCCGGACAGGGTGGGCAGTAGTGAATGATAAGTTAGAAACCATAAAGTCAGGAAGGATTGACGGAGGTCAATCCGCGCAAGTCGCTGAACGAGTGGCTCTCACACAGGCACTAGAGTTATCCGAGGGAAAAACCGTGAACATATACACGGATAGCCGATATGCATTTGGAATTATACATGATTACATGACAACATGGGGAAGGAGAGGGTTCATAACCACTGGCGGAACCCCTATCAAACATCAGCAAAGTATTAAGGCGCTATTAAAAGCCAGTGAGAAACCCTGAGAAGCCGCAGTAATCAAAATTAAAGCGCACCAGAAGGAGCCAGGAAGAGGCAACCTGGATTGGTTGAATTTCATAGTAAACCAAGGAGCTGATGCAGCAGCACAACTGGCTCTAGAACAAAAAACAATTAGCGAGCTACCAATAGCAGCTACAGAACCAGTAGAAGAAGATATAGATATGTAGGAATTACAGGAGAACACCCCAAGTGAGGAGAGAGAGAGATGGGAAGCGTAGGGTGCAGCCAAAGGGGCTGATAATGTTTGGAGACGAGAGGATAAGGTGATAGCACCGGAATGCATACAGAACACCCTATTGGAATTACACCATGGGCTCTCGCATGTGGGTAGTGAGGCCATGATAACCAGCTTAGGAAGAGAATGGTGGTGGAAAGGGATGGGAAGGGACGTAGCCCGACACTGCCACCAATCCGTGATATGTGCACAACACAACCCTGGTAAACCCATCAAAATTAAAATGGGACACCAACCCAGACCCAAGGGGCCCTGGGAACACCTGCAAATGGATTTCACAGAGCCACTACCACAATCCCATGGAAAAACTTATTGTCTGGTCATCATAGACCAATTCACCCGGTGGGTAGAAGCATTCCTACCAGAAATTGTACTGCTACCACAGTAGCCAGAATATTGGCAGAGGAAGTAATCCCTAGATGGGGAGTGCCCCTACAAATTGGTTTGGACCAGGGGACACATGTCACTGGGAAAGTGATGAAAACAGTAGGAAGCTGATGGGGATAAAACAAAAATTCCTTATCCCCTATCATCCACAGAGTTCTGGGATGGTGGAACGTATGAATAGAACACTTAAGAATACATTAGGTAAAGCCATGCAAACATCGGGAAAAATGTGGACACTATACTAATGAGGCTAAGAGCTACTACAAACCGGACAACCGGATTAACCCCTTATGAGCTATTGACAGGACGGGCGATGCAATTACCAGAAAGCATCATAACAGGTGGGACCGATGTGGGTCCGCTAAAAGACAGAATCAGGAGATATGTTTCGGAACTGAGCACCCAGCTAAAAGGGATGCGCAAATTCGTAAAAGACAATGAGGAACAAAAGGACACACAAAGGGAGCTTGAAATATTCCCTGATGTCCCAGCAGCAGGATGTCGCTGTGGTGTTGGGTGTTCTGAGTTGCAGATGAACCAACACGGTTGTATTTGGTACAACGCTGTTTTATTTCAACTTGCTATTTACAGTTCTGTCTTGATACTCTGTACGTGGTGACTCCCTGTGTGTCATGTTAATCAGGTCCTGTCCTTGTCCTGGTCTCCAGATCTACTGGCCACCAGGTGTCGTGTTTCTTCTCTTATACTGTCTCTGTCCTTGTCTGTGATTGGCTGTCGTGTTATGTGTGCTGATTTGTCTGTTGGGCTGTCTGTCATGATGTGTGTGTTTGAATATCATGACATCCCCCCTTTTTTACAAGATTATGTGCCTATGTGGTTATAAATATGAATGTGTCCTGAGTGCAGCTAAAAATGTGTGTGTGCGTAATATTTACAGCAGGTACATGTGGCGTAACTATATACATGGGGCGATGTCGGGTGTGTCATGCTAACGAGGTTGTACCATAACAAAACAAGAAGAAAAAACTTTGAAGTGTGGTCCGGTCAAACAAGATCTGGAACGGTAAAACAGTAACATGTTACAATACAATAGTTTCTAAACTTTAACGTGTGAACAGTCTCATAGGCCCAATCTAGTAGGTGTGCGACGAATTCGGGTTGGCCGCCTCAAGGTTGAGTCAAGAACCAACGGCTGAGGTGCCAGCCTGGCCACGGGTGGCGACAGAAGTGGCATGGTGTATGGCAGCTCCACGAAGTCGCTATCAGGAACCATCGGAGGACGTGTCATCTGTGTGTGGTTCCGTTGCGAGCGTGGAAGTAGGCGAAAGGCTCGCAGATTGCGCCTACGCACCGATCCATCCGTCATGCGTACCAGGAACGAGGTGGAGTCTTTTTCTTTTTATGTTTGTGGTGGTGCCGTCGAATGGCATCTTGTAGCTGATGGGTCGTTGACATTGAAGAGGTACCGTCAACAATATCATTCAAGGTGATGGATGTGCCAGATGTTGAAGTCGGATGAGACTGTGCATACTGGTTTTGGCCACATGCTGTGCTGGAAGGGTGATTCTGCTGAGAAGCGTCGAAGCATGTCGCTTTGGAGACAGAATTGCTGCTCGCATCAATGTCTGGTGATGGTGTGAAACTAGAACCTTGCATCTGATAGGAAAACGCTATCTGGCCAGGCTGAGGTGCAGCAAATCCTGGGCAGTAACTAAGGCATCCAGTGTGTAGTGCAGATTGCGCTGGCGGTAGTCCTCCTTCGGTCTTGATTCCATTAGTGGGCAATCCGCAGTGCTGGCCTGTTTGAGAATATGCTGCATAGACTGCTGGCTGCTGCAGGCTTGAATACTGGGTCTGTCCAGCATGAGCTGTCATTGGCCGCACTGTCGGTGTGGAACAAATGTGTGGACATAGCTGTGGTGTAAATTGGTGTATTCCTCTTGGACTGTTGCTGCTGCTTGTTATTGTTGACTCAGTGTGATTGTCACGTGATCCATCTCCTGTCGTTGTGGCATCTGCTGTCACCCTGAGCGTGCCATCACTGAGGTTGCGACACTGCCTGTCTGGAGTAAAGTCTGGCTTACGTGAATCAGAGTTGGTGTTTGGTTGCTCCCCATCTGGAGTCTGGTCTGTTTTTTGTTGATGCTCCCCGTCCGGAGTCTTAGCAGGTTCACTGAAGTCAGCTGAGATTTCTTGAAGCTGCACTTCTGGAGTCGGAACATGCAGGAATGCATTGACTAGTGGAGAGGTTCGAGCAATTGAGGGTGTAAGTAGTGTGGTGTCACCGTAGTTACCAGTGGTCTCACCGTGATCGTCGAGTGCCTCTGTACGCACTAGCTGAGGTCTGTCACTTTGCACCTTTTGCATGGGAAGTGGGATGCTGTCGTCACTCGTTTCACATACCGTGGGTAGATCCTCAGTAGCTGCTTGCTGTTCACTAGGGTTGGGTAAATTGTCAGAGTTTTCATCTGGTGGTGCAAACCATGTCGGTGGACTGTCATTGTCTTGCCGTTGTCCTTCATTTGGGCTTTTCTTCTTTGGAATTTTAAATCTTCCCCAGACATTGCAGAACCTTGTTCATTTCCCTCAATTTCTCCCATATGTAGGGCAGCAAATGTTGGATCCAAAGTTTCTTTCGTCATTGTACTAGTTTCCAAAGAATAGTCCGTTTCAATTTTCTTCTCAGTTACTTCATATGTATCTTTTTCTAATGTACATGCCTTCATAGTCTCTGAGTCTGATTTTGCTGGGACTGGCATAGTCACAGTCTCTCTTTTACTGTTCTCAATTGCCCACATTCTACTCCCCAGACATAAATGCTTACTCTCTGGAGTTAATGTGGTACAATGGATAATCGGGTCGATCTTATCTGCATGTTCACCATCACTGGAAAGCACAATTGGTTCACTTGAAACTGCTGCGGGTTTTAAGTGCTTTGTCTGGTTACTCGATGTCGGTGTCCTCAGGATTCTTGCTCCAATGTTCTGCTCATTTATCAGTGGAGTGTGCAGAGGTTCAATGCGATTAATATTCCCCTCAGGGTTTGAAGAGTCATTACTGACTAACTGCTGGTCTCTGAATTTGGGACTTTGCGGTTTTGTGTTGAAGGGAGACAGTTGTCCCTGCTGTAGATATGATTCAGGTTGTGTTATTTCCATTAAATGAGGATCAATGTCTTGTCGATTTTTTCGATCCGCACTAAAGCAATGGCAATTTTCCGTCTGCTTCTTGCAAGTTAGACATACAAGCAATTTCTTTAGCAAATCCTCAGCATCCTTCTGTGACTGTGCAGCATTATTAATATCTCTTCGGCTATAATGATCCTGAAGGTCAGCGCATAATCCTTTTTTCTTCGGGCTTGGAAGAGGCGATTCCTTTGGCTTGTCTTCGTTTGGGCTTGAACAGTCATCAGCGCTGTGCCCTTCATTGTAGCATGAGAGACCGTCATGGTCATCCTGCTGTGCAGTGGAGCATGGTAGACTGTTATAGCCTTCTTGCTGTTTACGTGAGCATGGCAGACTTGCATCGTCTGCCGCTAGTTGGTCAGAGGAGGTTGCTAGACCCTCATGGTCTTGTTCCTGCAAGAACTGCGCATTGGAGTCTTGCATTGCTTCTATCGTGGAGGCTGTCCACGAGCTCTCTGTGGAGGCTTGTGACACTGGATTCACTTCTTGTGCATGCAAGGACTGGGATGTGGAGTCTTGCATGTCTTCTTTCATAGAGTCGGGAACGCTGAGCGGGACGTGGACCATGCTCTGTGTGGCAGCAGGCCGCTCTCTGTGGGCTTGTACCGCTCTCTATCTCTTAATTTCAGGCTGCAGCATCATCCTGCACTGATGAGTTGGGACGTCATATCTGCTGGGTTGAAGATCCTCAAATCCGAAAAATGAATCTGCATCTGCGTCGGATTCAATGCAGGGGTCGCCAATGTTCAACACGAAAGGTTCGTCCGAGTCATAGTCGTACAGCTGTCATTGGGCTCGTGCGGTCCAGAAAAAATGTAAAGATCGGTATCGAAGTATTCGAGGTCGGAATCATCGGTTTGTGCGTAGGTAACTGCTTGTTGCAGGGTTCATGGGAGGTTAAATTCATTTCCTGGTTCAATTTGATGCATAGTGCTATCATTCCAGGTGAAGGAAGGTTGTTTTACAGCTTTAACAGATTTTTGTTTTTTTGATTTGGGACGTTTCCCCTTTAAATTGGATTTGGGACGTTTCCCCTTTAAATTGGTGCGGTCTGGGGCCTCTGACGTCATGACGCGCGTGACGTAGCACGTAGGAAGCGATTGCGCATGCGCAGACAAAACGTCCGGTTCGGCGCACTTCTCGCGCAACTGTGCTAGTGTAATACCTTTAGCAAGATGGCCGCCGACCTCGACCCAAATCTCTCTCAGGTCCAGGATTTCGGCCTCCGGGATCCCGGCCACGAGGTGAGTGCTGCCGCTTTTCTTACCTTTCCTTGCCGTTTGGAGTGTGTTTTCCTCACAGTATTTGGCGAATTTGTTCAGGACTGCCTGGAAATCGTACCTGTTTTGCCCCTTGGAGAACTTGAATATTTTAAAGATTTCTTCTGCTCTTGCACCGGCGATGGTGAGGAGAAACTCTATTTTTTCATCATCGGCCAGGTCTTTGAGTTCGGCTGCCACCAGGAAGAATTCAAACGCTTGCCGGAATCGCTGCCAGTTTTCGCGGAGATCGCCGTGGCACTGGAGCGGCTGCGGAACCGGGAGCTCGTACATCTTGCCTGGGTATTGCTGGTTGTCTCTGTACGCTGAGGTATACCGGCAGGTATCGATCCACTCCTGTACCATGTGGTGTTGGGTGTTCTGAGGTGCAGATGAACCAACACGGTTGTATTTGGTACAACGCTGTTTTATTTCAACTTGCTATTTACAGTTCTGTCTTGATACTCTGTACGTGGTGACTCCCTCTGTGTGATGTTAATCAGGTCCTGTCCTTGTCCTGGTCTCCAGATCTACTGGCCACCAGGTGTCGTGTTTCTTCTCTTATACTGTCTCTGTCCTTGTCTGTGATTGGCTGTCGTGTTATGTGTGCTGATTTGTCTGTTGGTCTGTCTATCATGATGTGTGTGTTTGAATATCATGACAGTCGCGTCCTAATAAAAACACTACCTGTTAAGCCAGGATTTGCCCCACACTGGAATGGGCCATTGTGGTAATACCAGGTATTGCAGTACCTGAGAGGTGGATGACCATTAGCTAGACCTAGGAGTCTACCATTGGCTAACGTACATAGCTCCGCCCTGAGAGGCAGGGTATAAGAACCAATGCCGTCCCAGCAGCCTTCACTTTCTGTATCGAAGCTGCTGGGTACAGTTCTAGCTGATTAAAGCCTATTAGTTATGACTCACCTTTTCTCGAGAGTAATTGATTGTGCATCAATCATATGAAGTCATAATTAGTGGAGACACCTGTGCCTGTATTGACATAAGAGGGAAGGGAACCTGGAAACACTGGACCCAGCTAGAATTGTATAAACCTGAGCATGAATGAACTAATCCGATTGCTTTCCCCCAAACACAGGAGGAGACCGCGAGCGAAGGACCAGTGTACTCGGAAAGTGTAGAACAGTTCTGCAACCAAGCATACAGACCGATTATAAACTATAGTGTTAGAATTGATACTTGCTCGTTGTAAAATGTGTGTAACCACGGGTGCGATTATGATACTTTGCGTTGTCGCGACTGTAAATTTGACTGGGCTGGAGGATAATCTATTTCACAAAGCCCACATAAACTTACACGGGAATCGAACTGTCTGCTACCCATTAGCACAGTCGGTAGAAGCCCTATTTGTAGCCACCCCTGGGTGGATCCCGATAAATTTATATACAGTTGATACATCAGGTGCACCTTGCAAGGGAGAAATCGGAAAGTGTAAAAAGGGGATACAGGGGAGATGTGTGAAACTTGTAAATCCCACCGACTCTGGGGGCGGGGAGCTCCAAAAGGAGGGAGGGAAAGCTGGTCAGGACACAGCAAGCTATCCGCTTTATTTCACAGGGCAGGGATGGGGATGTGCCTATGCCCTGGTCCCCACAAATAATTCCTGCATACAGATGCAGTGCATCCGCCAGCATTGTCGGGTTAATAAAGGACAGTTTACTTGCACCTGCAATGAACTAAAATGCCTGAACATAACCGCAGGAAGACAGCTCATGTGTGGGCAGTGCAATGGGACTCATGTAAGCTCAGCCACATGGACATACCCGTTTGCTACTTACCAGGTGGTGGAATCCAACGGGGAGTCAGGGGAACCGAAAAATTGGGAAGACAGGCAGACTCATAATCAGGACACTACATTCTCCCGGGCAAAGGAGGGATACGGCTTCCTCTTCAATGGAACGTACGCAACAGAAACACTACATCTCCCAGGCCTCTTTGCAGTGGGAACCATAGGACCACTCACCGTACCATGCCCTCAGAAGGGACATATTCGGAGAAGAATAGTGACCCGGGCTATCAGCAAGGAATTCTGCGCTGATTGGGAAACCCCGGGCACATTAGGATCATCCCTGGGGTATGGGTTCCTCGGGACTCTATCTCTGGGGGGAGCAGCAGGAGTGATTAGTGCTAAGAACAGAAATTTAATTGTTTGTGGATTAACAATCTTGGGAAACAGTACCTCAAAAGCGCTAGAGGCTGTCAACCAAGAAATGGCTGAACTCAGATTATATGCACAACAGACACGGTATGCAGTAGACTACCAGTTAGCCCAACAAGGGGGAGTGTGTACAATCATAGGAGATAAATGTATAACCCAGGTCATAGACGAATCCTATAATATTACAGAGGCCATTCACAATATCAGGGAACAACTGGATAACTTCAGACAGTGACCCACAAAAGGAAGTAGCTGGCTAGAGTGGCTAGTGGGAAATATCTGGGGACTCTATTTCATACACGGACTGGTCATGTTCATATCGGTCACACAGGTGTGCTGCCTTAGCTTTGGGTGTCTAAAAATCTGCTGTTGTACCGTAACAAAGGTTGTGTCAGGAGCCAGTGTCACCCTTAACGAAACCACGATATTCCCCGAAGACTCCAGGAGATGCGGAGAAAGACGGGAAGTTGAGGACCTGTACCTATGAGAGGTACCGTGGTGTTGGTCTACGGGGCTGTTGGGGCGACAACAGCCCGGACCAAAAGGAGGGGTTGAAGTGGGAAATGGTTCAAAAGGGCACTTGGCACAGAAGATGGCTGCCTGACGCACTAGATGGAGACACAGAGAATAAAGCAGACATAACTGATGCCTGGAGTCCAGCGGGGTGCCAGTAGGACAGATAGGAACAAATCCAGGACAAAGGGAGCCAGACAGGAAGATTAAGAAATACATAAATGCGGGACACCACTTGAATAAAGCTGACTTCAGCCAAGGTGTACACAATGATATGCTAATACGAATGTCTTGGGCCATTTCCTAAAACAAAGGGAAAATCGATACTACCTTCCTGCTGCTGCCTGTAACCTGTTAAACCTCTTTGACTGTGGCCATGTGTAAATGGCAAAATGCTTACAAATAGCGATGTACAATCTATAAAATGTTTAAAGATAACAAGGTGATAATTGTTTTGTATCTGGGCTCATTGTGAACCCAAAGTATAAAATGAATGACTGCCATTCAAACCGAGAGAAAGGCTGGCTACTGTACCGCGGGGTACGTCCGCTTTCTCCCGAAGCTTCGTGTAACAATAAAACTGCATTTATCTGATCACAGCAAGTCTGACTCTTGAAGTGGTTGATTTTTCCCACAACAAAAGGGGACCCAGGTCACAGAGAAGGAATCACAGCAGGCCGCCTCCACTCTTGATGTACCATCTGAGGATCCACCTAGAGGGAGCGTTAGGACCTGTAAGGACAGAAAATTAGAAAGCAGTTTTCACAGAATCACAGTATTTACAGTGCAGAAGGAGGCCATTCAGCCCATCGAGTCTGCACTGGCCCTTGGAAAGAGCACCCTACCTAAGGCCACACCTCCACCCTATCCCCACACTTCTACCCTATTCCTGTAACCCCACTTTACCTTACCTTTTTTGGACACTAAGGGCAATTTAGTATAGCCAATTCACCTACCCCTACACATCTTTGGACTGTGGGGGGGAACCAGAGCACCCGGTGGAAACCCACGCACACACAGGGAGAATGTGCAGACTCCGCACAGACAGTGACCCAAGCCGGGAATCGAACCTGGCACCCTGGCACTGTGAAGCCATTGTGCTAACCACTATGCTACCGTGCTGCCCTTATGTTGGCACGGGTGCAGGGCACAGTTTAGTGACAGGGGCTAGGGCCCAATCTGTATATTTGTTGTCACATTGAACACCTGTTCACACTGTTACAACCTGCCTTGGTGCTCTGTCGGATGGGTGTGAGGGGTGGGCTGGGCTGGGCTGGCCAGATAGGGTGCGCGGCGCAGGGAAAATGGACAGATGTTGTGCATTGGCTTGGCTCAAAGGCCGCAGTTCAGCCAGCGCTCACCGCTCCGGTGCCCCATTCTCCCGTCACCCACAACTACCACCCTCCCAACCTCCGCCACCTCAATGATTTGATGGGACTGTGTGATGGACTGGTCAGCTCGCAGGCAGGGATCACCCAGGTGCAAAGTGCTACTGTGGCAGGAGTCAGACATTGTCAAACGATGCGGAGCACCAGAGCTCATCGCAGAGCGGGCTGACATCATCCTCCGTCCCATAGACCAGACCCGCTGTTACAGCCAACCAGGGTCCGCATCCCATAGTGCGGCAGGAATGTATCATAGAGGGGGCTGTAGGTGGGCGAGTGGCCAGGAGTGGGGTAGGGTGTGTGGGGGGCATTGTGGTGTCCGTGCCCTTGGTCAGACACCCTCAGTCGGTGAATCTGGAGGCGATCAGAGCATCCCGTGTACCTTGGCCCTTGCGCACACATTGTATGGCCTCCCGTGCCTGCCCGGGCCCTATGCCCTGCCTATCTCGCCCTCCCCTACATCCTCCTCATCAGAGGAGGCCGGGTGTTCATCCTCTTCCGCTAAAACATCGTCCCTCTGCTGCGTGATATTGTGGAGGACGCAGCAGGCCACCATAATGCGGGCGACCCTCTCGGTAGTAGAGAGTCAACCCACAGGCAGCTGTGTGCTTCGTTACTGAAGTTCAATAAATCTTATTGAACCAACGCCTACGTTTGGTGTATGCTTCATCGTTTATCTGCATCATGTTGCAGTCCGTGTTACCCCAGGGTGAATAACACCACAAACCCCTCAGCTGGGGGGGGCATTTCGAGCATGTCAGGAATCACCGAGTGTGCCAGGATGAAGGCGTTGTGCACACTGCACGGGTATTGGGCACAGTTGTGTATGATGTGCAGCTGATGGTTACACACCAGCTGCATGTTCATCGAGTGGAACCCCTTTCGGTTTGTGTAGATCGGCCTGTCATCTGCAAGTGTTCGTAGGAGGACATGCACCCCGTCGATCTCTCCTTGACCCGGGGTATCCCGGCGATGTATCCTGATGGGCATGGTCCACATTGAAATGGATATATTGTGGCTTGTGGGGATATAGGGCCTCTGTGACAGTGCGGATGCACCTTTGCACCGAGGTCTGTGAGATCCCAGACTGGACCCCACTCGTCGCCTGGAAGGACCCCGTGTTGTAAATGTTCAGGGTGACCGTCACCTTGACGACGACTGTGAGCGGGTGTCCTCTCCTATTGGTGGTGCCTGGAGCACCATGATCTGGCAGAAATTCTGCACTGTCCCCTGATCAGCCGGAGACTTCGACGGCATGCCCGGTCCGGCAGGTCCTCGAATGACAGGCGCTGCCGGTACACATGAGGCCTCATGTGGCACCTCCTTTGCACCTCCTCCTCCTCCTCGGCCTGTTGTGTGGCCAGCACTCCATCCTTGGATTTGGATTTGTTTTATTGTCACGTGTAACGAGGTACAGTGAAACGTATTGTTCTGCGCACAGTCCGGACAGGTCATTCCATACATGAAAAAAAACATAGGACATACATAAACACACAATGTAAGTACATAGCCACAGGCATCGAGTGAAGCATACAGTAGTGCAGTACTACTCAGTAGAGAAGATGTGTGAAGAGATTAGATCAGTCCATAAGAGGGTCATTGAGGAGTCGGGTAACAGCGGGGAAGAAGCTGTTTTTGAACCCAGTAAGAAGTCTTATAACACCAGGTTAAAGTCCAACAGGTTTGTTTCAAATCATTGACCTGAGGATGGTGCAGTGCTCCGAAAGCGAGTGATTCTAAACAAGCCTGTTGGACTTTAACCTGGTGTTGTAAGACTTCTTACTGTGCTCACCCCAGTCCAACGCCGGCGTCTCCACATCATGGTTTTTGAACCTGTTAGTGCGTGTTCTCAGACTTTTGTATCTCCTGGTCGATGGAAGTACTAGGAAGAGTGAGTAAGCTGGGTGGGAGGGGTCTTTGATTATGCTGCCCGATTTCCCAATGCAGCGGGAGGTGTAGACAGAGTCAATGGATGGGAGGCGGGTTTGTGTGATGGACTGGGCTGTGTTCACGACTCTGTAGATTCTTACGGTCTTGGGCCGAGCAGTTGCCATACCAGGCTGTGATACAGCCGGATAGGATGCTTTCTGTGGTGCATCTGTAAAAATTGGTAAGAGTCAATGTGGACATGCCGAATTTCCTTCGTTTCCTGAGGAAGTATAGGCGCTGTTGTGCTTTCTTGGTCATAGTGTCAACATTGGTGGGCCAGGACAGATTGTTGATAATGTGCACACCTAGGAATTTGAAACTGTCAACCATCTCCACCTCGGCACCATCTCCACCTCGGCACCATCTCCACCTCGGCACCATCTCCACCTCGGCACCATCTCCACCTCAACACCATTGATGCAGACAAGTGTGTACGATACTGCGCTTCCTGAAATCAACGACCAGCTCCTCAGTTTAGCTGACATTGAGGGAGAGATTGGTCATTACACCACTCCACTAGGTTCTCTATCTCCCTCCTGTACTCTGACTCATCGTTGTTCAAGATCCGACCCACTATGGTTGTGTCATCAGCAAACTTGGACATGGAGTTGGAGCCAAATTTTGCCACGCAGTTGTGTGTGTATAGGAAGTATAGTAGGGGGCTAGGTACGCAGCTTTAGAGGGCCCAGGTAGTGAGGACAATCGTGGAGGAGGTGTTGTCGTTTATCATTACTGATTGCGGTCAATGGATCAGAAAGTTGAGGATCCAGTTGCAGAGTGAGGAGCCAAATCCCAGATTTTGGAGTTTGGATACGAGATTGGCTGGGATTATGGTATTGAAGGCAGAACTGTAGTCAATGAATAAGAGTCTGATGTAGGAGTGCTTGTTGTTGAGATGCTCCAGAGATAAACATAGGGCCGGGGAGATGGCGTCTGTTGTGGACCGGGACTGCAGTAACGAGGAGGAATATCCATTGTCTGCAGGGGGTAGGGATAGATGGGCATGATGTTAGCATGGTGCGTACCCCCATGCCCAGCCAGGTCCAATGGGATACATGGTGGCCCAGATGCCACTGCAGACTCAGCCCCCGCATGTCACCGCCCCCCCCAACCCCTCTCCGCACCACTGGCCTCGACAATTCAGGCACCGTTGGGTCCTCTGGCCCTGGCGCCCATCCTTGCTGCCAGGATACCATAGGCTGGTGCTGCCCTTGCCAGCGGTATGCTCCGTGGCACCTCTCCGGCGCCCCCCTGCAGGGACTACTGTGGGCGTTGCCCTTGTGTAGTCCGTGTGAAGTCCAGCAGGTGGGTGCCGGCCGGTTGGATAAAGGGGGGTGGTGTGGCGGAGTGTGGGGTGTGGGGGTGGTGGGAATGGAGGGTGCGAGGTGGAATGAGGCGATGGTAGGCTGGGGCAGCCATACAGCCTGTGTCACTCTGCAGGACCAGCGGCCAGGGTGGGTGGTCAGTGGGGTGAGCGGCAAGATGGCTGCCTTGCGGGCCGCTGAAACTGGTCTGTGCCTGGACACTGCAATCCCATGGGGGGAACAACTGGCCTTACGGTCCTTGCAGCACCCCCCCCCCCTCCCCCCAGCGTCAGAACTGGCATCGAAGAGGTGGCGCTTCTCCGGGTCCGAGCTCCTCTCTCTCCCTCATCAGCCATGGCGCCTGTTTCACGATTTATAAAAGCACAAGTGAACCTCACCGTCTGGAACTCGCCCCGATGGAGTTGGAGAATCGCGGAGTCCTGGAGAATACCGGGTCAGGCACGCTGAAATGCCAATGGAATTTACTCTCAGTGCGGAATGGAACACAATGACGCCGCTGTCGAGGTACCGGAGAATTGTGATTCGGTGTGAAACCGGCGCGCGCCACGATTCCAGAGTCAAAACTGATTCCCCACCGAATTGCATTTCGCGATTTTGGTGTCGGCCGACAGAGAATCCCGCCCAACATCTGTCCTTCCTGCAGTAACTGACTCCTCAACTAATAATTCAATGCCTCCTCCTCTTTTACCCCCGCCCCTGTCTCGCCTGAAGATTTTATATCAGCTGCCAAACCTGCCCCTCCCTCAACCACATCTCCGTGATGGCTACTAGATCACAATTCCACGGGCTGGATTCTCCGCCAGCGGGATGCTTCATTTTGCCGGCAGCCCGGAGGTTTCCCGATGGCGTGGGGCTGCCCCACAATGGGAAACCCCATTGTTTAGCCGGTGTAACAGAGCATCCCGCCAGCGGGGTGAAACAGAAATGTGATGCGGCGGGGCGGAGAATCCAGCCCCACGTGTCAAGCCTCGCCCTTAACTCATCCGTTTCACCTGTAATACTCCTGGCATGAAAGTAGATGCCATCCAGTCTTGCCTGACTCCCTTGAAATTTAATAAAGCTCTTCTCCCTCTGACTCGATTGCTTTACTGAATTATGCTGCGTCCCGATTGTGCTAACAGTCTGTGATCCCCTCTCCTTGCCAAATTATTTTAACTCTCCCCAACAGCACGAGCAAACCCATCCACAAGGATGTTAGTCCCTCTGTGGTTTCGATGTATACTGTCCCGCTTGCACAGGTCCCACTTTCCCCACAAATGGTCCCAGTGATCAAGGAATTTGCAACCCTCCCTCCTGCACCAGCTCTTAAGCCACGCGCTCATCTGCACTGCTCTCCTATTTCTGTGCTCACTAGCACCTGGCACTGGGAGTAATCCAGAGATTACAATAATAATAATAATCTTTATTGTCACAAGTCGGCTTACATTAACACTGCAATGAAGTTACGATGAAAAGCCCCTAGTCGCCAGATTACAGTGCCTGTTTGGGTACACTGAGGGAGAATTTAGAATGTCCAAATTACCGAACAGCACATCTTTCGGACCCACACAGACACGGGGAGAACGTGCAGTCTCTGCACAGACAGTGACCCAAGCCGGGAATCGAAACTGGAACCCTGGAGCTGTGAAGCAACAGTGCTAACCACTGTGCTACCATGCTGCCCAACCCGAGAGGTCCTGCTTTTTATTCTACTGCCTTGCTTCCTGAATTCTTGATGTAAGACCTCATCCCTCTTTCTCCTGATGTCATTGGGACCAACATGTACCATGACCTCTGCCTTATCTCGCCCCATTCAGGATTCCCTGCAGCCGTTCAGCAAGCCGTTCCAAGACCCTGGTACCATTCAGGAGTCATGGTGATGGCCACAGTAGTGCCTATCTTTTCCCCTGATATAGGTTCCCCTATTATTATTGCTCTTCATCTCTTCCTCCCCTCCTGTACATACAGGCTCCTGTGGTGCCAGAAGTTTGGCTCTGTCTGCACTCACTCACTCACTGGAGGAACCTGTGCCCTCAACAGCTTCCAGGGGACTCCTGAACTACCTGCCTGTTTATCATAGACAGCCTGGTGCTCACCCTTTCCCTTCCATCTTCAAGTCCCTTCAGCTGCGGTGTGACCACCTCTCTAAGCGTGCGACCAATGATGCTCTCAGCCTCAAGGATGCTCTACACTATCTCCAGCCGCCATTCCAGCTCTGAAATCCGAGCTTCCAGAAGCTATAGCTGGACAGCCTTTCTACACAAATGCTGGTCCCGGGCACTGGAATGTACCTGGCTTCCCACATTGAACAGGAGGAACATAACATGGCTTTGAGCTCTCCTGTCATGTCTAAACTATTTAAATTTAAAACTTTATTAGAAATTTAATAAATCAAACAGGTCCCTTCCCTTGCTTAAAAAATGACTTACAATTTAATCTAATTTGAAAATACCCACCAGGACATACTCACCAATCAGCTGCTCCCATTGGTCTCACGTCACTTTCTGAAATGTGCCATCACCTCAGACCGCAGCTGTCTATCCCCGTACTATTGCCAATTTACCCTGCCGTCGCCGCCACCACTGAAAAGATGAAGGTGAGGGTGGTTGGAGCTGCACTCATCCAGGCAAGTGGAGAGTATTCCACTACACTCCTGACTTGGGTCTTGGACATGGTGGACAGGTTTTGGGAGTCAGGAGATGAGTTACTCGCCTGGGATTCCTAGCCTTTGATGAGTTTTGTTAAGCACAGTATTGATATGGCTGGACCAGTTCAGTTTCTGCTCAATGATAACTCCCAGGATGTTGAAAATGGGGGATTCAGCAATGGTAATGACATTGAAAGGGGCAACAATTAGATTCATTCTTGTTGGTGATGGTCATTGTCTGGCACTTGTGTGGTGCAAGTGTTACTTGCCACTTTTCAGCTCAAGCCTGGATATTGTCTAGGTCTTGCTGCATTTGGACAGGGATGGCTTCAGTATCTGAGAAGTCGTGAATGGTGCTGAACATTGTGCAGTCATTAGCGAATATCCCCACTTCTGATGTTATAGAACATAGAACATAGAAAAATACAGCACAGAACAGGCCCTTCAGCCCACGATGTTTTGCCAAACCTTTGTCCTAGATTAATCATAGATTATCATAGAATTTACAGTGCAGAAGGAGGCCATTCGGCCCATTGAGTCTGCACCGGCTCTTGGAAAGAGCACCCTACCCATAGTCAACACCTCCACCCAACACTAAGGGAAATTTTGGACACTAAGGGCAATTTATCATGGCCCATCCACCTAACCTGCACATCTTTGGACTGTGGGAGGAAACCGGAGCACCCGGAGGAAACCCACGCAGACACGGGGAGGATGTGCAGACTCCACACAGACAGTGACCCAAGCCGGAATTGAACCTGGGGCCCTGGAGCCGTGAAGCAATTGTGCTATCCACAATGCTACCATGATGCCCTTAAGAACAAATAAATCTACACTATATCATTTTACCGTAATCCATGTACCTATCCAATAGCTGCTTGTAGGTCCCTAATGTTTCCGACTCAACTACTTCAACAGGCAGTGCATTCCATGCCTGCACTACTCTCTGGGTAAAGAACCTACCTCTGACATCCCCCCTATATCTTCCACCATTCACCTTAAATTTATGTCCCCTTGTAATGGTTTGTTCCACCCGGGGAAAAAGTCTCTGACTGTCTACTCTATCTATTCCCCTGATCATCTTCTAAACCTCTATCAAGTCGCCCCTCATCCTTCTCCGTTCTAATGAGAAAAGTCCGAGCACCCTCAACCTTTCCTCGTAAGATCAACTCTCCATTCCAGGCAACATCCTGGTAAATCTCCTTTGCAACTTTTCCAAAGCTTCCACATCCTTCCTAAAATGAGGCGACCAGAACTGTACACAGTACTCCAAATGTGGCCTTACCAAAGTTTTGTACACCTGCATCATCACCTCACGGCTCTTAAATTCAATCCCTCTGTTAATGAACGCTAGCACACCATAGGCCTTCTTTACAGCTCTATCCACTTGAGTGGCAACTTTCAAAGATGTATGAACATAGACCCCAAGATCTCTCTGCTCCTCCACATTGCCAAGAACTCTACCGTTAACCCTGTATTCCGCATTCATATTTGTCCTTCCAAAATGGACAACCTCACACTTTTCAGGGTTAAACTCCATCTGCCACTTCTCAGCCTAGCTCTGCATCCTATCAATGTCTCTTTGCAGCCGACAACAGCCCTCCCTATGAGTGAAGGAAGTTAACTGATGAAGCAACAACGATGGTTGGGCCTAGGTCACTACTCTGAGGAACTCCTGCAGTGATGTCCTGGAACTGAAATGAACGACCTCCAACAACCACAACCATCCACCTTTGTGCCAGGTATGGCTCCAACCAGTAGAGACTTTTCCCACTGATTCCCATTGATTACAGTTTTGCTTGGGTTTCTTGAGGCCAAACTCGGTGATGGGTAGTCACTCTCACCTCACCTCTAGAGTTTTGCCCCTTTGTCTATGTTTGAACCAAGGCTGTAATGAGTTCAGGAGCAGAGTGACCCTCGCGAAACCCAAACGGAGCGTCAGTGGGCAGATTATTGCTGAGTAAGTGCCGCTGATAACACTGTTGATGACACCTTCCATCACTTTACTAACGATTGCGAGCAGAATTACCGGGTGATAATTGGCTGGGTTGTGTTTGTCCTGTTTCTTGTTTACTGGACACACCTGGGCAACTTTCCACATTGTCGGGTAGACGCCAGTGTTGTAGCTGTACTGGAACAGCTTGGCTAGGCATGCAGAACGTTCTGGGGCACAAGTCTTCAGTACTATTGCTGGGATGCTGTCAGGACCCATAGGCTTTGCAGTATCCAGGGCCCTCAGCTGTTTCTTGATATCACGTGGCGTGAATCAAACTGGCTGAAGACTGGCATCGGTGATGCTGAAGACCTCCGGAGGAGATCGAGGTGGATCATCCACTCGGCGTTTCTGGTTGAAGATTTTTATGAGTGCTTCAGCCTTATCGTTTGCACTTATGTGTTGGGCTCCCCCATTATTGAGGATGGGGATCGTTGTGGAGCCTCCTACCCCAGTGAGTTGTTTAATTGTCCACCACCATTCATGGCTGGATGTGGAAGGACTGCAGAGCTTAGATCTGACCCGTTGGTTATGGATCTATTGCTGAGCTCTGTCTAGTACTTGCTGCTGATGCTGTTTGGCAGGCAGGTAATCCTGTGTTGTAGATTTAGGATGTTGCCGCCTCATTTTTCGGTATGCCTGGTGTTGTTCCTGGCATGCACTCCTGCACCCTTCATTAAACCAGGGTTGATCCCCTGGGTTGGTGGGAATGGTAGAGTGGGGGATATGCAGTCATGACGTTGCAGTTTGTGGTTGAGTCCAATTCTGCTGCTGCTGATGACCCACAGCACCTCATCGATGCCCAGTCTGGAGTTCCTGGATCTGTTCAAAGTCTATCCCATTTAGCACGGTGATAGTGTCACAAAGCACGATGGAGGGTATCCTCAATGTGAAGATGGGACTTTCTCCCCCACAAGGACTGTGCGGTGGTCACTCCTATTGATGCTGTCATGGACAGATACATCTGTGGCAGGCAGGTTGGTGAGGATGAAGACAAGTGTGTTTTTCCCTCTTGTTGGTTCCTCACCACCTGCTGCAGTCCCAGTCTAGCAGCTATGTCCTTTAGGACCCGGCCGGCTCGGTCTGTGATGGTATTACCGAGCCACTCTGGGTGATGGACATGGAAGTCCCTCACCCAGAGTACATTCTGTGCCCTTTCCACCCTCAGTGCTTCCTCCAAGTGGTGTTCAACATGGAGGAGTAATGATTCATCAGTTCAGGGTTTGACGGTACGTGGTAATCAACAGGAGGTTTCCTTGTCTGGGTTTGACCTGATGCCATGAGATTTCATGGTGTCCAGAGTCGATGTTCAGGACTCCCAGTGTAACTCCTCTCGGCGGTATATCACTGTGCCTCTGCTACTGCTGGGTCCTGGCAGTGGGAGCATTAGCCTGAGGTCTCTGTATTACTGGTCCAGTGACTATACCACAGAGCCACCACCTGCACTTTTTACAGCGGAGCTGCCGTATTCTGGTACGTTTAAAGATCACAAAGCTGCTCAGTGTGTTCGAGTGTCTGAGTGAATGGGTGTGGGAGGACGTGCAAGTGGGGAGGTGAGTGAGGGAAGTGGGAAGGATGGGGATGTGAGTGATGTAAATGAGGAGGGTGGGGAGGTGAATGAGGTAAGTGAAAAGGGTAGGGAGGTGGGTAAGGTGGCAAGAGAGAAGGGTGATAGCTGGGTACTCTAAAAGCTGGGTAGTGTGGGTGGATGGGTAGGGTGGTAGCTGGGAGGGTGCCAGGTGGGTCAGGCGTTAGCTGGGTAGAGTGGGTAGATGGGGATGGTGATAGCTGGGTAGGGTGGAGAGATGGGTTGGGTGATAACTGGGTAGGGTGATAGCTGGGTAGGGTGATAGCTGGGTAGGGTGATAGCTGGGTAGGGTGATAGCTGGGTAGGGTGAAAACTGGGTAGGTGGGTAGCTGGGTAGGGTGATAGCTGGGTAGGGTGATAGCTTTGTAGTATGAAAACTGGGTAGGTGGGTAGTTGGGTAGGGCGATAGCTGGGTAGGGTGATAGCTGGGTAGGGTGATAGCTGTGTAGTGTGAAAACTGGGTAGGTGGGTAGCTGGGTAGGGTGATAGCTGGGTAGGGTGATAGCTGGGTAGGGTGATAGCTGGGTAGGGTGATAGCTGGGAGGGTGATAGATGGGTAGGGTGATAGCTGGGTAGGGTGATAGTTGGGTAGGGTGATAGCTGGGTAGGGCGAAACCTGGGTAGGGTGATAGCTGGGTAGGGTGATAGCTGGGTAGGGTGATAGATGGGTAGGGTGATAGCTGGGTAGGGTGATAGCTGGGAAGGGTGATAGCTGGGTAGGGTGATAGCTGGGTAGGGTGATAGCTGGGTAGGGTGATAGCTGGGTAGGGTGGGTAGCTGGGTAGGGCGGTAGCTGGGTAGGGTGAAAACTGGGTAGGTGGGTAGCTGGGTAGGGTGATAGCTGGGTAGGGTGATAGCTGGGTAGTGTGAAAACTGGGTAGGTGGGTAGCTGGGTAGGGTGATAGCTGGGTAGGGTGATAGCTGTGTAGGGTGATAGCTGGGTAGGGTGATAGCTGGGTAGGGTGATAGCTGGGTAGGGTGATAGCTGGGTAGGGTGATAGCTGGGTAGGGTGATAGCTGGGAGGGTGATAGCTGGGTAGGGTGATAGCTGGGTAGCGTGATAGCTGGGTAGGGTGAAACCTGGGTAGGGTGATAGCTGGGTAGGGTGATAGCTGGGTAGGGTGAAAACTGGGTAGGTGGGTAGCTGGGTAGGGTGATAGCTGGGTAGGGTGATAGCTTTGTAGTATGAAAACTGGGTAGGTGGGTAGTTGGGTAGGGCGATAGCTGGGTAGGGTGATAGCTGGGTAGGGTGATAGCTGTGTAGTGTGAAAACTGGGTAGGTGGGTAGCTGGGTAGGGTGATAGCTGGGTAGGGTGATAGCTGGGTAGGGTGATAGCTGGGTAGGGTGATAGCTGGGAGGGTGAAAGATGGGTAGGGTGATAGCTGGGTAGGGTGATAGTTGGGTAGGGTGATAGCTGGGTAGGGCGAAACCTGGGTAGGGTGATAGCTGGGTAGGGTGATAGCTGGGTAGGGTGATAGATGTGTAGGGTGATAGCTGGGTAGGGTGATAGCTGGGAAGGGTGATAGCTGGGTAGGGTGATAGCTGGGTAGGGTGATAGCTGGGTAGGGTGATAGCTGGGTAGGGTGGGTAGCTGGGTAGGGCGGTAGCTGGGTAGGGTGAAAACTGGGTAGGTGGGTAGCTGGGTAGGGTGATAGCTGGGTAGGGTGATAGCTGGGTAGTGTGAAAACTGGGTAGGTGGGTAGCTGGGTAGGGTGATAGCTGGGTAGGGTGATAGCTGTGTAGGGTGATAGCTGGGTAGGGTGATAGCTGGGTAGGGTGATAGCTGGGTAGGGTGATAGCTGGGTAGGGTGATAGCTGGGTAGGGTGATAGCTGGGAGGGTGATAGCTGGGTAGGGTGATAGCTGGGTAGCGTGATAGCTGGGTAGGGTGAAACCTGGGTAGGGTGATAGCTGGATAGGGTGATAGCCGGGTAGGGTGGTAGCTGGGAAGGCTGATAGCTGGTTAGGGTGATAACTGGGTAGGGTGATAGCTGGGTAGTGTGAAAACTGGGTAGGTGGGTAGCTGGGTAGGGTGATAGCTGGGTAGGGTGATAGCTGTGTAGTGTGAAAACTGGGTAGGTGGGTAGCTGGGTAGGGTGATAGCTGGGTAGGGTGATAGCTGTGTAGGGTGATAGCTGGGTAGGGTGATAGCTGGGTAGGGTGATAGCTGGGTAGGGTGATAGCTGGGTAGGGTGATAGCTGGGTAGGGTGATAGCTGGGTAGGGTGATAGCTGGGTAGGGTGATAACTGGGTAGGGTGAAACCTGGGTAGGGTGATAGCTGGGTAGGGTGATAGCCGGGTAGGGTGGTAGCTGGGTAGGGTGATAGATGGGTAGGGTGATAACTGGGTAGTGTGATAGCTGGGTAGGGTGATAGCTGGGTAGGGTGATAGCTGGGTAGGGTGATAGCTGGGTAGGGTGATAGCTGGGTAGGGTGGGTAGCTGTGTAGGGTGATAGCTGGCTAGGGTGATAGCTGGGTAGGGTGATAGCTGGGTAGGGTGATAGCTGGGTAGGGTGATAGCTGCGTAGGGTGATAGCTGGGTAGGGTGGGTAGCTGTGTAGGGTGATAGCTGGGTAGGGCGATAGCTGGCTAGCGTGATAGCTGGTAGGGTGATAGCTGGGTAGGGTGATAGCTGGGTAGGGTGATAGCTGGGTAGGGTGATAGCTGGGTAGGGTGGGTAGCTGTGTAGGGTGATAGCTGGGTAGGGTGATAGCTGGGTAGGGTGATAGCTGGGTAGGGTGGGTAGCTGTGTAGGGTGATAGCTGGGTAGGGTGATAGCTGGGTAGGTTGATAGCTGGGTAGGGTGATAGCTGCGTAGGGTGATAGCTGGGTAGGGTGGGTAGCTGTGTAGGGTGATAGCTGGGTAGGGTGATAGCTGGGTAGGGTGATAGCTGGGTAGGGTGATAGCTGGGTAGGGTGATAGCTGGGTAGGGTGGGTAGATAGGTAGGATGATAGCTGGGTAGGGTGATAGCTGGGTAGGGTGGGTAGCTGTGTAGGATGATAGCTGGGTAGGGTGATAGCTGGGTAGGGTGATAGCTGCATAGGGTGATAGCTGGGTAGGGTGGGTAGCTGTGTAGGGTGATAGCTGGGTAGGGTGATAGCTGGGTAGGGTGACAGCTGGGTAGGGTGATAGCTGGGTTGGGTGATAGCTGGGTCGGGTGATTGCTGGGTAGGGTGGGTTGCTAGGTAGGATGATAGCTGGGTAGGGTGATAGCTGGGTAGGGTGATAGCTGGGTAGGGTGATAGCTGGGTAGGGTGATAGCTGGGTAGGGTGGGTAGCTGTGTAGGATGATAGCTGGGTAGGGTGATAGCTGGGTAGGGTGATAGCTTTGTAGGGTGATAGCTGGGTAGGGTGGGTAGCTGTGTAGGGTGATAGCTGGGTAGGGTGATAGCTGGGTAGGGTGATAGCTGGGTAGGTTGATAGTTGGGTAGGGTGATAGCTGGGTAGGGTGATAGCTGGGTAGGGTGGGTAGCTGTGTAGGGTGATTGCTGGGTAGGGTGATAGCTGGGTAAGGTGATAGCTGGGTAGACTGGGTAGCTGTGTAGGATGATAGCTGGATAGGGTGATAGCTGGGTAGGGTGATAGCTGGGTAGGGTGATAGCTGGGTAGGGTGATAGCTATGTAGGGTGATAGCTGGGTTGGGTGATAGCTGGGTAGGGTGATAGCTGGGTAGGGTGATAGCTGGGTAGGGCGATAGCTGGGTAGGGTGAAAACTGGGTAGGTGGGTAGCTGGGTAGGGTGATAGCTGGGTAGGGTGATAGCTGTGTAGTGTGAAAACTGGGTAGGTGGGTAGCTGGGTAGGGTGATAGCTGGGTAGGGTGATAGCTGTGTAGGGTGATAGCTGGGTAAGGTGATAGCTGGGTTGGGTGATAGCTGGGTAGGGTGATAGCTGGGTAGGGTGATAGCTGGGAGGGTGATAGCTGGGTAGGGTGATAGCTGGGTAGGGTGATAGCTGGGTCGGGTGAAACCTGGGTAGGGTGATAGCTGGGTAGGGTGATAGCCGGGTAGGGTGGTAGCTGGGTAGGGTGATAGCTGGGTAGGGTGATAACTGGGTAGGGTGATAGCTGGGTAGTGTGAAAACTGGGTAGGTGGGTAGCTGGGTAGGGTGATAGCTGGGTAGGGTGATAGCTGTGTAGTGTGAAAACTGGGTAGGTGGGTAGCTGGGTAGGGTGATAGCTGGGTAGGGTAATAGCTGTGTAGGGTGATAGCTGGGTAGGGTGATAACTGGGTAGGGTGATCGCTGGGTAGGGTGATAGCTGGGTAGGGTGATAGCTGGGTAGGGTGATAGCTGGGTAGGGTGATAGCTGGGAGGGTGATAGCTGGGTAGGGTGATAGCTGGGTAGGGTGATAGCTGGGTAGGGTGAAACCTGGGTAGGGTGATAGCTGGGTAGGGTGATAGCTGGGTAGGGTGGTAGCTGGGTAGGGTGATAGCTGGGAGGGTGATAGCCGGGTAGGGTGGTAGATTGGTAGGGTGATAGCTGGGTAGGGTGATAACTGGGTAGGGTGATAGCTGGGTAGGGTGACAGCTGGGTAGGGTGATAGCTGGGGAGGGTGATAGCTGGGTAGGGTGATAGCTAGGTAGGGTGATAGCTGGGTAGGGTGATAGCTGCGTAGGGTGATAGCTGGGTAGGGTGGGTAGCTGTGTAGGGTGATAGCTGGGTAGGGTGATAGCTGGGTAGGGTGATAGCTGGGTAGGGAGATAGCTGGGTAGGGTGGGTAGCTAGGTAGGATGATAGCTGGGTAGGGTGATAGCTGGGTAGGGTGGGTAGCTGTGTAGGATGATAGCTGGGTAGGGTGATAGCTGGGTAGGGTGATAGCTGCATAGGGTGATAGCTGGGTAGGGTGGGTAGCTGTGTAGGGTGATAGCTGGGTATGGTGATAGCTGGGTAGGGTGACAGCTGGGTAGGGTGATAGCTGGGTTGGGTGATAGCTGGGTCGGGTGATTGCTGGGTAGGGTGGGTTGCTAGGTAGGATGATAGCTGGGTAGGGTGATAGCTGGGTAGGGTGATAGCTGGGTAGGGTGATAGCTGGGTAGGGTGATAGCTGGGTAGGGTGGGTAGCTGTGTAGGATGATAGCTGGGTAGGGTGATAGCTGGGTAGGGTGATAGGTTTGTAGGGTGATATCTGGGTAGGGTGGGTAGCTGTGTAGGGTGATAGCTGGGTAGGGTGATAGCTGGGTAGGGTGATAGCTGGGTAGGGTGATAGTTGGGTAGGGTGATAGCTGGGTAGGGTGATAGCTGGGTAGGGTGGGTAGCTGTGTAGGGTGATTGCTGGGTAGGGTGATAGCTGGGTAAGGTGATAGCTGGGTAGACTGGGTAGCTGTGTAGGATGATAGCTGGATAGGGTGATAGCTGGGTAGGGTGATAGCTGGGTAGGGTGATAGCTGGGTAGGGTGATAGCTATGTAGGGTGATAGCTGGGTTGGGTGATAGCTGGGTAGGGTGATAGCTGGGTAGGGTGATAGCTGGGTAGGGCGATAGCTGGGTAGGGTGAAAACTGGGTAGGTGGGTAGCTGGGTAGGGTGATAGCTGGGTAGGGTGATAGCTGTGTAGTGTGAAAACTGGGTAGGTGGGTAGCTGGGTAGGGTGATAGCTGGGTAGGGTGATAGCTGTGTAGGGTGATAGCTGGGTAAGGTGATAGCTGGGTAGGGTGATAGCTGGGTAGGGTGATAGCTGGGTAGGGTGATAGCTGGGAGGGTGATAGCTGGGTAGGGTGATAGCTGGGTAGGGTGATAGCTGGGTAGGGTGAAACCTGGGTAGGGTGATAGCTGGGTAGGGTGATAGCCGGGTAGGGTGGTAGCTGGGTAGGGTGATAGCTGGGTAGGGTGATAACTGGGTAGGGTGATAGCTGGGTAGTGTGAAAACTGGGTAGGTGGGTAGCTGGGTAGGGTGATAGCTGGGTAGGGTGATAGCTGTGTAGTGTGAAAACTGGGTAGGTGGGTAGCTGGGTAGGGTGATAGCTCTGTAGGGTGATAGCTGTGTAGGGTGATAGCTGGGTAGGGTGATAACTGGGTAGGGTGATCGCTGGGTAGGGTGATAGCTGGGTAGGGTGATAGCTGGGTAGGGTGATAGCTGGGTAGGGTGATAGCTGGGAGGGTGATAGCTGGGTAGGGTGATAGCTGGGTAGGGTGATAGCTGGGTAGGGTGAAACCTGGGTAGGGTGATAGCTCGGTAGGGTGATAGCTGGGTAGGGTGGTAGCTGGGTAGGGTGATAGCTGGGAGGGTGATAGCCGGGTAGGGTGGTAGATTGGTAGGGTGATAGCTGGGTAGGGTGATAGATGGGTAGGGTGATAACTGGGTAGTGTGATAGCTGGGTAGGGTGATAGCTGGGTAGGGTGATAGCTGGGTAGGGTGATAGCTGGGTAGGGTGATAGCTGGGTAGGGTGATAGCTGGGTAGGGTGGGTAGCTGTGTAGGGTGATAGCTGGCTAGGGTGATAGCTGGGTAGGGTGATAGCTGGGTAGGGTGATAGCTGGGTAGGGTGATAGCTGCGTAGGGTGATAGCTGGGTAGGGTGGGTAGCTGTGTAGGGTGATAGCTGGGTAGGGCGATAGCTGGCTAGCGTGATAGCTGGTAGGGTGATAGCTGGGTAGGGTGATAGCTGGGTAGGGTGATAGCTGGGTAGGGTGATAGCTGGGTAGGGTGGGTAGCTGTGTGGGGTGATAGCTGGGTAGGGTGATAGCTGGGTAGGGTGATAGCTGGGTAGGGTGGGTAGCTGTGTAAGGTGATAGCTGGGTAGGGTGATAGCTGGGTAGGTTGATAGCTGGGTAGGGTGATAGCTGCGTAGGGTGATAGCTGGGTAGGGTGGGTAGCTGTGTAGGGTGATAGCTGGGTAGGGTGATAGCTGGGTAGGGTGATAGCTGGGTAGGGTGATAGCTGGGTAGGGTGATAGCTGGGTAGGGTGATAGCTGGGTAGGGTGGGTAGCTAGGTAGGATGATAGCTGGGTAGGGTGATAGCTGGGTAGGGTGGGTAGCTGTGTAGGATGATAGCTGGGTAGGGTGATAGCTGGGTAGGGTGATAGCTGCATAGGGTGATAGCTGGGTAGGGTGGGTAGCTGTGTAGGGTGATAGCTGGGTAGGGTGATAGCTGGGTAGGGTGACAGCTGGGTAGGGTGATAGCTGGGTTGGGTGATAGCTGGGTCGGGTGATTGCTGGGTAGGGTGGGTTGCTAGGTAGGATGATAGCTGGGTAGGGTGATAGCTGGGTAGGGTGATAGCTGGGTAGGGTGATAGCTGGGTAGGGTGATAGCTGGGTAGGGTGGCTAGCTGTGTAGGATGATAGCTGGGTAGGGTGATAGCTGGGTAGGGTGATAGCTTTGTAGGGTGATAGCTGGGTAGGGTGGGTAGCTGTGTAGGGTGATAGCTGGGTAGGGTGATAGCTGGGTAGGGTGATAGCTGGGTAGGTTGATAGTTGGGTAGGGTGATAGCTGGGTAGGGTGATAGCTGGGTAGGGTGGGTAGCTGTGTAGGGTGATTGCTGGGTAGGGTGATAGCTGGGTAAGGTGATAGCTGGGTAGACTGGGTAGCTGTGTAGGATGATAGCTGGATAGGGTGATAGCTGGGTAGGGTGATAGCTGGGTAGGGTGATAGCTGTGTAGTGTGATAGCTATGTAGGGTGATAGCTGGGTTGGGTGATAGCTGGGTAGGGTGATAGCTGGGTAGGGTGATAGCTGGGTAGGGCGATAGCTGGGTAGGGTGAAAACTGGGTAGGTGGGTAGCTGGGTAGGGTGATAGCTGGGTAGGGTGATAGCTGTGTAGTGTGAAAACTGGGTAGGTGGGTAGCTGGGTAGGGTGATAGCTGGGTAGGGTGATAGCTGTGTAGGGTGATAGCTGGGTAAGGTGATAGCTGGGTAGGGTGATAGCTGGGTAGGGTGATAGCTGGGTAGGGTGATAGCTGGGAGGGTGATAGCTGGGTAGGGTGACAGCTGGGTAGGGTGATAGCTGGGTAGGGTGAAACCTGGGTAGGGTGATAGCTGGGTAGGGTGATAGCCGGGTAGGGTGGTAGCTGGGTAGGGTGATAGCTGGGTAGGGTGATAACTGGGTAGGGTGATAGCTGGGTAGTGTGAAAACTGGGTAGGTGGGTAGCTGGGTAGGGTGATAGCTGGGTAGGGTGATAGCTGTGTAGTGTGAAAACTGGGTAGGTGGGTAGCTGGGTAGGGTGATAGCTGGGTAGGGTGATAGCTGTGTAGGGTGATAGCTGGGTAGGGTGATAACTGGGTAGGGTGATCGCTGGGTAGGGTGATAGCTGGGTAGGGTGATAGCTGGGTAGGGTGATAGCTGGGTAGGGTGATAGCTGGGAGGGTGATAGCTGGGTAGGGTGATAGCTGGGTAGGGTGATAGCTGGGTAGGGTGAAACCTGGGTAGGGTGATAGCTGGGTAGGGTGATAGCTGGGTAGGGTGGTAGCTGGGTAGGGTGATAGCTGGGAGGGTGATAGCCGGGTAGGGTGGTAGATTGGTAGGGTGATAGCTGGGTAGGGTGATAACTGGGTAGGGTGATAGCTGGGTAGGGTGACAGCTGGGTAGGGTGATAGCTGGGTAGGGTGATAGCTGGGTAGGGTGATAGCTAGGTAGGGTGATAGCTGGGTAGGGTGATAGCTGCGTAGGGTGATAGCTGGGTAGGGTGGGTAGCTGTGTAGGGTGATAGCTGGGTAGGGTGATAGCTGGGTAGGGTGATAGCTGGGTAGGGTGATAGCTGGGTAGGGTGGGTAGCTAGGTAGGATGATAGCTGGGTAGGGTGATAGCTGGGTAGGGTGGGTAGCTGTGTAGGATGATAGCTGGGTAGGGTGATAGCTGGGTAGGGTGATAGCTGCATAGGGTGATAGCTGGGTAGGGTGGGTAGCTGTGTAGGGTGATAGCTGGGTAGGGTGATAGCTGGGTAGGGTGACAGCTGGGTAGGGTGATAGCTGGGTTGGGTGATAGCTGGGTCGGGTGATTGCTGGGTAGGGTGGGTTGCTAGGTAGGATGATAGCTGGGTAGGGTGATAGCTGGGTAGTGTGATAGCTGGGTAGGGTGATAGCTGGGTAGGGTGATAGCTGGGTAGGGTGGGTAGCTGTGTAGGATGATAGCTGGGTAGGGTGATAGCTGGGTAGGGTGATAGCTTTGTAGGGTGATAGCTGGGTAGGGTGGGTAGCTGTGTAGGGTGATAGCTGGGTAGGGTGATAGCTGGGTAGGGTGATAGCTGGGTAGGGTGATAGTTGGGTAGGGTGATAGCTGGGTAGGGTGATAGCTGGGTAGGGTGGGTAGCTGTGTAGGGTGATTGCTGGGTAGGGTGATAGCTGGGTAAGGTGATAGCTGGGTAGACTGGGTAGCTGTGTAGGATGATAGCTGGATAGGGTGATAGCTGGGTAGGGTGATAGCTGGGTAGGGTGATAGCTGGGTAGGGTGATAGCTATGTAGGGTGATAGCTGGGTTGGGTGATAGCTGGGTAGGGTGATAGCTGGGTAGGGTGATAGCTGGGTAGGGCGATAGCTGGGTAGGGTGAAAACTGGGTAGGTGGGTAGCTGGGTAGGGTGATAGCTGGGTAGGGTGATAGCTGTGTCGTGTGAAAACTGGGTAGGTGGGTAGCTGGGTAGGGTGATAGCTGGGTAGGGTGATAGCTGTGTAGGGTGATAGCTGGGTAAGGTGATAGCTGGGTAGGGTGATAGCTGGGTAGGGTGATAGCTGGGTAGGGTGATAGCTGGGAGGGTGATAGCTGGGTAGGGTGATAGCTGGGTAGGGTGATAGCTGGGTAGGGTGAAACCTGGGTAGGGTGATAGCTGGGTAGGGTGATAGCCGGGCAGGGTGGTAGCTGGGTAGGGTGATAGCTGGGTAGGGTGATAACTGGGTAGGGTGATAGCTGGGTAGTGTGAAAACTGGGTAGGTGGGTAGCTGGGTAGGGTGATAGCTGGGTATGGTGATAGCTGTGTAGTGTGAAAACTGGGTAGGTGGGTAGCTGGGTAGGGTGATAGCTGGGTAGGGTGATAGCTGTGTAGGGTGATAGCTGGGTAGGGTGATAACTGGGTAGGGTGATCGCTGGGTAGGGTGATAGCTGGGTAGGGTGATAGCTGGGTAGGGTGATAGCTGGGTAGGGTGATAGCTGGGAGGGTGATAGCTGGGTAGGGTGATAGCTGGGTAGGGTGATAGCTGGGTAGGGTGAAACCTGGGTAGGGTGATAGCTCGGTAGGGTGATAGCTGGGTAGGGTGGTAGCTGGGTAGGGTGATAGCTGGGAGGGTGATAGCCGGGTAGGGTGGTAGATTGGTAGGGTGATAGCTGGGTAGGGTGATAACTGGGTAGGGTGATAGCTGGGTAGGGTGACAGCTGGGTAGGGTGATAGCTGGGTAGGGTGATAGCTGGGTAGGGTGATAGCTAGGTAGGGTGACAGCTGGGTAGCGTGATAGCTGCGTAGGGTGATAGCTGGGTAGGGTGATAGCTGGGTAGGGTGATAGCTGCGTAGGGTGATAGCTGGGTAGGGTGGGTAGCTGTGTAGGGTGATAGCTGGGTAGGGTGATAGCTGGGTAGGGTGACAGCTGGGTAGGGTGATAGCTGGGTTGGGTGATAGCTGGGTCGGGTGATTGCTGGGTAGGGTGGGTTGCTAGGTAGGATGATAGCTGGGTAGGGTGATAGCTGGGTAGGGTGATAGCTGGGTAGGGTGATAGCTGGGTAGGGTGATAGCTGGGTAGGGTGGGTAGCTGTGTAGGATGATAGCTGGGTAGGGTGATAGCTGGGTAGGGTGATAGCTTTGTAGGGTGATAGCTGGGTAGGGTGGGTAGCTGTGTAGGGTGATAGCTGGGTAGGGTGATAGCTGGGTAGGGTGATAGCTGGGTAGGTTGATAGTTGGGTAGGGTGATAGCTGGGTAGGGTGATAGCTGGGTAGGGTGGGTAGCTGTGTAGGGTGATTGCTGGGTAGGGTGATAGCTGGTTAAGGTGATAGCTGGGTAGACTGGGTAGCTGTGTAGGATGATAGCTGGATAGGGTGATAGCTGGGTAGGGTGATAGCTGGGTAGGATGATAGCTGGGTAGGGTGATAGCTATGTAGGGTGATAGCTGGGTTGGGTGATAGCTGGGTAGGGTGATAGCTGGGTAGGGTGATAGCTGGGTAGGGCGATAGCTGGGTAGGGTGAAAACTGGGTAGGTGGGTAGCTGGGTAGGGTGATAGCTGGGTAGGGTGATAGCTGTGTAGTGTGAAAACTGGGTAGGTGGGTAGCTGGGTAGGGTGATAGCTGGGTAGGGTGATAGCTGTGTAGGGTGATAGCTGGGTAAGGTGATAGCTGGGTAGGGTGATAGCTGGGTAGGGTGATAGCTGGGTAGGGTGATAGCTGGGAGGGTGATAGCTGGGTAGGGTGATAGCTGTGTAGGGTGATAGCTGGGTAGGGTGAAACCTGGGTAGGGTGATAGCTGGGTAGGGTGATAGCCGGGTAGGGTGGTAGCTGGGTAGGGTGATAGCTGGGTAGGGTGATAACTGGGTAGGGTGATAGCTGGGTAGTGTGAAAACTGGGTAGGTGGGTAGCTGGGTAGGGTGATAGCTGGGTAGGGTGATAGCTGTGTAGTGTGAAAACTGGGTAGGTGGGTAGCTGGGTAGGGTGATAGCTGGGTAGGGTGATAGCTGTGTAGGGTGATAGCTGGGTAGGGTGATAACTGGGTAGGGTGATCGCTGGGTAGGGTGATAGCTGGGTAGGGTGATAGCTGGGTAGGGTGATAGCTGGGTAGGGTGATAGCTGGGAGGATGATAGCTGGGTAGGGTGATAGCTGGGTAGGGTGATAGCTGGGTAGGGTGAAACCTGGGTAGGGTGATAGCTGGGTAGGGTGATAGCTGGGTAGGGTGGTAGTTGGGTAGGGTGATAGCTGGGAGGGTGATAGCCGGGTAGGGTGGTAGATTGGTAGGGTGATAGCTGGGTAGGGTGATAACTGGGTAGGGTGATAGCTGGGTAGGGTGACAGCTGGGTAGGGTGATAGCTGGGTAGGGTGATAGCTGGGTAGGGTGATAGCTAGGTAGGGTGATAGCTGGGTAGGGTGATAGCTGCGTAGGGTGATAGCTGGGTAGGGTGGGTAGCTGTGTAGGGTGATAGCTGGGTAGGGTGATAGCTGGGTAGGGTGATAGCTGGGTAGGGTGATAGCTGGGTAGGGTGGGTAGCTAGGTAGGATGATAGCTGGGTAGGGTGATAGCTGGGTAGGGTGGGTAGCTGTGTAGGATGATAGCTGGGTAGGGTGATAGCTGGGTAGGGTGATAGCTGCATAGGGTGATAGCTGGGTAGGGTGATAGCTGGGTAGGGTGGGTAGCTGTGTAGGGTGATAGCTTGGTAGGGTGATAGCTGGGTAGGGTGACAGCTGGGTAGGGTGATAGCTGGGTTGGGTGATAGCTGGGTCGGGTGATTGCTGGGTAGGGTGGGTTGCTAGGTAGGATGATAGCTGGGTAGGGTGATAGCTGGGTAGGGTGATAGCTGGGTAGGGTGATAGCTGGGTAGGGTGATAGCTGGGTAGGGTGGGTAGCTGTGTAGGATGATAGCTGGGTAGGGTGATAGCTGGGTAGGGTGATAGCTTTGTAGGGTGATAGCTGGGTAGGGTGGGTAGCTGTGTAGGGTGATAGCTGGGTAGGGTGATAGCTGGGTAGGTTGATAGCTGGGTAGGGTGATAGTTGGGTAGGGTGATAGCTGGGTAGGGTGATAGCTGGGTAGGGTGGGTAGCTGTGTAGGGTGATTGCTGGGTAGGGTGATACCTGGGTAAGGTGATAGCTGGGTAGACTGGGTAGCTGTGTAGGATGATAGCTGGATAGGGTGATAGCTGGGTAGGGTGATAGCTGGGTAGAGTGATAGCTATGTAGGGTGATAGCTGGGTTGGGTGATAGCTGGGTAGGGTGATAGCTGGGTAGGGTGATAGCTGGGTAGGGCGATAGCTGGGTAGGGTGAAAACTGGGTAGGTGGGTAGCTGGGTAGGGTGATAGCTGGGTAGGGTGATAGCTGTGTAGTGTGAAAACTGGGTAGGTGGGTAGCTGGGTAGGGTGATAGCTGGGTAGGGTGATAGCTGTGTAGGGTGATAGCTGGGTAAGGTGATAGCTGGGTAGGGTGATAGCTGGGTAGGGTGATAGCTGGGTAGGGTGATAGCTGGGAGGGTGATAGCTGGGTAGGGTGATAGTGGGTAGGGTGATAGCTGGGTAGGGTGAAACCTGGGTAGGGTGATAGCTGGGTAGGGTGATAGCCGGGTAGGGTGGTAGCTGGGTAGGGTGATAGCTGGGTAGGGTGATAACTGGGTAGGGTGATAGCTGGGTAGTGTGAAAACTGGGTAGGTGGGTAGCTGGGTAGGGTGATAGCTGGGTAGGGTGATAGCTGTGTAGTGTGAAAACTGGGTAGGTGGGTAGCTGGGTAGGGTGATAGCTGGGTAGGGTGATAGCTGTGTAGGGTGATAGCTGGGTAGGGTGATAACTGGGTAGGGTGATCGCTGGGTAGGGTGATAGCTGGGTAGGGTGATAGCTGGGTAGGGTGATAGCTGGGTAGGGTGATAGCTGGGAGGGTGATAGCTGGGTAGGGTGATAGCTGGGTAGGGTGATAGCTGGGTAGGGTGAAACCTGGGTAGGGTGATAGCTCGGTAGGGTGATAGCTGGGTAGGGTGGTAGCTGGGTAGGGTGATAGCTGGGAGGGTGATAGCCGGGTAGGGTGGTAGATTGGTAGGGTGATAGCTGGGTAGGGTGATAACTGGGTAGGGTGATAGCTGGGTAGGGTGACAGCTGGGTAGGGTGATAGCTGCGTAGGGTGATAGCTGGGTAGGGTGGGTAGCTGTGTAGGGTGATAGCTGGCTAGGGTGATAGCTGGGTAGGGTGATAGCTGGGTAGTTTGATAGCTGGGTAGGGTGATAGCTGCGTTTGGTGATAGCTGGGTAGGGTGGGTACCTGTGTAGGGTGATAGCTGGGTAGGGCGATAGCTGGCTAGTGTGATAGCTGGTAGGGTGATAGCTGGGTAGGGTGATAGCTGGGTAGGGTGATAGCTGGGTAGGGTGATAGCTGGGTAGGGTGGGAAGCTGTGTAGGGTGATAGCTGGGTAGGGTGATAGCTGGGTAGGGTGATAGCTGGGTAGGGTGATAGCTGCGTAGGGTGATAGCTGGGTAGGGTGGGTAGCTGTGTAGGGGGATAGCTGGGTAGGGTGATAGCTGGGTAGGGTGATAGCTGGGTAGGGTGATAGCTGGGTAGGGTGATAGCTGCGTCGGGTGATAGCTGGGTAGGGTGGGTAGCTGTGTAGGGTGATAGCTGGGTAGGGTGATAGCTGGGTAGGGTGATAGCTGGGTAGGGTGATAGCTGGGTAGGTTGATAGCTGGGTAGGGTGATAGCTGGGTAGGGTGGGTAGCTAGGTAGGATGATAACTGGGTAGGGTGATAGCTGGATAGGGTGGGTAGCTGTGTAGGATGATAGCTGGGTAGGTGGATAGCTGGGTAGGGTGATAGCTGCATAGGGTGATAGCTGGGTAGGGTGGGTAGCTGTGTAGGGTGATAGCTGGGTAGGGTGATAGCTGGGTAGGGTGATAGCTGGGTAGGGTGATAGCTGGGTAGGGGGATTGTTGGGTAGGGTGGGTAGCTAGGTAGGATGATAGCTGGGTAGGGTGATAGCTGGCTAGGGTGATAGCTGGGTAGGGTGTTAGCCGGGTAGGGTGATAGCTGGGTAGGGTGGGTAGCTGTGTAGGATGATAGCTGGGTAGGGTGATAGCTGGGTAGGGTGATAGCTGTGTAGGGTGATAGCTGGGTAGGGTGGGTAGCTGTGTAGGGTGATAGCTGGGTAGGGTGATAGCTGGGTAGGTTGATAGCTGGGTAGGGTGATAGATGGGTAGGGTGATAGCTGGGTAGGGTGATAGCTGGGTAGCGTGGGTAGCTGTGTAGGGTGATTGCTGGGTAGGGTGATAGCTGGGTAAGGTGATAGCTGGGTAGACTGGGTAGCTGTGTAGGATGATAGCTGGATAGGGTGATCGCTGGGTAGGGTGGGTAGCTGTGTATGATGATAGCTGGGTAGGGTGATAGCTGGGTAGGGTGATAGCTGGGTAGGGTGATAGCTGGGTAGGGTGATAGCTGGGTTGGGTGATAGCTGGGTAGGGTGATAGCTGGGTAGGGTGATAGCTGGGTAGGGTGATAGCTGGGTAGGGTGATAGTTGGGTAGGGTGATAGCTGGGTAGTGTGATAGCTGGGTAGGGTGATAGCTGGGAGGGTGATAGCTGGGTAGGGTGATAGTGGGTAGGGTGATAGCTGGGTAGGGTGAAACCTGGGTAGGGTGATAGCTGGGTAGGGTGATAGCCGGGTAGGGTGGTAGCTGGGTAGGGTGATAGCTGGGTAGGGTGATAACTGGGTAGGGTGATAGCTGGGTAGTGTGAAAACTGGGTAGGTGGGTAGCTGGGTAGGGTGATAGCTGGGTAGGGTGATAGCTGTGTAGTGTGAAAACTGGGTAGGTGGGTAGCTGGGTAGGGTGATAGCTGGGTAGGGTGATAGCTGTGTAGGGTGATAGCTGGGTAGGGTGATAACTGGGTAGGGTGATCGCTGGGTAGGGTGATAGCTGGGTAGGGTGATAGCTGGGTAGGGTGATAGCTGGGTAGGGTGATAGCTGGGAGGGTGATAGCTGGGTAGGGTGATAGCTGGGTAGGGTGATAGCTGGGTAGGGTGAAACCTGGGTAGGGTGATAGCTCGGTAGGGTGATAGCTGGGTAGGGTGGTAGCTGGGTAGGGTGATAGCTGGGAGGGTGATAGCCGGGTAGGGTGGTAGATTGGTAGGGTGATAGCTGGGTAGGGTGATAACTGGGTAGGGTGATAGCTGGGTAGGGTGACAGCTGGGTAGGGTGATAGCTGCGTAGGGTGATAGCTGGGTAGGGTGGGTAGCTGTGTAGGGTGATAGCTGGCTAGGGTGATAGCTGGGTAGGGTGATAGCTGGGTAGTTTGATAGCTGGGTAGGGTGATAGCTGCGTTTGGTGATAGCTGGGTAGGGTGGGTACCTGTGTAGGGTGATAGCTGGGTAGGGCGATAGCTGGCTAGTGTGATAGCTGGTAGGGTGATAGCTGGGTAGGGTGATAGCTGGGTAGGGTGATAGCTGGGTAGGGTGATAGCTGGGTAGGGTGGGAAGCTGTGTAGGGTGATAGCTGGGTAGGGTGATAGCTGGGTAGGGTGATAGCTGGGTAGGGTGATAGCTGCGTAGGGTGATAGCTGGGTAGGGTGGGTAGCTGTGTAGGGGGATAGCTGGGTAGGGTGATAGCTGGGTAGGGTGATAGCTGGGTAGGGTGATAGCTGGGTAGGGTGATAGCTGCGTCGGGTGATAGCTGGGTAGGGTGGGTAGCTGTGTAGGGTGATAGCTGGGTAGGGTGATAGCTGGGTAGGGTGATAGCTGGGTAGGGTGATAGCTGGGTAGGTTGATAGCTGGGTAGGGTGATAGCTGGGTAGGGTGGGTAGCTAGGTAGGATGATAACTGGGTAGGGTGATAGCTGGATAGGGTGGGTAGCTGTGTAGGATGATAGCTGGGTAGGTGGATAGCTGGGTAGGGTGATAGCTGCATAGGGTGATAGCTGGGTAGGGTGGGTAGCTGTGTAGGGTGATAGCTGGGTAGGGTGATAGCTGGGTAGGGTGATAGCTGGGTAGGGTGATAGCTGGGTAGGGGGATTGTTGGGTAGGGTGGGTAGCTAGGTAGGATGATAGCTGGGTAGGGTGATAGCTGGCTAGGGTGATAGCTGGGTAGGGTGTTAGCCGGGTAGGGTGATAGCTGGGTAGGGTGGGTAGCTGTGTAGGATGATAGCTGGGTAGGGTGATAGCTGGGTAGGGTGATAGCTGTGTAGGGTGATAGCTGGGAAGGGTGGGTAGCTGTGTAGGGTGATAGCTGGGTAGGGTGATAGCTGGGTAGGTTGATAGCTGGGTAGGGTGATAGATGGGTAGGGTGATAGCTGGGTAGGGTGATAGCTGGGTAGCGTGGGTAGCTGTGTAGGGTGATTGCTGGGTAGGGTGATAGCTGGGTAAGGTGATAGCTGGGTAGACTGGGTAGCTGTGTAGGATGATAGCTGGATAGGGTGATCGCTGGGTAGGGTGGGTAGCTGTGTATGATGATAGCTGGGTAGGGTGATAGCTGGGTTGGGTGATAGCTGGGTAGGGTGATAGCTGGGTAGGGTGATAGCTGGGTAGGGTGATAGTTGGGTAGGGTGATAGCTGGGTAGTGTGATAGCTGGGTAGGGTGATAGCTGGGTAGGGTGATAGCCGGGTAGGGTGATAGCTGGGGAGGGTGATAGCTGGGTAGGGTGATAGCTGGGTAGGGTGAAAACTGGGTAGGGTGATAGCTGTGTCGGGTGATAGCTGGGTAGGGTGATAGCTGGGGAGGGTGATAGCTGTGTAGTGTGAAAACTGGGTAGGTGGGTAGCTGGGTAGGGTGATAGCTGGGTAGAGTGATAGCTGGGTAGGGTGATAGCTGGGGAGGGTGATAGCTGCGTAGGGTGATAGCTGGGTAGGGTGGGTAGCTGTGTAGGGTGATAGCTGGGTAGGGTGATAGCTGGGTAGGGTGATATCTGGGTAGGGTGATAGCTGGGTAGGGTGATAGCTGCGTAGGGTGATAGCTGGGTATGGTGGGTGGCTGTGTAGGGTGATAGCTGGATAGGGTGATAGCTGGGTAGCGTGATAGCTGTGTAGGGTGATAGCTGGGTAGGGTGATAGCTGGGGTGGGTGATAGCTGGGTAGGGTGATAGCTGGGTAGGGTGATAGCTGGGTAGGGTGGGTAGCTGTGTAGGGTGATAGCTTGGTAGGGTGATAGCTGGGTAGGGTGATAGCTGGCTAGGGTGGGTAGCTGTGTAGGGTGATAGCTGGGTAGGGTGGTAGCTGGGTAGGGTGATAGCTGGGTAGGGTGATAGCTGCGTAGGGTGATAGCTGGGTAGGGTTGGTAGCTGTGTAGGGTGATAGCTGGGTATGGTGATAGCTGGGTAGGGTGATTGCTGGGTAGGGTGATAGCTGGGAAGGGTGATAGCTGGGTAGGGTGATAGTTGGGTAGGGTGATAGCTGGGTAGGGTGATAGCTGGGTAGGGTGATAGCTGGGTAGGGTGATAGCTGGGTAGGGTGGGTAGCTGGGTAGGGTGGGTAGCTGTGTAGGATGATAGCTGGGTAGGGTGATTGCTGGGTAGGATGATAGCTGCGTATGGTGATAGCTGGGTAGGGTGGGTAGCTGTGTAGGATGATAGCTGGGTAGGGTGGTAGCTGGGTAGGGTGATAGCTGCGTAGGGTGATAGCTGGGTAGGGTGGGTAGCTGTGTAGGGTGATAGCTGGGTAGGGTTATAGCTGGGTAGGGTGATAGCTGGGTAGGGTGATAGCTGGGTAGGGTGATAGCTGGGTAGGGTGATAGCTGGGTAGGGTGGGTAGCTAGGTAGGATGATACTTGGTAGTGTGATAGCTGTGTAGGGTGGGTAGCTCTGTAGGATGATAGCTGGGTAGGGTGATAGCTGGGTAGGGTGATAGCTGTGTAGGGTGATAGCTGGTAGGGTGGGTAGCTGTGTAGGGAGATAGCTGGTTAGGGTGATCGCTGGGTAGGGTGATAGCTGGGTAGGGTGATAGCTGGGTAGGGTGATAGCTGGGTAGGGTGGGTAGCTGTGTAGGGTGAGAGCTGGGTAAGGTGCTAGCTGGGTAGAGTGGGTAGCTGTGTAGGATGATAGCTGGGTAGGTTGATAGCTGCGTAGGGTGATAGCTGGGTAGGGTGGGTAGCTGTGTAGGGTGATAGCTGGGTAGGGGGATAGCTGGGTAGGGTGATAGCTGGGTAGGGTGATAGCTGGGTAGGGTGATAGCTGGGTAGGGTGATAGTTCCGTTGGGTGATAGCTGGGTAGGGTGATAGCTGGGTAGGGTGATAGCTGGGTAGGGTGATAGTTGGGTAGGGTGATAGCTGGCTAGGGGGATAGCTGGGTAGGATGATAGCTGGGTAGGGTGATAACTGTGTCGGGTGATAGCTGGGTAGGGTGATAGCTGGGGAGGGTGATAGCTGGGTAGGGTGATAGCTGGGTAGGGTGATAGCTGGGTAGGGTGATAACTGGGTAGGGTGATAGCTGTGTCGGGTGATAGCTGGGTAGGGTGATAGCTGGGGAGGGTGATAGCTGGGTAGGGTGATAACTGGGTAGGGTGATAGCTGTGTCGGGTGATAGCTGCGTAGGGTGATAGCTGGGTAGGGTGATAGCTGGGTAGGGTGATAGCTGGGTAGTGTGATAGCTGGGTAGGGTGATAGTTGGGTAGGGTGATAGCTGGGTAGGGTGATCGCTGGGTAGGGTGATCGCTGGGTAGGGTGGGTAGCTGAGTAGGATATTAGTTTGGTAGGGTGATAGCTGGGTAGGGTGATAGCTGGGTAGGGTGGGTAGCTGGGTAGGGTGATAGCTGTGTAGGGTGATAGCTGCGTAGGGTGATAGCTGGGTAGGGTGGATAGCTGTGTAGGGTGATAGCTGGGTAGGGCGATAGCTGGGTAGGGTGATAGCTGGGTAGGGTGATAGCTGGGTAGGGTGATAGCTGCGTAGGGTGATAGCTGGGTATGGTGGGTAGCTGTGTAGGGTGATAGCTGGATAGGGTGATAGCTGGGCAGCGTGATAGCTGTGTAGGGTGATAGCTGGGTAGGGTGATAGCTGGGTCGGGTGATAGCTGGGTCGGGTGATAGCTGGGTAGGGTGATAGCTGCGTAGGGTGGGTAGCTGTGTCGGGTGATAGCTGGGTAGGGTGATAGCTGGGTAGGGTGATAGCTGGGTAGGGTGGGTAGCTTTGTAGGGTGATAGCTGGGTAGGGTGATAGCTGGGTAGGGTGATAGCTGGGTAGGGTGATAGCTGCGTAGGGTGATAGCTGGGTAGGGTGATAGCTGGGTAGGATGATAGCTGGGTAGGGTGATAGCTGGGTAGGATGATAGTTGGGTAGGGTGATAGCTGGGTAGTGTGATAGCTGGGTAGGGTGATAGCTGGGTAGGGTGATAGCTGGGTAGGGTGAGTTGCTGGGTAGGGTGGGTAGCTGTGTAGGATGACAGCTGGGTAGGGTGATAGCTGGGTAGGGTGATAGCTGGGTAGGGTGATAGCTGGGTAGGGTGATAGCTGCGTAGGGTGATAGCTGGGTAGGGTTGGTAGCTGTGTAGGATGATAGCTGGGTAGGGTGATAGCTGAGTAGGGTGATAGCTGCGTAGGGTGATAGCTGGGTAGGGTGGGTAGCTGGGTAGGGTGATAGCTGGGTAGGGTGATAGCTGGGTAGGGTGATAGCTGGGTAGGGTGATAGCTGGGTAGGGTGATAGCTGGGTAGGGTGGGTAGCTGGATAGGGTGCGTAGCTGTGTAGGGTGATAGCTTGGTAGGGTGATAGCTGGGTAGGGTCATAGCTGGGTAGGGTGATAGCTGGGTAGGGTGATAGCTGGGTAGGGTGATAGCTGGGTCGGGTGATAGCTGGGTAGGGTGGGTAGCTAGGTAGGATGATACTGGGTAGGGTGATAGCTCGGTAGGGTGGGTAGCTGTGTAGGATGATAGCTGGGTAGGGTGATAGCTGGGTAGGGTGATAGCTGTGTAATGTGATAGCTGGGTAGGGTGGGTAGCTGTGTAGGGTGATAGCTGGGTAGGGTGATCTCTGGGTAGGGTGATAGCTGGGTAGGGTGATAGCTGGGTAGGGTGATCGCTGGGTAGGGTGGGTAGCTGTGTAGGGTGATAGCTGGGTAGGGTGATAGCTGCGTAAGGTGATTGCTGGGTAGAGTGGGTAGCTGTGTAGGATGATAGCTGGGTAGGGTGATAGCTGGGTAGGATGTTAGCTGCGTAGGGTGATAGCTGGGTAGAGTGATAGCTGGGTAGGGTGATAGCTGGGTAGGGTGATAGCTGGGTAGGGTGATAGCTGGGTAGGGTAATAGCTGGGTAGGGTGATAGCTGAGTAGTGTGATAGCTGGGTAGGGTGATAGCTGGATAGTGTGATAGCTGGGTAGGGTGATAGTTGGGTAGGGTGATAGCTGGGTAGTGTGATAGCTGGGTAGGGTGACAGTTTGGTAGGGTGATAGCCAGGTAGGGTGATAGCTGGGTAGGGTGATAGCTGTGTCGGGTGATAGCTGGGTAGGGTGGGTAGCTGGCTGGGTTAAAGCTGGGTAGGGTGATCGCTGGGTAGGGTGATCGCTGGGTAGGGTGTGTAGCTGGGTAGGGTGATAGCTGGGTAGGGTGATAGCTGGGTAGGGTGGGTAGCTGTGTAGGGTGATAGCTGGGTAGGGTTATAGCTGGGTAGGGTGATAGCTGGGTAGGGTGATAGCTGGGTAGGGTGATAGCTGGGTAGGGTGATAGCTGGGTAGGGTGGGTAGCTAGGTAGGATGATACTTGGTAGTGTGATAGCTGTGTAGGGTGGGTAGCTCTGTAGGATGATAGCTGGGTAGGGTGATAGCTGGGTAGGGTGATAGCTGTGTAGGGTGATAGCTGGGTAG